>NC_092167.1:4639605-4979605 GCF_045791955.1 Oncorhynchus clarkii lewisi
GTACGCACACAGGATGGAAGAACCAACACACACACACACACACACACACACACACACACACACACAATCACTGTTCTCACCAGAAGGTCTACCAACATGACTTCTACCAACTGTCCTGGGTGAGGACATCTCAGATATCCCAGTGTTCCTCAACTATATCAGGGTAGAACAGTGTCCCTATTCTAAACAGTTAACAGCAGTATAACACAACAATGTGAACAGTATCAGTGACCTCGCCGTTGAAGCACAGAAGCAAGATCCCCAGTCGTGCTAAATTGGCGACAGTATGTCTCTCTGTATTCTGGATTTACTCCAAAGGGCCCCATTGTTGAAACTGTGGACCCGGTGGGCCCTGGTCAAAAGTAGTGTTCACTATATCTGGAAATAGAGGGCTATTTGAGATGCAAGCTGAGATGGGTTTGCTGATTTCAAACTCCTCCCATCCTGACGTTGTCCTCTGTGTATGTCCTTGTGTCCAGTGTTTGAGAACAAGGACAAGATAGTGATCGTGATGGAATACGCCAGTAAGGGAGAGTTGTATGATTACATCAGCGAGCGACGGCGGCTGAGCGAGAGAGAGACACGACACTTCTTCAGGCAGATTGTTTCTGCCGTGCACCACTGTCACAAGGTAAGAGATACGCTGATCTGAGGTCAGTTTTACTATCTTCTGTATGGTAAAGGCTAGGAGTTGGGGAAGGCTGAGCTGATCCTAGGTCTGTGCCCTAAGCCAATGGACATTTCTACAAGGAAAAGCTATGCAGTTGTCCCAACCCACACACATCCATTCTGTAGTTGGAAACCAGAGTTAAAGGGTACATTACCCTACATCAGACCAGAGTACATTACCCTACAGCAGACCAGAGTACATTACCCTACAGCAGACCAGAGAACATTACCCTACAGCAGACCAGAGAACATTACCCTACAGCAGACCAGAGTACATTACCCTACAGCAGACCAGAGCACATTACCCTACAGCAGACCAGATTACATTACCCTACAGCAGACCAGAGTACAGTACCCTACAGCAGACCAGAGAACATTACCCTACATTACCCTACAGCAGACCAGAGTACATTCCCCTACAGCAGACCAGAGTACATTCCCCTACAACAGACCAGAGTACATTACCCTACAGCAGACCAGAGTACATTACCCTACAGCAGACCAGACAACATTACCCTACAGCAGACCAGACAACATTACCCTACAGCAGACCAGAGAACATTACCCTACAGCAGACCAGAGTACATTACCCTACAGCAGACCAGAGAACATTACCCTACAGCAGACCAGAGAACATTACCCTACAGCAGACCAGAGAACATTACCCTACAGCAGACCAGAGTACATTACCCTACAGCAGACCAGAGAACATTACCCTACAGCAGACCAGAGAACATTACCCTACAGCAGACCAGAGTACATTACCCTACAGCAGACCAGAGTACATTACCCTACAGCAGACCAGAGAACATTACCCTACAGCAGACCAGAGTACAGTACCCTACAGCAGACCAGAGTACAGTACCCTAAAGCAGACCAGAGTACATTACCCTACAGCAGACCAGATTACAGTACCCTACAGCAGACCAGGGTACAGTACCCTACAACAGACCAGAGTACAGTACCCTACAACAGACCAGAGTACATTACCCTACAGCAGACCAGATTACAGTACCCTACATCAGACCAGAGTACATTACTCTACATTACCCTACAGCAGACCAGAGTACATTACTCTACAGCAGACCAGAGTACATTACCCTACAGCAGACCAGAGAACATTACCCTACAGCAGACCAGAGTACAGTACCCTACAGCAGACCAGAGTACAGTACCCTACAGCAGACCAGAGTACATTACCCTACAGCAGACCAGATTACAGTACCCTACAGCAGACCAGAGTACATTACCATACAGCAGACCAGGGTACAGTACCCTACAACAGACCAGAGTACATTACCCTACAGCAGACCAGGGTACAGTACCCTACAGCAGACCAGAGTACATTACCCTACATTACCCTACAGCAGACCAGAGTACATTACTCTACATTACCCTACAGCAGACCAGAGTACATTACTCTACATTACCCTACAGCAGACCAGAGTACATTACTCTACAGCAGACCAGAGTACATTACCCTACAGCAGACCAGAGAACATTACCCTACAGCAGACCAGAGTACAGTACCCTACAGCAGACCAGAGTACAGTACCCTACAGCAGACCAGAGTACATTACCCTACAGCAGACCAGATTACAGTACCCTACAGCAGACCAGAGTACATTACCATACAGCAGACCAGGGTACAGTACCCTACAACAGACCAGAGTACATTACCCTACAGCAGACCAGGGTACAGTACCCTACAGCAGACCAGAGTACATTACCCTACATTGCCCTACAGCAGACCAGAGTACATTACTCTACATTACCCTACAGCAGACCAGATTACAGTACCCTACAGCAGACCAGAGTACATTACCATACAGCAGACCAGGGTACAGTACCCTACAACAGACCAGAGTACATTACCCTACAGCAGACCAGAGTACATTACCCTACATTACCCTACAGCAGACCAGAGTACATTACTCTACAGTACCCTACAACAGACCAGAGTACATTACCCTACAGCAGACCAGAGTACAGTACCCCACAACAGACCAGAGTACAGTACCCTACAGCAGACTAGGGTACAGTACCCTACAACAGACCAGAGTACATTACCCTACAGCAGACCAGGGTACAGTACCCTACAGCAGACCAGAGTACATTACCCTACATTACCCTACAGCAGACCAGAGTACATTACTCTACATTACCCTACAGCAGACCAGATTACAGTACCCTACAGCAGACCAGAGTACATTACCATACAGCAGACCAGGGTACAGTACCCTACAACAGACCAGAGTACATTACCCTACAGCAGACCAGAGTACATTACCCTACATTACCCTACAGCAGACCAGAGTACATTACTCTACAGTACCCTACAACAGACCAGAGTACATTACCCTACAGCAGACCAGAGTACAGTACCCCACAACAGACCAGAGTACAGTACCCTACAGCAGACTAGAGTACAGTACCCTACAGCAGACCAGAGTACAGTACCCTACAACAGACCAGAGTACATTACCCTACAGCAGACCAGAGTACAGTACCCTACAACAGACCAGAGTACAGTACCCTACAGCAGACTAGAGTACATTACCCTACAGCAGACTAGAGTACAGTACCCTACAACAGACCAGAGTACAGTACCCTACAGCAGACCAGAGTACATTACCCTACAGCAGACCAGAGTACATTACCCTACAGCAGACCAGAGAACATTACCCTACAGCAGACCAGAGAACATTACCCTACAGCAGACCAGATTACAGTACCCTACAGCAGACCAGAGTACATTACCCTACAGCAGACCAGGGTACAGTACCCTACAGCAGCCCCGAGTACATTACCCTACATTACCCTACAGCAGACCAGAGTACATTACTCTACAGTACCCTACAACAGACCAGAGTACATTACCCTACAGCAGACCAGAGTACAGTACCCTACAACAGACCAGAGTACATTACCCTACAGCAGACCAGAGTACAGTACCCTACAACAGACCAGAGTACAGTACATTACAGCAGACTAGAGTACATTACCCTACAGCAGACCAGAGTACAGTACCCTACAACAGACCAGAGTACAGTACCCTACAGCAGACTAGAGTACAGTACTCTACAGCAGACCAGAGTACATTACCCTACAGCAGACCAGAGTACATTACCCTACAGCAGACCAGAGTACAGTACCCTACAACAGACCAGAGTACATTACCCTACAGCAGACCAGAGTACAGTACCCTACAGCAGACCAGAAGAGTACAGTACCCTACAGCAGACTAGAGTACAGTAACCTACAGCAGACCAGAGTACATTACCCTACAGCAGACCAGAGTACATTACCCTACAGCAGACCAGAGAACATTACCCTACAGCAGACTAGAGTACAGTACCCTACAGCAGACCAGAGTACAGTACACCACAGCAGACCAGAGTACATTACCCTACAGCAGACCAGAGTACAGTACCCTACAACATACCAGAGTACATTACCCTACAGCAGACCAGAGTACATTACCCTACAGCAGACCAGAGTACATTACCCTACAGCAGACTAGAGTACATTACCCTACAGCAGACCAGAGAACATTACCCTACAGCAGACCAGAGTACATTACCCTACAGCAGACCAGATCTGGTACATTACCCTACAGCAGACCAGAGAACATTACCCTACAGCAGACCAGAGTACAGTACCCTACAGCAGACCAGAGTACAGTACCCTACAGCAGACCAGAGTACATTACCCTACAGCAGACCAGATTACAGTACCCTACAGCAGACCAGAGTACATTACCCTACAGCAGACCAGGGTACAGTACCCTACAACAGACCAGAGTACATTACCCTACAGCAGACCAGATTACAGTACCCTACAGCAGACCAGAGTACATTACCCTACAGCAGACCAGGTTACAGTACCCTACAGCAGACCCGAGTACATTACCCTACATTACCCTACAGCAGACCAGAGTACATTACTCTACATTACCCTACAGCAGACCAGAGTACAGTACCCTACAACAGACCAGAGTACAGTACCCTACAACAGACCAGAGTACATTACCCTACAGCAGACCAGAGTACAGTACCCTACAACAGACCAGAGTACAGTACCCTACAGCAGACCAGAGTACAGTACCCTACAGCAGACCAGAGTACATACCCTACAGCAGACCAGAGTACAGTACCCTACAACAGACCAGAGTACATTACCCTACAGCAGACCAGAGTACAGTACCCTACAACAGACCAGAAGAGTACAGTACCCTACAGCAGACTAGAGTACAGTACCCTACAGCAGACCAGAGTACATTACCCTACAACAGACCAGAGTACATTACCCTACAGCAGACCAGATTACAGTACCCTACAGCAGACCAGAGTCCATTACCCTACAGCAGACCAGGGTACAGTACCCTACAGCAGACCCGAGTACATTACCCTACATTACCCTACAGCAGACCAGAGTACATTACTCTACATTACCCTACAGCAGACCAGAGTACATTACTCTACAGTACCCTACAACAGACCAGAGTACATTACCCTACAGCAGACCAGAGTACAGTACCCTACAACAGACCAGAGTACATTACCCTACAGCAGACCAGAGTACAGTACCCTACAACAGACCAGAGTACATTACCCTACAGCAGACCAGAGTACATTACCCTACAGCAGACCAGGCAACATTACCCTACAGCAGACCAGACAACATTACCCTACAGCAGACCAGAGAACATTACCCTACAGCAGACCAGAGTACATTACCCTACAGCAGACCAGAAAACATTACCCTACAGCAGACCAGAGAACATTACCCTACAGCAGACCAGAGTACATTACCCTACAGCAGACCAGAGAACATTACCCTACAGCAGACCAGAGAACATTACCCTACAGCAGACCAGAGTACATTACCCTACAGCAGACCAGAGTACATTACCCTACAGCAGACCAGAGAACATTACCCTACAGCAGACCAGAGTACAGTACCCTACAGCAGACCAGAGTACAGTACCCTAAAGCAGACCAGAGTATATTACCCTACAGCAGACCAGATTACAGTACCCTACAGCAGACCAGGGTACAGTACCCTACAACAGACCAGAGTACAGTACCCTACAACAGACCAGAGTACATTACCCTACAGCAGACCAGATTACAGTACCCTACAGCAGACCAGAGTACATTACTCTACATTACCCTACAGCAGACCAGAGTACATTACTCTACAGCAGACCAGAGTACATTACCCTACAGCAGACCAGAGAACATTACCCTACAGCAGACCAGAGTACAGTACCCTACAGCAGACCAGAGTACAGTACCCTACAGCAGACCAGAGTACATTACCCTACAGCAGACCAGATTACAGTACCCTACAGCAGACCAGAGTACATTACCATACAGCAGACCAGGGTACAGTACCCTACAACAGACCAGAGTACATTACCCTACAGCAGACCAGGGTACAGTACCCTACAGCAGACCAGAGTACATTACCCTACATTACCCTACAGCAGACCAGAGTACATTACTCTACATTACCCTACAGCAGACCAGAGTACATTACTCTACATTACCCTACAGCAGACCAGAGTACATTACCCTACAGCAGACCAGAGAACATTACCCTACAGCAGACCAGAGTACAGTACCCTACAGCAGACCAGAGTACAGTACCCTACAGCAGACCAGAGTACATTACCCTACAGCAGACCAGATTACAGTACCCTACAGCAGACCAGAGTACATTACCATACAGCAGACCAGGGTACAGTACCCTACAACAGACCAGAGTACATTACCCTACAGCAGACCAGGGTACAGTACCCTACAGCAGACCAGAGTACATTACCCTACATTACCCTACAGCAGACCAGAGTACATTACTCTACATTACCCTACAGCAGACCAGATTACAGTACCCTACAGCAGACCAGAGTACATTACCATACAGCAGACCAGGGTACAGTACCCTACAACAGACCAGAGTACATTACCCTACAGCAGACCAGAGTACATTACCCTACATTACCCTACAGCAGACCAGAGTACATTACTCTACAGTACCCTACAACAGACCAGAGTACATTACCCTACAGCAGACCAGAGTACAGTACCCCACAACAGACCAGAGTACAGTACCCTACAGCAGACTAGGGTACAGTACCCTACAACAGACCAGAGTACATTACCCTACAGCAGACCAGGGTACAGTACCCTACAGCAGACCAGAGTACATTACCCTACATTACCCTACAGCAGACCAGAGTACATTACTCTACATTACCCTACAGCAGACCAGATTACAGTACCCTACAGCAGACCAGAGTACATTACCATACAGCAGACCAGGGTACAGTACCCTACAACAGACCAGAGTACATTACCCTACAGCAGACCAGAGTACATTACCCTACATTACCCTACAGCAGACCAGAGTACATTACTCTACAGTACCCTACAACAGACCAGAGTACATTACCCTACAGCAGACCAGAGTACAGTACCCCACAACAGACCAGAGTACAGTACCCTACAGCAGACTAGAGTACAGTACCCTACAGCAGACCAGAGTACAGTACCCTACAACAGACCAGAGTACATTACCCTACAGCAGACCAGAGTACAGTACCCTACAACAGACCAGAGTACAGTACCCTACAGCAGACTAGAGTACATTACCCTACAGCAGACTAGAGTACAGTACCCTACAATAGACCAGAGTACAGTACCCTACAGCAGACTAGAGTACAGTACCCTACAGCAGACCAGAGTACATTACCCTACAGCAGACCAGAGTACATTAGCCTACAGCAGACCAGAGTACAGTACCCTACAACAGACCAGAGTACATTACCCTACAGCAGACCAGAGTACATTACCCTACAGCAGACCAGAGTACATTACCCTACAGCAGACCAGAGAACATTACCCTACAGCAGACCAGAGAACATTACCCTACAGCAGACCAGATTACAGTACCCTACAGCAGACCAGAGTACATTACCCTACAGCAGACCAGGGTACAGTACCCTACAGCAGCCCCGAGTACATTACCCTACATTACCCTACAGCAGACCAGAGTACATTACTCTACAGTACCCTACAACAGACCAGAGTACATTACCCTACAGCAGACCAGAGTACAGTACCCTACAACAGACCAGAGTACATTACCCTACAGCAGACCAGAGTACAGTACCCTACAACAGACCAGAGTACAGTACATTACAGCAGACTAGAGTACATTACCCTACAGCAGACCAGAGTACAGTACCCTACAACAGACCAGAGTACAGTACCCTACAGCAGACTAGAGTACAGTACTCTACAGCAGACCAGAGTACATTACCCTACAGCAGAACAGAGTACATTACCCTACAGCAGACCAGAGTACAGTACCCTACAACAGACCAGAGTACATTACCCTACAGCAGACCAGAGTACAGTACCCTACAGCAGACCAGAAGAGTACAGTACCCTACAGCAGACTAGAGTACAGTAACCTACAGCAGACCAGAGTACATTACCCTACAGCAGACCAGAGTACATTACCCTACAGCAGACCAGAGAACATTACCCTACAGCAGACTAGAGTACAGTACCCTACAGCAGACCAGAGTACAGTACACCACAGCAGACCAGAGTACATTACCCTACAGCAGACCAGAGTACAGTACCCTACAACAGACCAGAGTACATTACCCTACAGCAGACCAGAGTACATTACCCTACAGCAGACCAGAGTACATTACCCTACAGCAGACTAGAGTACATTACCCTACAGCAGACCAGAGAACATTACCCTACAGCAGACCAGAGTACAGTACCCTACAGCAGACCAGAGTACATTACCCTACAGCAGACCAGAGAACATTACCCTACAGCAGACCAGAGTACAGTACCCTACAGCAGACCAGAGTACAGTACCCTACAGCAGACCAGAGTACATTACCCTACAGCAGACCAGATTACAGTACCCTACAGCAGACCAGAGTACATTACCCTACAGCAGACCAGGGTACAGTACCCTACAACAGACCAGAGTACATTACCCTACAGCAGACCAGATTACAGTACCCTACAGCAGACCAGAGTACATTACCCTACAGCAGACCAGGGTACAGTACCCTACAGCAGACCCGAGTACATTACCCTACATTACCCTACAGCAGACCAGAGTACATTACTCTACATTACCCTACAGCAGACCAGAGTACATTACTCTACAGTACCCTACAACAGACCAGAGTACATTACCCTACAGCAGACCAGAGTACAGTACCCTACAACAGACCAGAGTACAGTACCCTACAACAGACCAGAGTACATTACCCTACAGCAGACCAGAGTACAGTACCCTACAACAGACCAGAGAACAGTACCCTACAGCAGACTAGAGTACATTACCCTACAGCAGACCAGAGTACAGTACCCTACAGCAGACCAGAGTACATACCCTACAGCAGACCAGAGTACAGTACCCTACAACAGACCAGAGTACATTACCCTACAGCAGACCAGAGTACAGTACCCTACAACAGACCAGAAGAGTACAGTACCCTACAGCAGACTAGAGTACAGTACCCTACAGCAGACCAGAGTACATTACCCTACAACAGACCAGAGTACATTACCCTACAGCAGACCAGATTACAGTACCCTACAGCAGACCAGAGTCCATTACCCTACAGCAGACCAGGGTACAGTACCCTACAGCAGACCCGAGTACATTACCCTACATTACCCTACAGCAGACCAGAGTACATTACTCTACATTACCCTACAGCAGACCAGAGTACATTACTCTACAGTACCCTACAACAGACCAGAGTACATTACCCTACAGCAGACCAGAGTACAGTACCCTACAACAGACCAGAAGAGTACAGTACCCTACAGCAGACTAGAGTACAGTACCCTACAGCAGACCAGAGTACATTACCCTACAACAGACCAGAGTACATTACCCTACAGCAGACCAGATTACAGTACCCTACAGCAGACCAGAGTCCATTACCCTACAGCAGACCAGGGTACAGTACCCTACAGCAGACCCGAGTACATTACCCTACATTACCCTACAGCAGACCAGAGTACATTACTCTACATTACCCTACAGCAGACCAGAGTACATTACTCTACAGTACCCTACAACAGACCAGAGTACATTACCCTACAGCAGACCAGAGTACAGTACCCTACAACAGACCAGAGTACATTACCCTACAGCAGACCAGAGTACAGTACCCTACAACAGACCAGAGTACAGTACCCTACAGCAGACTAGAGTACATTACCCTACAGCAGACCAGAGTACATTACCCTACAGCAGACCAGAGTACATTACCCTACAGCAGACCAGAGTACAGTACCCTACAGCAGACCAGAGTACAGTACCCTACAGCAGACCAGAGTACAGTACCCTACAGCAGACCAGAAGAGTACAGTACCCTACAGCAGACTAGAGTACAGTACCCTACAGCAGACCAGAGTACATTACCCTACAACAGACCAGAGTACATTACCCTACAGCAGACCAGAGTACATTACCCTACAGCAGACCAGAGTACAGTACCCTACAGCAGACCAGAGTGCAGTACACCACAGCAGACCAGAGTACAGTACCCTACAACAGACCAGAGTACAGTACCCTACAGCAGACCAGAGTTAGCTCACACAATAAGACACATAATTGCCCTTCTGTGCCCATGTAGCAGCCCATCCCCCACCCTCCCCTTCCCCCAGGCCCTCTCCACCTCCAGGTTGAGTGCTGTTCCCTGGGGAGACAGAGAGAGTGTTGGCCCTTTGTCCTCCACAGACCCTACAGCTGGTGGCTATGACTGATGTCATTACTGTAGGTCCTGGTGGAGTGATGTCATATCCCCAGCTGGGAGAGACAGAGGGTGCATCCCAAATATAGTGCACTACTATGGGCCCTGGTTAAAACAAGTGTGCACTGCAAAGGGAATAGGGTGCCAGCTGGGAGAGGATGACTGACAGATAGGGCTGGCTACAGCTGCTGCTGACATCCTGGTGAGGGAGTTGTCGGGGGCCAACCATGACATCCTGGTGAGGGAGTTGTCGGGGGGCAACCGTGACATCCTGGTGAGGGAGTTGTCGGGGGCAACCGTGACATGGTGAGGAGGGAGGAGCCGGACATAGAGATACAGTAGGTTAGGACAGGGCAGCGCTGCAGTGACAGACGGAAGGAAGTGTGGCAGAGTATAGACTTCCCCTGCTTCCTCCCTACAGATAGAGAGGGAGGGAGGGAGGGAGGGAGGGAGAGGGGGAGAGAGAGACAGAGAGAGAGAGAGAGAGGGGGAGAGAGAGACAGAGAGAGAGAGAGAGAGAGAGAGAGAGAGAGAGAGAGACAGAGAGAGAGAGACAGAGAGAGAGAGAGAGAGAGAGAGAGAGAGAGAGAGAGACAGAGAGAGAGAGAGAGAGAGTGAGAGACAGAGAGAGAGAGAGAGAGACAGAGAGAGAGAGACAGAGAGAGAGAGAGAGAGAGAGAGAGAGAGACAGAGAGAGAGAGAGAGAGAGAGAGAGACAGAGAGAGAGAGAGAGAGAGAGACAGAGAGAGAGAGAGAGAGAGAGAGAGAGACAGAGAGAGAGAGAGAGAGAGAGAGAGGGGAGAGAGGGGGAGAGAGAGACAGAGAGAGAGAGAGAGAGAGAGACAGAGAGAGAGAGAGAGAGACAGAGAGAGAGAGAGAGAGAGAGAGAGAGAGACAGAGAGAGAGAGAGAGAGAGAGAGAGAGAGAGAGAGAGAGACAGAGAGAGAGAGAGAGAGAGACAGAGAGACAGAGACAGAGAGAGAGAGAGGTCGGCCACATCTTTCTTTGAGCACATCTGCCTTCCCTGGTTAAGTGAATTATCAACACACAGAGCATGGTCAAACTGTTCACGTGGTTCTTCTGGTTCATATTGAACCATGACCACACTTCCTGTCACTGGCTGAATTCCAAATGGCACCCTGATCCCTACATGCACTGACTACTGCACTCATTATGACCTGGGCCCATGGGGCTCTGGCCCGAAGTAGTGCACTATGTAGGGAATAGGGTGGTGTTTGAGATGCGGATCCTGTGTCCCACATGTTTAACAGCTGTTTAGTGTGTCACCCAACAACACGAGAGATGTACTTTATGTCATTGACATGAATTAAAGATGCTACATTTATACAGAACATGTGCCACTTGAAAATAACCATTGCGGATGAGCTCACCAAACATAGTAGACAAAAGAAAAGTGCGCATGTGTGTGTGTACGTGGGCGTGTGTGTGTACGTGGGCGTGTGTGTGTGGGCGTGTGTGTGTGTGTGTACGTGGGCATGTGTATGTGTGCGCGCAGGTGTGTGTGTGTGTACGTGGGCGTGTGTGTGTACGTGGGCGTGTGTGTGTGTACGTGGGCGTGTGTGTGTGTGTACGTGGGCGTGTGTGTGTGTACGTGGGCGTGTGTGTGTGTACGTGGGCGTGTGTGTGTGTACGTGGGCGTGTGTGTGTGTACGTGGGCGTGCGTGTGTGTACGTGGGCGTGTGTGTGTGTACGTGGGCGTGTGTGTGTGTACGTGGGCGTGTGTGTGTGTAAATGGGTCACAGTTTAATTAGACTGTTTTGTACTCCTGTTTTGTCTTTGTAGAACGGAGTGGTGCACAGGGATATAAAACTGGAAAACGTGCTGCTGGATGAAAACTGTAATATCAAGGTAAGACCTTTGACCCCGTAGAGATGTCCATCTCTTGTCTTTCATATGCTGTATTTCAACACAGCATCTTAACGATAGGTACAGTCTCTTTACAGGTGCAATCAGGGATCTGCGAGTCTTATCCAAGGGTCATTTAACGTTGATTGTCATGCTCTTCTCTCCTCCAGATTGCTGACTTTGGTCTGTCCAACCTTTACCACAAAGAAGAGCTCCTTCAGACGTTCTGTGGCAGCCCTCTGTACGCCTCACCAGAGATCGTCAACGGCAGGCCCTACCATGGTCCAGAGGTACACACACACACACACACACACACACATACACATACACATACACACACACATACATACACATACACACACACATACACATACACACACATACACACACACACACACACACACACACACACACACACACACACACACACACACACACACACACACTGTAAGACACGAATAGCCCACATGGCAGGGAACAAGGGAAATCCTTCTCTTCACTTCTGACCTGTGTCATTCTGAAACCCAGAGAGTCTTATTTCAGACCTGCTGGACTGATCCTGCTGTAAATCATACTCTCTCTGAGGCTCATGGAAATAAGACACAAATCTAAACTCCCGGGTTCTCACCAGTGGAAAATCCCCAGAACAAATTCCCTATAACAGTTGGATAAGGGAAACACTGAAGGGAACCCCCATCCCAAAAAGTGCTCTTGCTCCCTGGGTCTTCTGGGTTTGTCCTTAAGCTGACAAGTGAAGGTAGTGAACACCCGTTCCTGTCTTGGAGGAAGTTTACTCACACACACACACACACTTCTGACACACACACACACACACACACACACACACACACACACACACACACTTCTGACACACACACACACACACACACTTCTGACACACACACACACACACACACACACACACACACACACACACACTTCTGACACACACACACACACACACACACACACACACACACACACATCCTGTCAGGCCCAGCCAGCCAGGCTTCACAGCCACTTCCCCAACAGCCAGCCCAGGTCAGCTCACTCATCTGAAAGGAGTCTCAACATGTTACCAAACATAGACCCAGAATGACTATGACTCCAGGATTTCACTGAGTCCCATCATTTCATGAGGCATTAGGAGACGCCCCTCTCCCACCCTACAGTAAATCTGACATAATGACCCTTACACCAGCTGACCCTGTCACCCCTCCTCTACTCCCATCTCCTTTAGCTTCCTGAGAAAAGCCCTTCCTCGGTTTGACACAGCTGGTCAAAGAGGCCGAGACCGACAGAGTCCAAGCCAACAATCACAGCTCTATATACATGCATGCACGCACACGCACGCACGCACTGAGGTTATGGAGTCAGGGGAGTAGACTTCCCCATTGTTTCCCAGCTAGCTGTGGTTTACAGAACACTGTGATTCCTGGAGATTATCTCAGCTAATCAGAGAATACGGCCTGTGTCCCAAATGAAACCATATTCTCTATGAGCCCTGGTCACTACATAGGGAATAGGCTGTAATTTGGGCCGAAGCCTAAGGTCTATACCTCAGAGCCAAAGGCAACCTCATCAGAACAGAACCCAATCACTTAAGTCACAGACCTTGACATGGCTTTTACAACAGCAATCAGTGTGCAAAGAACGGAGTGTTTGGAGAAGATACAGAATCGTGTTATTCTTTCTGTTAAAACACATTAAAAGAACGGAGTGTTTGGAGAAGATACAGAGTCGTGTTATTCTTTCTGTTAAAACACATTAAAGGGCCATTATCTTAGCCAGCAGTAGGAAGTATAACCATGACAAACCAACAGTAGTAAATCAGCAGCCTTGAGGTCTGTGTGCTACTGAGGCCACCATACAAGAACGCTATGGACACTATTGTAACTACCAGCGTGTTGTGTTTCCAGGTAGACAGTAGTGTTTCCAGGTAGACAGTAGTGTTTCCAGGTAGACAGTAGTGTTTCCAGGTCGACAGTATTGTAACTACCAGTGTGTTGTGTTTCCAGGTAGAAAGTAGTGTTTCCAGGTAGACAGTATTGTAACTACCAGTGTGTTGTGTTTCCAGGTAGACAGTTGGGCCCTGGGAGTGCTTCTCTACACCCTGGTCTATGGGACCATGCCCTTTGATGGGGAAGACCACAATAAACTCATCCGCCAGATCACCAACGGAGAGTACAGGGAACCTACACAGTCCTCAGGTACTAGTTTAACTCTGTTGCGGTGTCCTCTTTCTTTCTCGCGCTGTAGCTGTCTTCTCTCTCTCTCTCTCTGTAGCTGTCTCCTCTTTCTTTCTCTCTCTGTAGCTGTCTCCTCTTTCTCTATCTCGCTCTCTCTGTAGCTGTCTCCTCTCTCTCTCTCTGTAGCTGTCTCCTCTCTCTCTCTGTAGCTGTTTCCTCTTTCTCTCTCTCTCTGTAGCTGTCCCCTCTCTCTCTCTCTCTCTCTCTCTCTGTAGCTGTCTCCTCTCTCTCTCTCTCTCTGTGTAGCTGTCTCCACCTTCTTTCTCTCTCTGTAGCTGTCTCCTCTTTCCCTCTCTCTCTGTAGCTGTCTCTCTCTCGCTCTCTGTAGCTGTCTCCTCTCTCTCTCTGTAGCTGTCTCCTCTTTCTTTCTCTCTCTGTAGCCGTCTCCTCTTTCTTTCGCTCTCTGTAGCTGTCTCCTCTTTCCTTCTGTAGCTGTCTCCTCTCTCTCTCTGTAGCTGTCTCCTTTTTCTTTCTCTCTCTGTAGCTGTCTCCTCTCTGTCTCGCTCTGTAGCTATCTCCTCTCTCTCTCTCTCTCTCTCTCTCTCTCTCTCTCTAGCTGTCTCCTCTCTCTTTTTGTAGCTGTCTCCCCTCTCTCTGTAGCTGTCTCCTCTCTTTTTGTAGATGTCTCCCCTCTCTCTCTCTGTAGCTGTCTCCTCTCTCTCTCTCTGTAGCTGTCTCCTCTCTCTCTCTCTCTCTGTGTAGCTGTCTCCTCTCTCTCTCTCTCTTTAGCTATCACCTCTCTCTCTCTCTCTGTGTAGCTGTCTCCTCTCTCTTTTTGTAGCTGACTCCTTTCTCTCTGTTTGTCTCCTCTCACTCTGTTTGTCTCCTCTCACTCACGCTGTATCCCCCCTCTCTCTCTCTGTAGCTGTCTCCTCTTTCCCTCTCTCTCTGTAGCTGTCGCTCTCTCGCTCTCTGTAGCTGTCTCCTCTCTCTCTCTGTAGCTGTCTCCTCTTTCTTTCTCTCTCTGTAGCCGTCTCCTCTTTCTTTCGCTCTCTGTAGCTGTCTCCTCTTTCTTTCTGTAGCTGTCTCCTCTCTCTCTCTGTAGCTGTCTCCTTTTTCTTTCTCTCTCTGTAGCTGTCTCCTCTCTGTCTCGCTCTGTAGCTATCTCCTCTCTCTCTCTCTTTCTCTAGCTGTCTCCTCTCTCTTTTTGTAGCTGTCTCCCCTCTCTCTGTAGCTGTCTCCTCTCTTTTTGTAGATGTCTCCCCTCTCTCTCTCTGTAGCTGTCTCCTCTCTCTCTCTCTGTAGCTGTCTCCTCTCTCTCTCTCTCTCTGTGTAGCTGTCTCCTCTCTCTCTCTCTCTTTAGCTATCACTTCTCTCTCTCTCTCTGTGTAGCTGTCTCCTCTCTCTTTTTGTAGCTGACTCCTTTCTCTCTGTTTGTCTCCTCTCACTCTGTAGCTGTATCCCCCCTCTCTCTCTCTGTAGCTGTCTCCCCTCTCTCTCTCTGTAGCTGTCTCCTCTCTCTCTCTCTCTCTCTCTCTCTCTCTCTCTCTCTCTCTCTCTCTCTGTAGCTGTCTCCTCTCTCTCTCTGTAGCTGTCTCCTCTCTCTCTCTCTCTCGCTCTCTGTAGCTGTCTCCTCTCTCTCTCTGTAGCTGTCTCTTCTCTCTCTCTCTCTCTCTCTCTCGCTCTCTCTCTCTCTCGCTCTCTCTCGCTCTCTCTCGCTCTGTAGCTGTCTCCTCCCTCTCTCTGTAACTGTCTTCTCCTCTTTCTCTGTAACTGTCTCCTCTTTCTCTGTTTGTCTCCTCTCTCTCTCTGTCTGTTAAATAATGCCATAGATTGTTGCTAAAGTCTCTGTCCGCCTCACCTTCCACTCTCTCCCAGATGCTCGTGGTCTGATCCGCTGGATGTTGATGGTTAACCCTGAGCGTCGAGCCACGGTGGAAGACATCGCCAACCACTGGTGGGTCAATTGGGGCTGGAAGACCACTGTGTGTGACTGTGACGTCCAGAAGGACAACAGTGGCTGCATCTCTTCTCCAACGCTAGCACGCTTTATCGACTGGCAGAACCGCACCACAGAGTCACCCAGGGTGGTGCCGGTCAAGCCCCCCCGCTCGGAACACCCTGCCGTACCCCCCCACGCTGGCCGCCAGCGCCTGAGGAAGTCCAGGAAGGAGAATGATAGCGGAGCGCTCCACCATCACACCGCGTGGGAAGACAAAGACAAACCAGGACTGAAGAGACCCAAGGGGATCCTGAAGATGCATGTGTCTGAGCAGAGGTCCCACAGCCTGGGGGAGATCGAGCTGAGTCGCTCCCTGCACTTCCACGAGGGAAGAGAGCTGCTCTCCAGCCCCGAGAGAGATGAGGAAGAGGACAATGATCAGGATCGCCTGGGGGTCTCGCCGGCCAAGATGGTGCCCACCCTCCCCAAGAAGGGCATCCTGAAGAACAACCAGCAGCGGGAGTCTGGCTACTACTCCTCCCCGGAGCGCAGTGAGTCCTCTGAACTGCTAGGGGGCAGCACCTCCATGGCCCCACCCGCCAGCTCACCAACAAAGAGGTCCATGGGGAGAAAGGGCATATTGAAGCGTAATGGGAAGTACGGCAACTCCACTTCCTTCCACAGTGGCCTGTCCAATATGATCTACCACGGAGAGACTCCGGGGGACTCGGGCCTCTCTCGCAGCCAGAGTAAACCCTCCAGTATTGTCTGTGAGGAGATGGGTCTCTCCAGTGTTCCCCCCTTAATGGGAATGGATTGGTCTCCCTCGTCCCCGCAGCCACACGTCAGGGCCTGTATGTCGGCTGAGGATCTACTCCAGCTGGCAGGCTTCAGACGGGGCCTCCAGACGGCTGCAGGGGGGCTTCATGGGGGGAAGGTGGGGACCCGAGGGACACCAGGGTCTCCTGGTGACGACGGCAGCTTCTCTCTGCTAGGGGACATGGATGATATGACCCAGGTCTACCAACACACCCTGGACATCAGCAGCAATCTGACCTAGAGGAGGTGGAGTTGGGAGTTTGGAAGGGAAGGGACATGGGAAGGACAGACACACACTTGAACCCTCATTTCTGGGTTAGGACTGGCCATGTGTGTTGTGAACTGGGCATCCCAGCCACCTTAATGTACTGAATCTACCCTCTCAGAGACAGTGCTGCTGTACATCTTTATATGTTCAATAGAGCTAAATAAGTATTGTGTTGTATGTCACTCAGAGTCACAAACCATGCTGTGGTGAAGCTCAATGTAATAGACAGTTAGGACTACTGTTCATGTTATCTCAATGTAATGGACAGTCAGGACTACTCTCAATGTAACAGACAGTTAGGACTACTGTTCATATTATCTCAATGTAATAGACAGTTAGGACTACTGTTCATGTTATCTCAATGTAATAGACAGTTAGGACTACTGTTCATGTTATCTCAATGTAATAGACAGTTAGGACTACTGTTCATGTTATCTCAATGTAATAGACAGTTAGGACTACTGTTCATGTTATCTCAATGTAATAGACAGTTAGGACTACTGTTCATGTTATCTCAACCTAATGATAACCGTGTGTTATCTATTTATATTGTTGAAACAGACATATATTGCCTGTGTGTTTTGGTTATTTCAAGACGTACTGAGGTGTATGTACCCTTCAAGGACTGGTACTGTATAATAGTATTGCTTGATTGAATTGACATGAATGTCCTAATCCAGCAGGACATCTATTGTTCAGTATCACAGTGGGAAGGTTGAAGAGCAAACCGTGTGTATTGATATAAGTCTACTGTATGGGCCGTCCACAGGAAGTGCCTTTATTAGTGCTATTTTATCATGTACTGTATTTCCTGAAGGTTTATGGAGGAACAGATAGATAACCAACCAAACTCACCACGAGACACAACTATAGGGAGGCGATTCACAGAGCTGTGACCACGCAGTCTCCCGAGTCGAAACAACTAGGACTTGTTCATGTTCGTAACCATTTGGTTTCACAGTAGAACTGTAGTTGTTTTAGAAATGGGACTGAAAGACAGAACGACTGAAAGAACAGAAGAAGGTGGGTAGAGACGTGTAGTCAAAACTTAAGTTGATTCACAGAGTTGTGGCTACAAGCCCTCCAGTCTACAGGACTAGCTCATGTGTAGGCCATATGTAAATGACCTGTCGTTGTTTTAGAAAGAGAAATACTGAAAAAACAAGGGGTAGATAGACGTGAGTTAGTGGGAGGGGTTAATGGGTTGGTTGTAGAGGTCTTGTTTGTGGAGGGAAGTTGGGTGCTGGCCAGGGCTGTTACACCTCTTCCTCCCCAGACTGAAGACTGAGAGTGGAGAGAGAAAAGAGGGGGTTGAGAGAGAGAGAAAGAGAGAGAGAGAGTGCTGAGAGAGAGAGGGCTGAGAGAGAGAGAGGGCTGAGAGAGTGCTGAGAGAGAGAGAGAGAGGGCTGAGAGGGCTGAGAGAGAGAGAGGGCTGAGAGAGTGAGAGAGAGAGAGGGGGGGGAGATGATAGACAGAGAGAGCGATAGTAGCTTAGTGTAGCTGGGAAAAGAAAGAGGGAGTAGAGAGAGAGAGAAAGGTTGAGTGAAAAAGGTAAAATGGAAAGAATGTTTGGAAGGGTGAAGGGAATTATGTTTCAGCTGACCAAATAAGTTCAGCTTTAAGTTGGGAAGATACACAGTTCAACACATTTCAGCTGAAAGTCATTACAGTCACTGTAGCTGAAAGTCATTACAGTCACTGTAGCTGAAAGTCATTACAGTCACTGTAGCTGAAAGTCATTACAGTCACTGTAGCTGAAAGTCATTACAGTCACTGTAGCTGAAAGTCATTACAGCCATTGCAGCTGAAAGTCATTACAGTCACTGTAGCTGAAAGTCATTACAGTCACTGTAGCTGAAAGTCATTACAGCCATTGCAGCTGAAAGTCATTACAGTCACTGTAGCTGAAAGTCATTACAGTCACTGTAGCTGAAAGTCATTACAGTCACTGTAGCTGAAAGTCATTACAGTCACTGTAGCTGAAAGTCATTACAGTCACTGTAGCTGAAAGTCATTACAGTCACTGTAGCTGAAAGTCATTACAGTCACTGTAGCTGAAAGTCATTACAGTCACTGTAGCTGAAAGTCATTACAGTCACTGTAGCAGAAAGTCATTACAGTCACTGTAGCTGAAAGTCATTACAGTCACTGTAGCAGAAAGTCATTACAGTCACTGTAGCTGAAAGTCATTACAGTCACTGTAGCTGAAAGTCATTACAGTCACTGTAGCTGAAAGTCATTACAGTCACTGTAGCTGAAAGTCATTACAGTCACTGTAGCTGAAGGTCATTACAGTCACTGTAGCTGAAAGTCATTACAGTCACTGTAGCTGAAAGTCATTACAGTCACTGTAGCTGAAAGTCATTACAGTCACTGTAGCTGAAAGTCATTACAGTCACTGTAGCTGAAAGTCATTACAGTCACTGTAGCTGGTACTATACAT
Source organism: Oncorhynchus clarkii lewisi (assembly GCF_045791955.1). Classification (NCBI taxonomy): domain Eukaryota; kingdom Metazoa; phylum Chordata; class Actinopteri; order Salmoniformes; family Salmonidae; genus Oncorhynchus; species Oncorhynchus clarkii. Next base: position 4,659,613 of record NC_092167.1, read on the forward strand.
CCTTGGTAGAACAGCAGTGTGTTAGCTCACTGTAAGTGTTACATATAGATGACCTTCTCTCTCTACAGCCTGTGTGCTGCTGGACCAGTTATATGTGCTCTATGAAGCGTGGCTTGGTGAGAGGGCATAACCTTCAGTACCACTCTAGAACAGAAATAACCCAGGCAATTATATGTTTCAGTGTGTTTGGGTTTCTCAAACACCACACGGTTGTTTAAATGTCTGGGTTTGTGTCCCAAATGGCACCCTATTGGTTACTTTTGAACGCAGTTCTATGGGCCCTTTGTGAAAAGGAGTGCACTACATAGGAAATAGGTTGCCATTTGGGACACAGACCCAGACATTTAAACAATCGGGTGGTGTCCGAGAAACCCAAACAGACTGAACCATATTAGTGTTGAGAAATCAATGGAGCCCCACTGTGGAAATGTCACATACGCCAACGGATAGCTCATCAAAATAAATCAAAATCAGCCAATGAATGATTCTGAAAGGTCAGGGGTCTTTATGGCTCAGGGCCCAGGGTGTTACCATAACAACCAACAGTCTTGTTAAGTGTTGTATGGACTGAAATTATATTTTGTACCTGGATTTTACAGCGCTGAAAAATGATACTATGTTAGTATTTTCGTAGGATTTGTTTTTAATCATGCTTCTGTTTTTGATTTTTCCAAAATATAGAAACATTGTATGGTTTTATTTTATGGGCAGAGGATGTGTACCAGGTCTGCCTTAATAACTGGAAGGGGACCTGCCTCCTATGAAAACAGGGTTAGCGTATGTGTGTGTATAAGCGACTGAAGAGGTTAAAGTTCAACAACAGTAAAGAACAAGTTGTAAACACAAGTGATTCTCTGGGAGTCGTAAGACTGAAAACACACACATGCACGTGCCTGCGCACGCACGCACACACACACACACACCTATGTAGAATGTAATGGAAAAGAAAGGGGTGCCATCAAGTCTCAACAGGTCTAAGAGCCCCCAAGCTGCCCTCTGCCTAACTAGACAAAACAGATGTTAGCCTACATCTGTTTGTTACAATATGCCATATAACTATAGGAAAACGTGACTAGATATTATCTTATGATGAAGTATTATAATGTTATTTAAGCTTTATTTTGCTGCTGTCTATTGATAGTGAAGTTATTACTGTTACTATAGTTACTATCTGGTTATAGATGGTTCAACCTGGATCGTGCTTTTGTTTGTTACCATCACAGATGTGCTGTTCTGGTTTTTATAAAAACTGTTTCAGATTGTGTGATAGCGTTGTTCTCTACTACGTATTACAGTGGACATCATGTATGTAGTCAGGAGAGTGAGGAAACCACAGATTCTCACAATATCTTCTCTCTGAATCATCTCAAATAAACAGCTCCATTTCAGTCTCTTGTCGTCTCTGGTGTGTGTTCTTGCGTGCGTCTATTAAAGTCTTCCCATGCTGACTCTAGTAAAAGTCTCCCTCAGCAAAGGAAAATAAGTACTCCATGTCCCTTGTTCTCCATGTTCCTCTTACACTACCTAGTTGTCAAAACAACCGTATTATAGCTGCAGGCTTTGTTTTCTCTGACAGCCAGCAGGAAGAAGACATGTCACAGACTAGACCAGGCCAGTCCTGGGGGTTGTTGAGAAGATAAAGGAGAAGGAGGGGTATTTAACACCGGAGGGAATAGGTGTAGACTACAGTATGTCATTTAACACAGGAGGGAATAGGTGTAGACTACAGTATGTCATTTAACACCGGAGGGAATAGGTGTAGACTACAGTATGTAATTTAACACAGGAGGGAATAGGTGTAGACTACAGTATGTAATTTAACACAGGAGGGTATAGGTGGAGACTACAGTATGTAATTTAACACAGGAGGGAATAGGTGTAGACTACAGTATGTCATTTAACACAGGAGGGAATAGGTGTAGACTACAGTATGCCATTTAACACAGGAGGGTATAGGTGGAGACTACAGTATGTAATTTAACACAGGAGGGAATAGGTGTAGACTACAGTATGTCATTTAACACAGTAGGGAATAGGTGTTGACTACAGTATGTAATTTAACACAGGAGGGAATAGGTGTAGACTACAGTATGCCATTTAACACAGGAGGGTATAGGTGGAGACTACAGTATGTAATTTAACACAGGAGGGAATAGGTGTAGACTACAGTATGTAATTTAACACAGGAGGGAATAGGTGTAGACTACAGTATGTAATTTAACACAGGAGGGAATAGGTGTAGACTACAGTATGTAATTTAACACAGTAGGGTATAGGTGGAGACTACAGTATGTAATTTAACACAGGAGGGAATAGGTGTAGACTACAGTATGTAATTTAACACAGGAGGGAATAGGTGTAGACTACAGTATGTAATTTAACACAGGAGGGAATAGGTGTAGACTACAGTATGTAATTTAACACAGGAGGGAATAGGTGTAGGGTACAGTATTTAATTTGACACAGGAGGGAATAGGTGTAGACTACAGTATGTAATTTAACACAGGAGGGAATAGGTGTAGACTACAGTATGTAATTTAACACAGGAGGGAATAGGTGTAGACTACAGTATGTAATTTAACACAGGAGGGAATAGGTGTAGACTACAGTATGTAATTTAACACAGGAGGGAATAGGTGTAGACTACAGTATGTAACAGGAGAAGAGAGAGAATGGACATGTTCTGTTATCAGGACTTAGTGAACTACAGTTCAAGACAGAAGTGTGTCCCAAATGGCACCCTAACCAGGCAAGTTTTTAAGAACAAATTCTTATTTACAATGATGGCCTACCCCGGCCAAACCCGGACGACGCTGGGCCAATTGAGCGCCTGCCCTATGGGACTCCCAATCACGACCGGTTGTGAAACGGTCTGGAACTGAGTGTCTGTAGTGACGCCTCTAGCACTGAAATGCAGTGCCTTAGACCGCTGCGCCACTCGGGAGCCACTTGGGAGCACTACTTTGGACCAGTTTTGACCAGAGCTCTGTAGTGCACTACATAGGGAATAGAGTGCCATTTGGGATGCACATTAAGACAGAGTGGGAACTTGTATAAACTCTAGTGGACTAGTGTTTTCCCTTGGACTGAACACCAACAGAGGAGTGAAAAGGGCCAAGTCTGAAGGTAGTCACTCATGCTCCTGTCTAGAGAAACAGTCACTGTAGGCTAGCAGGACATGCTCCTGTCTAGAGAAACAATCACTGTAGGCTAGTAGGACATGCTCCTGTCTAGAGAAACAATCACTGTAGGCTAGCAGGACATGCTCCTGTCTAGAGAAACAATCACTGTAGGCTAGCAGGACATGCTCCTGTCTAGAGAAACAGTCACTGTAGACTAGCAGGACATGCTCCTGTCTAGAGAAACAATCACTGTAGGCTAGCAGGACATGCTCCTGTCTAGAGAAACAGTCACTGTAGACTAGCAGGACATGCTCCTGTCTAGAGAAACAGTCACTGTAGGCTAGCAGAACATGCTCCTGTTTAGAGAAACAATCGCTGTAGGCTAGCAGGACATGCTCCTGTCTAGAGAAACAATCACTGTAGGCTAGCAGGACATGCTCCTGTTTAGAGAAACAATCGCTGTAGGCTAGCAGGATATGCTCCTGTCTAGAGAAACAATCACTGTAGGCTAGCAGGACATGCTCCTGTCTAGAGAAACAGGCACTGTAGGCTAGCAGGACATTCCACATGCAGGGCTGGGTCTGGTGGTGAAAACAGAGTAAGTAAAGTAAACACAGGAACACACACACACCAGGAACCCAAGCAGGACCATGGCCAGTAGTAACAGTACAGTGGAGTGTGTAAGTGTGTGTGTAGGTGTGTGACAGTGGTTGTTTTAGAGGGCCGGTTTAAAGGGCCGGTTTAAAGGGCTGGTTTAAAGCTCCTAGCATGGGTTGGCTTCTTCGAACGTCTCTGAGAAGACTGGTCTGTAGAGATAGCCTGGTCACAGGTCTGTTTGTGCTGTGTAGCCAACTTCTATTGTCATATACACCAAACATCAGAATGACCATAAGAGTTGGCAACACAGCACAAACAGATGTGGGCCCAGGCTACTGTAGAGCTCTCAATCTAGTAGCAGGGAAGGAATCTGGAGCTCAATTTATCACCCCTCCTCCAACCCAGCCCAACCCAAGCTAACCCCAAAACCCTGGAACCAGTGACCACACCATTAAGCATTTCTCTATGAACGTCAATCACGTTTCGGTGGTGATCTTTCTATTTTTAGCTGCTTCTATGCTGGCCATGTTCGGGAATCGAGGTATTTGGTTCTGACTGGCTGAATGGGTTGTCTCCGGTTGTCTGGACTACTACACCATTTGGAATGTCTGGCATACGATCAAGAACCACTACAAAGAGGGGGGTGGGAGGAGAGAGAGAGGGGGGGGGGGGGGGGGGAGAAGAGGAGAGAGAGAGAGAGAGGGGGAGAGAAGAGAAGAGAGAGGGAGAGAGAGAGGGGGGGAATAGGAGAGGAGAGGAGAGAGAGAGAGAGAGAGAGAGAGAGAGAGAGAGAGAGAGAGAGAGAGAGAAAGAGGGGGGAGAGAAGAGAAGAGAGAGGGGGAGAGAGAGGGGGAGAGAGAGGGGGGTGGGAGGAGAGAGAGAGGGGGGGAGAAGAGGAGAGAGAGAGAGAGGGGGAGAGAAGAGAAGAGAGGGGGGGAGAGAGAGAGGGGGGAGAGGGGGGGGGAATAGGAGAGGAGAGAGAGAGAGAGAGAGAGAGAGAGAGAGAGAGAGAGGAGGGGAAAGAGAGAGAGAGAGAGAGAGAGGGGAGAAGAGGAGAGGAGAGAGAGAGAGAAAGAGAGAGAGAAGAGGAGAGGAGAGGAGAGAGAGAGAGGGGAGGGGAGAGAGAGAGAGAGAGAGAGAGAGAGAGAGAGAGAGAGAGAAGAGGAGAGACAGAGTGGTGGGAGGTTGAGAATGCTGGTAAAAGGTCATATATATAGTGAGTGATGACCACACTATTAAAGAATGTCTAAAGAAGTGAGGAGAGAGGTTAGTGTTGTGATGAGGGAGGGAGATATTTATAGATGTATTGTGAGTGATGACAACACTATTAAAGACGTGAGGAGAGAGGTTAGGGTGTTGTGATGAGGGAGAGAGATATTTTAGTGATTTCAGTGTGTTTGTTCTCATCCACCCAGATAAAGCCCAAATAGGACAGATATTTTTCTCCCAACCCAGTTTTATAGCTACAACTAAACCTCTCTCTCCATCACCACAGGGAACGCTCATCCTATCGGCGTAGGATTGGGCTGAAACATTCTGTTGTGAGGTTCCCTTGCATCTCCTCTTTCAATGTCTTTTTCACACACACACACACACACACACACACACACACACACACACACACCTTTAGCCTGTCTTTGAAGGGAGGAGGGTGATGCCACTCAGAATGGGAGTAATTAGTGAAACATGGTGTTGAACCCAAAACTGACTCCAGATCAGTAATGAGACGCTGGTGCTGTCTGACTGTCAGTCTTTGCCCTACTTCATACACAGCTTGGCTGATACTGTACATAAATAGCTGGTGCATACATCCACAAAGGTCCTGCCAAAGTCAACAACCACACACATTCTCTGTCACTGACATGAGTTAGAGATTGACCCTATTTATATTACATCTAGGTTCAACCTGTCCATATATGGAATCTCAGCAGTCACCAACTAACAACAGGGGTGTCCAAAACTGCATCCTGTTCCCTATAGGGTGCACTACTTTTGACCAGGGCCCATTGGACTCAAAAAGTAGTGCACTATGTAGGGAATAGGGTGCCATTTGAGACACACCCAGGTTAAGGAGGACATTGGGTTCCTGACCTGGCCTCGTCACTAAGGACTGGAAATTCCAAGAGTTCCTAAGTTGCCCCAGGTTACGGGAGAACTGACCTCAGATGTTCAGGAACTCTGATAGCCATCTAACATTCCAAACATTCCAACAGGAATCAATAGGCTGTTTGGTTGTTCAATCTAACTGGCCAATCAGCGACCAAGACAGGGGCTGAGGAATGAAGGTATAGACCATGGGCCATGTGAGTGTTGGGCAGAGAGAGAGAGGTATATGTGTGTGCGTGCGTGTGTGCGTGCGTGCGTGCGGCTGCGTCCATGCCTAATTCTATGTGTCTGTGGGGTGTTGTTCGTCTGTCTGAGCTCTCAGGATAGTTACTCAGTATCAGTTGGTAATCCTCCTTTCCTACAAACAGAGGTGTTCTTTCAATGTGATGATGGGGATGGGGAGAGGTGATGGGGAGAGGTGACCCGTGACTGTGGAATCCCATGCGTAGAGAACCCGAACAGGTCATTCTGGTCATCCTACACCATCTACACGGTTGGGTATGGTTTCATTAAATGGTCTAGGAGAAAAATACTTCTCCTCCCCTTTGACCTAAAGCATCCTCACCCATTACTCACACACATCTACCCTGTTATACCTGTTACCATTGTACTATGACCTGGGACTTAGCTGTTATACCTGTTACCATGACATGGGACTTGGCTGAGGGATGTGTTTTCATGACCTGGGACTTAGCTGTTATACCTGTTACCATGACCTGGGACATAGCTGTTATACCTGTTACCATGTTAACATGACCTGGGACTTAGCTGTTATACCTGTTATCATGACCTGGGACTTAGCTGTTATACCTGTTACCATGTCCTGGGACTTAGCTGTTATACCTGTTACCATGACATGGGACTTGGCTGAGGGATGTGTTTTCATGACCTGGGACTTAGCTGTTATACCTGTTACCATGACCTGGGACATAGCTGTTATACCTGTTACCATGTTAACATGACCTGGGACTTAGCTGTTATACCTGTTATCATGACCTGGGACTTAGCTGTTATACCTGTCATCATGAAATAGGACTTAGCTGAGGCATGTGTTATCATGAAATACGGTATAGCTGAGGTATGTGTTATCATGACCTGGGACTTAGCTGAGGTATGTGTTATCATGACCTGGGACTTAGCTGAGGTGTGTGTTATCATGACCTGGGACTTAGCTGAGGTATGTGTTACATGACCTGGGACTTAGCTGAGGTATGTGTTATCATGACCTGGGACTTAGCTGAGGTATGTGTTACATGACCTGGGACTTAGCTGAGGTATGTGTTATCATGACCTGGGACTTAGCTGAGGTATGTGTTATCATGACCTGGGACTTAGCTGAGGTATGTGTTACATGACCTGGGACTTAGCTGAGGTATGTGTTATCATGACCTGGGACTTAGCTGAGGTATGTGTTACATGACCTGGGACTTAGCTGAGGTATGTGTTACATGACCTGGGACTTAGCTGAGGTATGTGTTATCATGACCTGGGACTTAGCTGAGGTATGTGTTACATGACCTGGGACTTAGCTGAGGTATGTGTTACATGACCTGGGACTTAGCTGAGGTATGTGTTATCATGACCTGGGACTTAGCTGAGGTATGTGTTACATGACCTGGGACTTAGCTGAGGTATGTGTTATCATGACCTGGGACTTAGCTGAGGTATGTGTTATCATGACCTGGGACTTAGCTGAGGTGTGTGTTATCATGACCTGGGACTTAGCTGAGGTATGTGTTACATGACCTGGGACTTAGCTGAGGTATGTGTTATCATGACCTGGGACTTAGCTGAGGTATGTGTTACATGACCTGGGACTTAGCTGAGGTATGTGTTACATGACCTGGGACTTAGCTGAGGTATGTGTTATCATGACCTGGGACTTAGCTGAGGTGTGTGTTATCATGACCTGGGACTTAGCTGAGGTATGTGTTACATGACCTGGGACTTAGCTGAGGTATGTGTTATCATGACCTGGGACTTAGCTGAGGTATGTTTTACATGACCTGGGACTTAGCTGAGGTATGTGTTATCATGACCTGGGACTTAGCTGAGGTGTGTGTTATCATGACCTGGGACTTAGCTGAGGTATGTGTTATCATGACCTGGGACTTAGCTGAGGTATGTGTTATCATGACCTGGGACTTAGCTGAGGTATGTGTTATCATGACCTGGGACTTAGCTGAGGTATGTGTTATCATGACCTGGGACTTAGCTGAGGTATGTGTTATCATGACCTGGGACTTAGCTGAGGTCTGTGTTATCATGACCTGGGACTTAGCTGAGGTCTGTGTTATCATGACCTGGGACTTAGCTGAGTCACCTACCTGACATAGCAACCCTTCTCTCTCTGTTCTTTAGAGTAAAGAGCAGGAGTCACCTACCTGACATAGCAACACTTCTCTCTCTGTTCTTAAGAGTAAAGAGCAGGAGTCACCTACCTGACATAGCAACACTTATCTCTCTGTTCTTAAGAGTAAAGAGCAGGAGTCACCTACCTGACATAGCAACCCTTCTCTCTCTGTTCTTTAGAGTAAAGAGCAGGAGTCACCTAGCTGACATAGCAACCCTTCTCTCTCTGTTCTTTAGAGTAAAGAGCAGGAGTCACCTACCTGACATAGCAACACTTCTCTCTCTGTTCTTAAGAGTAAAGAGCAGGAGTCACCTACCTGACATAGCAACACTTCTCTCTCTGTTCTTTAGAGTAAAGAGCAGGAGTCACCTAGCTGACATAGCAACCCTTCTCTCTCTGTTCTTAAGAGTAAAGAGCAGGAGTCACCTAGCTGACATAGCAACAGTGGTGGAAAAAGTATCTAATTGTCAAACTTGAGTAAAAGTAAAGATACCATAAAAAATACTACTTCAGTAAAACTGAATGTCACCCAGTAGAATACTACTGCAGTAAAACTGAATGTCACCCAGTAGAATACTACTGCAGTAAAACTGAATGTCACCCAGTAGAATACTACTGCAGTAAAACTGAATGTCACCCAGTAGAATACTACTGCAGTAAAACTGAATGTCACCCAGTAAAATACTACTGCAGTGAAACTGAATGTCACCCAGTAAAATACTACTGCAGTAAAACTGAATGTCACCCAGTAAAATACTACTGCAGTAAAACTGAATGTCACCCAGTAAAATACTACTGCAGTAAAACTGAATGTCACCCAGTAGAATACTACTGCAGTAAAACTGAATGTCACCCAGTAAAATACTACTGCAGTAAAACTGAATGTCACCCAGTAGAATACTACTGCAGTAAAACTGAATGTCACCCAGTAGAATACTACTGCAGTAAAACTGAATGTCACCCAGTAAAATACTACTGCAGTAAAACTGAATGTCACCCAGTAAAATACTACTGCAGTAAAACTGAATGTCACCCAGTAAAATACTATTGCAGTAAAACTGAATGTCACCCAGTAGAATACTACTGCAGTAAAACTGAATGTCACCCAGTAAAATACTACTGCAGTAAAACTGAATGTCACCCAGTAAAATACTACTGCAGTAAAACTGAATGTCACCCAGTAGAATACTACTGCAGTAAAACTGAATGTCACCCAGTAAAATACTACTGCAGTAAAACTGAATGTCACCCAGTAGAATACTACTGCAGTAAAACTGAATGTCACCCAGTAAAATACTACTGCAGTAAAACTGAATGTCACCCAGTAGAATACTACTGCAGTAAAACTGAATGTCACCCAGTAGAATACTACTGCAGTAAAACTGAATGTCACCCAGTAAAATACTACTTCAGTAAAAGTCTAAATGTACACTGCTCAAAAAAATAAAGGGAACACATAAACAACACAATGTAACTCCAAGTCAATCACACTTCTGTGAAATCAAACTGTCCACTTAGGAAGCAACACTGATTGACAATAAATTTCACATGCTGTTGTTGTGCAAACGGAATAGACAACAGGTGGAAATTATAGACAATTAGCAAGACACCCCCAATAAAGGAGTTGTTCTGCAGGTGGAGACCACAGACCATTTCTCAGTTCCTATGCTTCCTGGCTGATGTTTTGGTCACTTTTGAATGCTGGCGGTGCTTTCACTCTAGTGGTAGCATAAGACGGAGTCTACAACCCACACAAGTGGCTCAGGTAGTGCAGCTCATCCAGGATGGCACATCAATGCGAGCTGTGGCAAGAAGGTTTGCTGTGTCTGTCAGCGTAGTGTCCAGAGCATGGAGGCACTACCAGGAGACAGGCCAGTACATCAGGAGACGTGGAGGAGGCCGTAGGAGGGCAACAACCCAGCAGCAGGACCGCTACCTCCACCTTTGTGCAAGGAGAAGCAGGAGGAACACTGCCAGAGCCCTGCAAAATGACCTCCAGCAGGCCACAAATGTGCATGTGTCTGCTCAAACGGTCAGAAACAGACTCCATGAGGGTGGTATGAGGGCCCGACGTCCACAGGTGAGGGTTGTGCTTACAGCCCAACACCGTGCAGGACGTTTGGCATTTGCCAGAGAACACCAAGATTGGCAAATTCGCCACTAGCGCCTTGTGCTCTTCACAGATGAAAGCAGGTTCACACTGAGCACATGTGACAGACGTGACAGAGTCTGGAGACCCAGTGGAGAACGTTCTGCTGCCTGCAACATCCTCCAGCCTGACCGGTTTGGCGGTGGGTCAGTCATGGTGTGGGGTGGCATTTCTTTGGGGGGCCGCACAGGCCTCCATGTGCTCGCCAGAGGTAGCCTGACTGCCATTAGGTACCGAGATGAGATCCTCAGACCCTTGGGAGACCATATGCTGGTGCGGTTGGCCATGGGTTCCTCCTAATACAAGACAATGCTAGACCTCATGTGGCTGGAGTGTGTCAGCAGTTCCTGCAAGAGGAAGGCATTGATGCTATGGACTGGCCCGCCCGTTCCCCAGACCTGAATCCAATTGAGCACATCTGGAACATCATGTCTCGCTCCATCCACCAACGCCACGTTGCACCACAGACTGTCCAGGAGTTGGCGGATGCTTTAGTCCAGGTCTGGGAGGAGATCCCTCAGGAGACCATCCGCCACCTCATCAGGAGCATGCCCAGGCGTTGTAGGGAGGCCACACACATAACTGAACCTCATTTTGACTTGTTTTAAGAACATTACATCACAGTTGGATCAGCCTGTAGTGTGGTTTTCCACTTTAATTTTGAGTGTGACTCCAAATCCAGACCTCCATGGGTTGATAAATTAGATTTCCATTGATCATTTTTGTGTGATTTTGTTGTCAGCACATTCAACTATGTAAAGAAAATAGTATTTAATAAGAATATTTCATTCATTCAGATCTAGGATGTGTTATTTTAGTGTTCCCTTTATTTTTTTGAGCAGTGTATTTGGTTTTAAATATACTTAAGTATCAAAAGTAAATGTAATTGCTAAAAAATATATACTTAAGTATCAAAAATGAAAGTAAAAGCATAAATCATTTCAAATGACTTATATTAAACCAGATAGCACAATTTTCCTGTTTTAGCTAGGGGCACACTCCAACACCCATACATCATTTATAAACACAGCATGTGTGTTTAGTGAGTCCTCCAGATCAGAGGCAGTAGGGATGACCAGGGATGTTCTCTGTTTAGTGAGTCCACCAGATCAGAGGCAGTAGGGATGACCAGGGATGTTCTCTGTTTAGTGAGTCCTCCAGATCAGAGGCAGTAGGGATGACCAGGGATGTTCTCTGTTTAGTGAGTCCACCAGATCAGAGGCAGTAGGGATGACCAGGGATGTTCTCTGTTTAGTGAGTCCTCCAGATCAGAGGCAGTAGGGATGGCCAGGGATGTTCTCTGTTTAGTGAGTCCGCCAGATCAGAGGCAGTAGGGATGACCAGGGATGTTCTCTATTTAGTGAGTCCTCCAGATCAGAGGCAGTAGGGATGACCAGGGATGTTCTCTGTTTAGTGAGTCCTCCAGATCAGAGGCAGTAGGGATGACCAGGGATGTTCTCTATTTAGTGAGTCCTCCAGATCAGAGGCAGTAGGGATGACCAGGGATGTTCTCTGTTTAGTGAGTCCGCCAGATCAGAGGCAGTAGGGATGACCAGGGATGTTCTCTTGTCCTGCTAAAGATTCTAAATGTGACGAGTACTTTTGGGTGTCTGTGAAAATGTATGGAGTAAAAAGTACATTATTTTCTTTAGGAACGTAGTGAAGTAAAAGTAAAAGTTGTTAAAAATATAAATAGTAAAGTAAAGTACAGGCACCCCAAATAAACAACTAAAGTATTACTGAACTTTAAAGTATTTTTATTTCAGTACTTTACACCACTGCATACCAACCCTTTTCTCTCTGCTTACTGACCAAGTCCTACATTCCTCCCCATCACTCTGACATGCCTGCAGACTGCTGTCACGAGGCCAACCACTCGTATCAGTAAAATAAGGAGATATAGATAGCTAGGAGAGGCATGGAGGTGTGTGTGTGTGTGTGTGTGTGTGTGTGTGTGTGTGTGTGTGTGTGTGTGTGTGTGTGTGTGTGTGTGTGTGTGCGTGTACACCCTGGTCATCTGTCTAGCTGGATAAGGCTTTCACGTCTCTGCAAAGCTCTCATCACGCTCTCATTGTAAAGCTCACACATGACAACAGTCCCCTTCTGGCCCGGCACCATAATCATTACCACATCACTCATGCATGTTCTGTGCTATGCCAGGTCTGCCCATGATGTTTTTAAAGAGCTTGCTGTACTATACAGTATATGTTTATTGGTGTATTCACTTGTTTTCTTTTCTTACAAGGATCTGCACAGTAGTATTGTAGACAGTGTTGTATTCCAGGACTCAAGCTGTAGTGATTTGACTTATGACACAGATAGTTGGTGCAATAGGGCGAAGGCAAACATACACAACATTTTAGGCGACAGTATTTCTGCAGTAGTGGAGTTAACACATTTTGTCTTGAACAAGGCTACCTGACATCTCATAGTAGACCCAGATCTACGGGCTGATATACAGGAATCTACTAACTTCTTGGACCCAGTCCAACAGTGTCATAGCATCAGACCACTGGTATGTGTGTTTGTCCTTCACCATCTTCGATACATGTAATATAACCTGAAAAATGAAGAGAGAAAAAACTGGTGAATGAGAATAGAGGTAGGTATCACATTCCAGGGCATTGACTTGTGAGAGATGAGATTCGGCTTCACTAATCAGAATCTATATATCTATCTATGCTATGCAGTTAGGGGGGTAGGTGGGTTGATGAGTGACTGATTATTAACCTTTAACCTGTAAGTGAAGAAAATAGATAATTCCTCCACTGACAGTACTCTGTTCCCACAGCAATAGAGACTATTTGAGCATTCTAAGGAGTTGACATGTGTGGACATCTCTCTCCTCTTCACTCAACAGAGACTGGGCTGATAGTGTAGAGAGGCAGGCTGAAGGGGTAGATGGGAGTTTCTGCTATGCAAAGCCCTCTGCCTCCACATACACTTAGGCCTAGATTCAATCAGGTCAAGCTTTAACCGATGATAGGCAACGCCTTCATAGCTGATGTTTTGGTGGTGTCGGAGGTGGAACTGCTATCGTCATTGTTATGAAGCCACACCCACCCCACTCACGTTACAAAATCAAGTGTAGGCTTTGTAGAAATAACGATCAGCCTAATCATTAAACTAAATCAGGAGGATTTCTATCAACCTAATGGAGGTGTATAGTGGCTTGCAAAAGTATTCACCCCCCTTGGCATTTTTCCTATTTTGTTGACTTACAACCTGGAATTAAATTTGATTTTATCGGGGGGTTACACAAAATGCCTACCACTTTGAAGATGCTAAGTATTTTTTAATGTGAAACAAACAAGAAATAAGACCAAAACCAAAAACTTGAGCGTGCATAACTATTCACCCCCCCAAAGTCAATACTTTGTAGAGACACCTTTTACAGCAATTACAGCTACAAGTCTCTTGGAGTATGTCTCTATAAGCTTTGGACATCTAGCCACTGGGATTTTTGCCCATTCTTCAAGGCAAAACTGCTCCAGCTCCTTCAAGTTGGATGGGTTCCGCTGGTGTACACAATCTTTAAGTCATACCACAGATTCTCAATTGGATTGAGGTCTGGACTTTGACTAGGCCATTCCAATAAATGTAAATGTTTCCCCTTAAACCACTCGAGTGTTGCTTTAGCAGTATGCTTAGGATCATTGTCCTGCTGGAAGGTGAACCTCCATCCCAGTCTCAAATCTCTGGAAGACTGAAACAGGTTTCCCCTCAAGAATTTCCCTGTATTTGTCATTATTTCAAGTCTGACTAGTTTCAAAGTCCCTGCTGATTAAAAACATGCCCACAGCATGATGCTGCCACCACCATGCTTCACTGTGGGGATGGTGTTCTCGGGGAGATGTGAGGGGTTGGGATTGCGCCAAACATAGCGTTTTCCTTGATGGCCAAAAAGCTAAATTTTAGTCTCATCTGACCAGAGTACCTTCTTCCATACATTTGGTGAGTCTCCCACATGCCTTTTGGTGAACACCAAACGTGTTTCCTTATTTTTTTCTTTAAGCAATGGCTTTTTTTCTGGCAACTCTTCAGTAAATCCCAGCTCTGTGGAGTGTAAATCCCAGCTCTGTGGAGTGTGCGGCTTAAAGTGGTCCTATGGACAGATACTCCAATCTCCGCTGTGGAGCTTTGCAGCTCCTTCAGGGTTATCTTTGGTCTCTTTGTTGCCTCTCTGATTAATGCCCTCCTTGCCTGGTCTGTGAGTTTTGGTGGGCGGCCCGCTCCTGGCAGGTTTGTTGTGGTGCCATATTCTTAAACATTTTTAAAAGTGAATTTAATGGTGCTCTGTAGAATGTTCAAAGTTTCGGATACTTTCCTATAACCCAACCCTGATAAGTACTTCTCCACAACTTTGTCCGTGACCTGTTTGGAGAGCTCCGTGGTCTTCATGGTGCTGCTTGCTTGGTGGTGCCCCTTGCTTAGCTGTGTTGCAGACTCTGGGGCCTTTCAGAACAGGTGTATATATACTGAGATCATGTGACAGATCATGTGACACTTAGATTGCACACAGGTGGACTTTATTTTACTAATTATGTGACTTCTGATTGTAATTGGTTGCATCAGATCTTATTTACGGGCTTCGTAGCAAAAGGGGTGAATACCTATGCACGCACCACTTTTCCAAACATTTTTTTAAATTATTTTTTGAAACAAGTAATTTTTTTCATTTCACTTCACCAATTTGGACTATTTTGTGTATGTCCATTACATGAAATCCCCCCCAAAAAATCCATTTAAATTACAGTTTTTAATGCAACAAAATAGGAAAAACACCAAGGGGGATGAATACTTTTGCATGGCACTGTAAATTACATTTCTCATTCCAGTGTTCCAACTGGTTAACAAGGCTGCATGGAATTTATTGAATAGAGCCCTTAGATGACTAATGCACTCAGTGTTATGACTGACTGTAGGGGACCAGACCAGACGCCAGGACCACTCAATGTTATGACTACAGGTGGCCAGACCAGACCCCAGGACCACTCAGTGTTATGACTGTAGGGTACCAGACACCAGGACCACTCAGTGTTATGACTACAGGTGGCAAGACACCAGGACCACTCACTGTTATGACTGCAGGGAACCAGACCCCAGGACCACTCAGTGTTATGACTACAAGTGGCCAGACACCAGGACCACTCAGTGCTATGACGACAAGTGGCCAGACACCAGGACCACTCAGTGTTATGACTGCAGGGAACCAGACCCCAGGACCACTCAGTGTTATGACTTAGGGGACTGGACCCCAGGACGAGGAATGATGATGTGGGCCGGAAATAGGAATGAATGAATGAATGACACAGGCCGGAAGACAACAGGAAATTAATCACTTGTAATGTTGCCAATGCTCCGATGAAAGAAGCAACCATAACTGTTAATAAACACAGGAGTCACTGTCTCCTATTGTTGTTGGAGATATTTTACATTTTTAAATTTAAAAAGGTAAGTCAGTTAAGAATAAATTCTTATTTACAATGACGGCCTACCCCGGCCAAACCCGGACGACGCTGGGCCAATTGTGCGCCGCCCTATGGGTCTCCCAATCACGGCTGTATGTGACACAGCCTGGATTCGAACCAGGGACTGTAGTGACGCCTCTAGCACTGAGATGCAGTGCCTTAGACTGCTGTGCCCCTCCGGAGCCCCAAGGTTAATAACTGTTGACCCTCTAAATACAGTACTACCTTCATATTACCTACAGGACAGTAGAAAAGGGCATGTTTAGGCCCATTGAAAATAATGATGAAAATCACCAGACCTTGTAACGTTTTATTGTGTTCCTTTATTCTATTTTTTACTTTAGTTTATTTAGTAAATATTTTCTTAACTCTATTTCTTGAACTGCATTGTTGGTTAAGGGCTTGTAAGTAAGCATTTCACTGTAAGGTCTACTACACCTGTTGCATTCGGCGCATGTGACAAATAAAATTTGGTTTGATCAGACGCAGGTACTAGCAGACAGGATCTAGTTTTATTGGCCTGGCACAGACATGTGGGTGTCAGCATTCACCCAGAAAGGCACCAGATTAAATGACATAATTATCTTCACCTGTTTGGAATAGAAACAGTTGTTGTTTCTGTTATTGTTTATGTAGGGGATATCCTGTTTTCATAAAACCCACATTTCTTAGGGCAAATGTTCTTTCCGATTTCACCATGGTGAAGGAGGTTTGGTATTCTAAAAAGAACATTGTGATCTTATCTTACATAACCTCCCGAACGGCACCCTATTCCCTACATAGTGCACTACTTTTGACCAGAGCCTCATATGTTCTAGTGCACTATGCAGGGAATAGGGTGCCATTTGAGAGGGGAGCTGTGCATGTTTACGTGAGCTATGCTGACAATGTGTACTCAATTCTATTTCCACATCTGCTATTGTTTAACTGAAGCGTCTTCTGAATAAATGATATCACCTTAGAGGTATTCTTTAAAAGATGTTCCAGTTTAGCAATGATATTATGTTACACACACATCTGGTTGTGCCCAGAGCACATCTTATATTTCTGATTGATTGTTATGAAATCTAATTGGGTTGGTATCTACTAGAGGAAAGATGTGGGGTCTTGGTAATGGTCTGCTCTCACGACCTTGTAACATGGCATTTCGATCCCTCTGTGTGTTTGTGTGTCTCTCTCTCTCTCCATCCTTCTCCACCTCCCTTCAACTCTCCATCCTTCTCCACCTCCCTCCAACTCTCCATCCTTCTCCACCTCCCTCCAACTCTCCATCCTTCTCTACTTCCCTCCAACTCTCCATCCTTCTCCACCTCCCTACAACTCTCCATCCTTCTCTACTTCCCTCCAACTCTCCATACTTCTCCATCTCCCTCCAACTCTCCATCCTACACCTCCCTTAAACTCTCCATCCTTCTTCACCTCCCTCCAACTCTCCATCCTTCACCTCCCTCCAACTCTCCATCCTTCACCTCCCTCCAACTCTCCATCCTTCACCTCCCTCCAACTCTCCATCCTTCTCTACTTCCCTCCAACTCTCCATACTTCTCCACCTCCCTCCAACTCTCCATTCTTCACCTCCCTTCAACTCTCCATCCTTCTCCACCTCCCTCCAACTCTCCATCCTTCTCCACCTCCCTCCAACTCTCCATCCATCTCTACTTCCCTCCTCCATCTCTCCCTGACATCCAATGACTTTCACCTCAGTGTGTTCCGTATAAAGCCATGTATGGTGCGTGTGTTGATACATGCATGATGTCAACCACTGAACCACGTGAGAGTTGAGGAAATTACAGAATGTAAAAGATAGGCAACAACTCAACCAGGGTCAAACAGTGCTCAGTGCAGGGCTGCTGTCATTCCACATGCAGCACTCCTCTTGTCCATTCACACTCATACTGTATCAGTGATGCAAACCATCTGTCTGTGAGCCGCGACAACATATTTTGGAGAACCTAAATATGCATGTATTTTCAGTATGCATGACCAAAAGAGTTTCAGAAAGAGGGATGTTGATGTTTTCAATTCCTGTTGTGCAGAATGACGGTCCGATATTGATTCATATATGTTGTGCAGAATGACGGTCCGATACTGATTAATATATGTTGTCCAGAATGACGGTCCGATACTGATTAATATATGTTGTCCAGAATGACGGTCCGATATTGATTAATATATGTTGTCCAGAATGACGGTCCGATACTGATTCATATATGTTGTCCAGAATGACGGTCCGATACTGATTCATATATGTTGTGCAGAATGACGGGCCGATACTGATTAATATATGTTGTCCAGAATGACGGTCCGATATTGATTAATATATGTTGTCCAGAATGACGGTCCGATATTGATTAATATATGTTGTGCAGAATGACGGTCCGATATTGATTAATATATGTTGTCCAGAATGACGGTCCGATATTGATTAATATATGTTGTCCAGAATGACGGTCCGATACTGATTCATATATGTTGTCCAGAATGGTATTGTGTGCCTGACATCGTGTAGACTCCTACTAGAGCATGTCCAGATGGTCTTTAAATAACATACAGGGTGCTGGCACCAAATGAAATGGAAAACCAAACAATTCATTCACTGACTTCCTGCGTCCAAAACACACTAATTGTTATGGCAGTCATATTTTCCATAGCACCTTATCAATCATGCTAGGAAATGATTTGATTGTATACAATGATGAATTTCAGGAAACAATTGTCAAAGACAGCCTCCTATCCCAGATTGGCAAAAATGTGTAAATAAATATTTTAATATTTAAATGTATTTAAAAAATGAACACAGAAACGGATCGAATTTACACTTAAAAACATGTCTTACATTTTTGGAAGGAGGGGGCGGTTGGAGAACATGCATACTGTACATCTCTCAATGTTTTTTACAAACTTAGACACTTCAATGTGTATCTTGTTTTATTTTAAATCAAACACACAACTCAATGTCTTGAGCATCGCATAAAACACCACAGTCAATGTATTTCAGTAGCAAATCAAAAACTTGTCAATTAAACTTGTAACCTTGTCAATTATTTTCACATTGTCTAAACCTAGTTTCAATGTTTTTCTATTTTAGTTTAGAGAATGTAAAATCACTGGAACTGTTAACATCTATCCATTAACAATTTTACTGAATAAAAAAGCTGAAATTTAACCCAATGCTAGTTTTTGCTAACAACTGTTACTCTGCTTCCTACGAGCAGATCAGGAATCCAGTGAAGGTGGTGTGGTGAGCCCCGTCATCATAGACTTGATGTTCTGCTTTAAGACGGGTGTACACCTCTTCACCTTCTACCAGCTGCAGGGTGACACCATTGGATCCACTGTCTTCTCCATCATGTGGTGTGCTACTGTCAGTCACAGTCACCATAAGTTGTCCTCCTTTGTACAGGGACACTCGTCTATGTTTGGAGGTGAATCCAAAGGCAGTGAATCTGAAGTAGTAGATTCCACTCACCGGCGCCTTAAAGATGCCAGTCACCGGACTGTAAGCATTGCCAATGTTGGTGAAGACATGCTTGTAGACCAGGGTGATGTCAGTATTGAATGGTCCTTTGGTTTCAGACAGTGAAGCTGAGAAGGCTACCTTCGGTCTCTCCCTGTTCTCTCTCTTCAGTTCCTCCACGGTGGCTCTCAGCTCTTGGAGTGCAGAACTCTGTTTCTCCACTGTGGCTCTCAGTGAAAGCAGTAGGTCATTCTGTTCCTCTACCTGGCACTCACTGGCTGTCAGGGTGGCTTCCATGACTGTTTAGATAGAGATCTTCAGGAACAAGTTGACTCTGTAAAGGAGAAGAGTTGAGTCTGTGGTTGTGGTCGAGGTAACAGCTTTATGCAGAGTGCTCTGGGGTGCAAGCAGTCACATCAAAATGCAAAGGGAAACTTCTTCCATCTCAAGGTTATATGCATTGACTTAATTAAGTATGCATTCATCACTTCAGTGTCACAATTATGTAAATTCTCTGTAATAAAACATGAGTTTCTTGGAAACAGGATGAACTTCTGGTGACCGTTTTTCTGCCTAATAGGTGAAATGGTCTGTGTGTGTTGCATTGTGTCCTGTCTTGTGAAAATATTCTGCATTTATGGTGAAACAGACAGTTGGTGGGTGTTTTGATGAGGCCCATGTTCTTCCTTTAAATCATGTGATCCTTAGAGCCAGGAAATACATGTTCTGACATTCAGTATAACGTTTTGTGTGTGTGTGTGTGTGTGGGTGTGGACTATACACAGAGGAATGCTTCAATGCAGTGACTAACTGTTTTCTCTTCTGTTTCTTCAGAAATGTTGTTTGGCATCGTTTTCGGTTTTGTGAACTTGATCAGCAGCTATTCAACTGTAAATAATTCCAAACCTCTTTGCCAATAACAGCTGGTTTTCAGTTTTCCACTCCCTTCTCAGACCACTCCCAGACTGTCCTAGTAAAATTAATTATTGAGAAATATTTTTTTGCTAACAATCCATTTTTTTTTCCAGTTTTAACAGAAATCTATTACAATTGCTACACAGAAGTGATTTGATATTGAGATTAAAACGGCTGCATTGGGCCTTTAAGAATGAAAAGCTCCACTGGGGACAGAGCGAATGAACGGTGCAGGTGAATAGAAAACACTTAACATCCTAATTGCAGCGGCAGTAGAAGAGATTGAGAGAGAGGTCTGTGTTTTGCTTCAGGGGAACACGCTGATTATTTCATCTGATGAATTGGCGTCATTCAGAGCGGTGGTCTGGTGGTCTCAGTGGTAATCAAGGGTTTAATGTGTGTGTTTATTTCATTACTGTCCCAAATGGGAAACATGGACAGTTTCAGCCTAGTTGTGTATTCAACTATTAAACTTTCGGTTCATTTACAGTATATCGGTCGACGACACACACTGAGTGTGTGTGTGTGTGTGTGTGTGTGTGTGTGTGTGTGTGTGTGTGTGTGTGTGAGAGGCCCTCCATCTAATGTATTTTTTTCTTTACAGTGCGAATCTCTCCTCACCAAAACTAGACCATACAAACACATAGCCCCTTCACCAAAACTAGACCACACAAACACATAGCCCCTTCACCAAAACTAGACCATACAAACACATAGCCCCTTCACCAAAACTAGACCACACAAACACATAGCCCCTTCACCAAAACTAGACCACACAAACACATAGCCCCTTCACCAAAACTAGACCACACAAACACATAGCCCCTTCACCAAAACTAGACCACACAAACACATAGCCCCTTCACCAAAACTAGACCACACAAACACATAGCCCCTTCACCAAAACTAGACCATACAAACACATAGCCCCTTCACCAAAACTAGACCACACAAACACATAGCCCCTTTACCAAAACTAGACCACACAAACACATAGTCCCTTCACCAAAACTAGACCACACAAACACATAGCCCCTTCACCAAAACTAGACCACAAACACATAGCCCCTTCACCAAAACTAGACCATACAAACACATAGCCCCTTCACCAAAACTAGACCATACAAACACATAGCCCCTTCACCAAAACTAGACCACACAAACACATAGCCCCTTCACCAAAACTAGACCATACAAACACATAGCCCCTTCACCAAAACTAGACCACACAAACACATAGCCCCTTCAACAAAACTAGACCACACAAACACATAGCCCCTTCACCAAAACTAGACCACACAAACACATAGCCCCTTCACCAAAACTAGACCACACAAACACATAGCCCCTTCACCAAAACTAGACCACACAAACACATAGCCCCTTCACCAAAACTACACCACACAAACACATAGCCCCTTCACCAAAACTAGACCACACAAACACATAGCCCCTTCACCAAAACTAGACCACACAAACACATAGCCCCTTCACCAAAACTAGACCACACAAACACATAGCCCCTTCACCAAAACTAGACCACACAAACACATAGCCCCTTCACCAAAACTAGACCACACAAACACATAGCCCCTTCACCAAAACTAGACCACACAAACACATAGCCCCTTCACCAAAACTAGACCACACAAACACATAGCCCCTTCACCAAAACTAGACCATACAAACTGTAACGGTTTTGACTTGAGGTTATTTTTTTATAGGGGTGCCAGGTAGGTTGTGCCTACCAGAGAAAACATTGGTTTCTCCTTTTAGTTTGGGAGGGAATGAGTCCCATCTGGTCCGTCAAGTCTACACCATTACAAAGGACTTATGTAAACGTCAGAAGGGAAATCAACTTTTCATAAACCCTTAAAACATTGAAAGAACTTCAAAAACAACTATTCTTTTGCGTGGGTTGTATTAGCAACATCAATGGATTACACACACATAATAATATAACACAATGAGTTCTGGTTCCTCCAGAAATGTCCTGTACCTCGGGCCTAAAAAGAGTCCCGCCCGGTAAAGGAGTTCAGTGAACTCAAGTGACTTTGGTCACGCAATGTTGGTCCGTTCATTCCGTGTAGCGTAAACCCAGTATTAAATCATACAATCAATATAACCATTTTACCACAGAACTTTAAAGCGTATCTGCTCTTACTAATTCCTCAACTACATCTAACTACATAAATCATCACCGTATACATCATATCAAAACAAATGAAATACCGTATACAAAAAAGGTGGTAGTCAGTCGGTCAGTCAGACAATCCAATCCGCCAACAGATCTCCAGCGGAGAAAGGCCACGAAGAATAGAGAGGAGTAGTCCACGGACGCAAAGAGTGGATCCGATCCTGGGTAAACTCTCAGGCTACAAAACACACGTTTAACAGCAACAAAACAACCGGAATAGAGAAACTTCGGGAACACATCCTCAGTCACGTCTCCATCACAAAACGGCACTTTTGCGCAGCTGATGCTGGCTATTTAATTGGGAATTAAAGGGCAAGCACCCTATTGGAAGGAGAAGCACTGAGACGGCTCAAAATAATTCAGGGCCGTCACACACCCCCTCCCCTGGAAAAAGCCGACCATTGCCCTGGAAGGCACATCTTGGTCGGGGTAACCGAGAAAGGTCTCCTCATCACTTTCCTCTACAAAAATTCTCATGACTTTTTGGAGCTCACGCTCCTCAGCTGAGGGGTCACAGGCCTTAAGGTGTGAGACTTCTGGGTCTGGGAATCCGAGAAAAGTCTCCTCACTTTCCTCTTCAAAGATATCCAAGATCTTGCGGCGCTCAATCGCCTCCAATTCCTCAGCCGAGGGGTAACAGGCCTTAAGGCGTGAGACATGGACAACGCGCATATCTTCACCTGTGTCCTCTTTCACCACTCGGTAGTTCAAAGGGCCCATCTGCTCCACAATCCTATATGGTCCTTGCCATTTAGGAGCGAGCTTGGCAGAGAAGAATTGTTCAGCTTTCGAGTAAGGATGAGAGCGAAGCCACACCCGGTCACGAAGCTGAAACTGCATGTCTCGTCTGTTCTTATCATAATTTCTCTTCTGCTTGAGTCGAGCCTGGGTCATGTTCTTTGAGACAAGAGCTCTCAAGTCATGGAGATGGACTACCTGGTCATAGCAAGCAGCGTCTGGAGTAATCTGCTGGGGCTGTAGCACCATATCCAAGGGTCCTCGGAGGGGACGACTTAGCAGCAGCTCTGCAGGTGTGACTCCAGTGGACTCTTGCACAGCAGAATTCAGGGCAAATCGAAACTCGTGAAGGTGCTTGTCCCAGTGTTTGTGCTGGGTCCCTACATAGGAAGCAATCATTGTCTTCAAGGTTCGATTTACTCTCTCAGTGAGATTGGTCTGTGGGTGATAGGCCGTGGTCAACTTCTGTCTCAGGTTCCATCTTTGGCAGGTCTCCTCAAAGAGATCAGAGACAAATTGGGAACCTCGATCAGACAGGATGTAATCAGGCACTCCCCAGCGAGTCAGGATCTCTTTCGTAAGGATGTTAGAGACGGTCCTTGCTGTGGCCTGACGCAGGGAAAAGAGTTCCACCCACTTTGAATAATAATCAACAAACACAAGCATGTACACATTCTGATTGGAGCTTCTAGGAAATGGACCCATCAAATCCACTCCTAGCATTTCCCAAGGTCGGGTAACCACCGTTTGCTGCAACTTGCCAGCAGGCTATCTACCTTCTGGTTTGTACATTTGACAAACCTGACAGTTTCGGATGTGTGACTTCACATCCATGCTCAGATGTGGCCAGTACAGTAACGCTTGCAACCGCTTGTAGGTTTTGAACCTGCCCAAATGACCAGCTAATGGGTCTTCATGGAAATGTTGAAGCAGTTGTAGGCGTAGAGTTTCAGGTATGTACAATTGGTAGAGGGTTCTGTGTGGTAGTTGTACAACACGGTAGACTTTGTCTTCCAGGATGGTCAGCTTTGTGGTAGGATTGACCATCTTTTCTCCATCTTCCAGGATAGTCTGGTACAAAGCCTGTACTTCTGGATCATCCTGTTGGGCTTTCCATATGGTCTCATCAGAGATGGGAAAGTCTGTTTTGGGCGAGTCTCGACTGCTTGACAGGACAGTAGCACATGTAAAATGAGGGCCACCGTTATCACAAGCAGGAGCCCTGGATAAGGCATCTGGAACAGTGTTGTATTTTCCTTTCCTGTATTCTACTGCAAAGGTGAACTCTTGCAACCGTAGAGCCCATCTTATGAGTCTGGTGCTTGGTTTGTTGGTCTTGAACACCCACACAAGGGAGGAATGGTCAGTGACCACAGTGAAGTGTCTTCCCTCCAGGTAGTACCTCCACTTTTCCAAAGCCCAGACAACTGCAAGGCACTCTTGCTCGGTTGTGGAGTAGTTCCGTTCTGCTCCATTCAATGTCCGACTGGCGAACGCTAGCACTTCTTCAGTGCCAAGTCCAGTCTGTTGGACTAGGACAGCACCAAGTCCAACATCACTTGCATCAGTGTAAACAACAAAAGGGGAATCAAAGTTGGGATGACCTAAAATGGGAGGTGTGACGAGGTGTCGTTTCAGGGTTTCAAAGGATGTCTGGCACTCTGCCGTCCATAGGAATTTCACTCCTTTTCGCTTCAACGCGTTGAGGGGTTCTGCCACCTGGGAGAAGTTTGACACAAACCGATGGTACCATCCAGCCATCCCAAGGAACCGTTGAAGGGCCTTGAGTGTGGTTGGCACAGGAAAATCTTGTACCGCCTTGGTCTTTTCAGGATCCACATGAATGCCGTCGAAAGACACAATATGGCCAAGGAACTTCAGGGAAGTTTGGCAGAAGTTGCTCTTCTTCATATTCACGGTCAGACCAGCTTCTCTTAGTTTGTCCAACACTGCTTGAAGATCTTGAAAGTGTTGTTCTCTGTTCTGGGAGTAGATAATTATATCGTCCAGGTAGACGAAACAGATCTTCCCTTTGAGCTCACCTAACGCAATCTCCATCAGTCTTTGGAAAGTGGCAGGTGCATTCTTTAATCCAAAAGGCATCACCTTAAAGGAAAACAAGCCCTCAGCACAGACAAAAGCAGTCTTGTCCTTGCTTTCCTGGTCCATCTCAACTTGCCAATAACCACTATTGAGGTCAAGGGTAGTGAACACAACAGCGCCAGACAATGACTCCAGGATCTCGTGGATGGTAGGAAAAGGATAGGCATCAGTCTGGGAAACATTGTTGGTCTTCCTATAGTCCACACAAAATCTAAGACCACCAGTCTTTTTTGGGATGAGGACAACAGGAGCAGCCCAAGGAGAGGAAGAACGTTCTATTATATCTTGTGTTAACATATCATTAATGAGTCCCTTTTGGATGATTAGCTTTGCTGGGGACAAACGATATGGCTTTTGCTTGATCGGCATTTCCTGTGTAAGGAATATTTTGTGCTTCAGGAGCCCGGTGCGTCCTAGCCTTGAAGTACATACATCAGCATTATTCTGCAGCTGTTCCAACAGCCTTAACTCCTCTGGATGTTCCAGCTGAGCTCTTCTTACAGCCTGTAAAAGGAGATCGTCAGAAGGATTATCAAGGGTTAGTGGTAACGGAGCAACGGCAGAGAAGACTGCCATATTTGAACCCCAATCATGTAACTTCGTGGCTTCTGATTGGAAGAAATGCTTCTTGCTCGGATTGTATGGAAACCAGTAGCAATTGTGTGCGATATCAATCTGGACACCACTGAAGTACATGAAATCAATTCCCAACACGACAGGAAAAGCAAGGTTCTTGGTTTGTAGGATCACCGAAGGAATCATATAGGAGCGGTTACACAGGCGGAACTCTACCTCACTCCATCCAAGGGGTCGTTTAGCCTCACCATCCGCCAGATAGAGTGGACCTTCTGTCCACGGCTTCAAGTTGTATTGCGGACCTTTAACCTCCTTCCACAGTTTCTCATTGAGCAGTGTGTAGGATGACCCGGTGTCCAGGATGGCTCTTCCTGTCCATGGGCCTATGGACAGGGGTAACACCAGTTGGTGCGGTATGAACTGAAAGGAAGGGGATGTCGATGGGGGGGCGTAGGCAGTGACTCTTGGGATTTCAGCTCTGGTTAAAGCACCCAGAGAAGGATGGTCATTCCTGCGAAGAGAGTTAGGTGTGTTGGCCTGTTGTGATTTGTGGTTTCTGGAAGGGTTTTCTTGATACGGTCTTGGACATGTAGCTGAAGAATGTCCCTTTTGGCTACATCTCCAACAGAACATGAGAGGGGTCATGGCTTGAGACTCTGGCTGTTGTTGATGGTCTGTCTTGGGTAACTGTTTGGGTGTCTGTTTCTTTCTTTGGTCATATTGCTGTTGGCATTCTCTGTCCTTCTCAAACTGCTGTCCCAAGCGAACCAGTCCATCGACAGTGGTGACTCGTTCTCGGAGTTGACTGGCTAGTAGTGGGTTGATGTTCTTCAAAATCAATTTAATGACCTCTTCCTCCTCAATGCCAGGTTTCCACCTTCTGCACAGGGAGTGGTAACCGTATGCAAAGTCACGGATACTCTCTTTCTCTCTTTGTACTCGATTCCTGACTCTGTCTGCCAACTCATCTGTGTAGTCCTCAGACAGAAATGCAGAGGAAAACTTGGCCTCAAAGTCAGCCCAGGAGGTAGTGGTGAGACGTGCCACATCCCACCAGTCTCGAGCTGTCCCATGCAACACATTCCTCAATGTGGCAAGGAGTTCTTCGTCAGCCAGGGATTGAGGGCAAGAAAGTCACGACATCTTTCTAGGTACATTAGCGGATCAGGACTGTCATCTTTTTTCCCAAAGGTGGGAAATTGCAATTTAATGGGCATCGCCCCCACATGACGTCTACTCAAATCACCATGAACAAACGAGCTAGGAGGGATTGAGGAAGTAGAGGGGAAGGGAGTTATCGGACAATGAAAATGAACACCAGGATGCATGGTGGATTGCATCCTGCAAGGGGTGGCTGTAGCATGGCCTTGTCTTGGCTCTTCAGAGGTGCCAGCTTGGCCCTCAGTGGTCTGAACAGAAGTGGACACTAGAGAAACTCTGTGTAAGGAGTTGTGCTTAATGGAGGCCATGTCCACAGACACGTCATCCAACATTTTAACACAATTAGAGAGCTCTGTTTGCAAGTGGTCTACAGTGTTAACCATGGGAGAAAAAACAGAATTAACGTCCTTGAGGACCTCAGTGTGATGATGTTGCAGGCGCCATTGGAGAGTGGCAGTGAGTTGGTTTCGTTGGTAGTCAAACTGCCTGTCCATGGCACCAGTAATTTCCCGTCTTC
The DNA here is from genome assembly GCF_045791955.1 of Oncorhynchus clarkii lewisi. Lineage (NCBI taxonomy): Eukaryota > Metazoa > Chordata > Actinopteri > Salmoniformes > Salmonidae > Oncorhynchus > Oncorhynchus clarkii. The sequence continues at coordinate 4,687,075 of NC_092167.1, forward strand.
CACTCTCACTGAGCTCTGTCAGCGTGTGGGTTAGAGTGCTCAGTGAGTTTCTGAATTCCATGGCACTCTGTTGTTGCTCTTCCCTCAGACATTTGAATTTATCGTGGATAAGAGTTTGGAGATGTTGTTGAGTCCGACGAATATCAAGGATGTCACCTTGAAGTTGTAAAACTACAACCTCTGGAGATAAACCAGACAATGGAGGAAGGTTGGGTGTCAGATAGAGGGCTGGCTCAGTACTTTCACACAGATCCATGTCAATAAGTGAGTAACTGGTTAGACCTCCTGTGGCCTGTGGTCCAGACCGAGCATTCAGATTCCCAGGGCTCTGGCCCAAATCAACTCCATTATCTCCATTCCCATTATGATTTGTGTTGTCAGCTTGATGGTCAGAATGGCCCTGTGTATTCCCATTGACAGGTATGAAATGGATGAGCACATTATCTTGGGGTGAATCCATTGTTTTAATTCCACACAAAATATTTGCTTTGGTTAGTTCTCAATGTTGAGCTGTCCCATCTGGGGTGCCATTTTTTATGTAACGGTTTTGACTTGAGGTTATTTTTTTATAGGGGTGCCAGGTAGGTTGTGCCTACCAGAGAAAACATTGGTTTCTCCTTTTAGTTTGGGAGGGAATGAGTCCCATCTGGTCCGTCAAGTCTACACCATTACAAAGGACTTATGTAAACGTCAGAAGGGAAATCAACTTTTCATAAACCCTTAAAACATTGAAAGAACTTCAAAAACAACTATTCTTTTGCGTGGGTTGTATTAGCAACATCAATGGATTACACACACATAATAATATAACACAATGAGTTCTGGTTCCTCCAGAAATGTCCTGTACCTCGGGCCTAAAAAGAGTCCCGCCCGGTAAAGGAGTTCAGTGAACTCAAGTGACTTTGGTCACGCAATGTTGGTCCGTTTATTCCGTGTAGCGTAAACCCAGTATTAAATCATACAATCAATATAACCATTTTACCACAGAACTTTAAAGCGTATCTGCTCTTACTAATTCCTCAACTACATCTAACTACATAAATCATCACCGTATACATCATATCAAAACAAATGAAATACCGTATACAAAAAAGGTGGTAGTCAGTCGGTCAGTCAGACAATCCAATCCGCCAACAGATCTCCAGCGGAGAAAGGCCACGAAGAATAGAGAGGAGTAGTCCACGGACGCAAAGAGTGGATCCGATCCTGGGTAAACTCTCAGGCTACAAAACACACGTTTAACAGCAACAAAACAACCGGAATAGAGAAACTTCGGGAACACATCCTCAGTCACGTCTCCATCACAAAACGCCACTTTTGCGCAGCTGATGCTGGCTATTTAATTGGGAATTAAAGGGCAAGCACCCTATTGGAAGGAGAAGCACTGAGACGGCTCAAAATAATTCAGGGCCGTCACAAAACACATAGCCCCTTCACCAAAACTAGACCACACAAACACATAGCCCCTTCACCAAAACTAGACCACACAAACACATAGCCCCTTCACCAAAACTAGACCACACAAACACATAGCCCCTTCACCAAAACTAGACCACACAAACACATAGCCCCTTTACCAAAACTAGACCATACAAACACATAGCCCCTTCACCAAAACTAGACCACACAAACACATAGCCCCTTCAACAAAACTAGACCACACAAACACATAGCCCCTTCACCAAAACTAGACCATACAAACACATAGCCCCTTCACCAAAACTAGACCATACAAACACATAGCCCCTTCACCAAAACTAGACCATACAAACACATAGCCCCTTCACCAAAACTAGACCACACAAACACATAGCCCCTTTACCAAAACTAGACCACACAAACACATAGCCCCTTCACCAAAACTAGACCACACAAACACATAGCCCCTTCACCAAAACTAGACCATACAAACACATAGCCCCTTCACCAAAACTAGACCACACAAACACATAGCCCCTTCACCAAAACTAGACCACACAAACACATAGCCCCTTCACCAAAACTAGACCATACAAACACATAGCCCCTTCACCAAAACTAGACCACACAAACACATAGCCCCTTCACCAAAACTAGACCACACAAACACATAGCTCCTTCACCAAAACTAGACCACACAAACACATAGCCCCTTCACCAAAACTAGACCACACAAACACATAGCCCCTTCACCAAAACTAGACCACACAAACACATAGCCCCTTCACCAAAACTAGACCACACAAACACATAGCCCCTTCACCAAAACTAGACCACACAAACACATAGCCCCTTCACCAAAACTAGACCACACAAACACATAGCCCCTTCACCAAAACTAGACCACACAAACACATAGCCCCTTCACCAAAACTAGACCACACAAACACATAGCCCCTTCACCAAAACTAGACCACACAAACACATAGCCCCTTCACCAAAACTAGACCATACAAACACATAGCCCCTTCACCAAAACTAGACCACACAAACACATAGCCCCTTCACCAAAACTAGACCACACAAACACATAGCCCCTTCACCAAAACTAGACCACACAAACACATAGCCCCTTCACCAAAACTAGACCACACAAACACATAGCCCCTTCACCAAAACTAGACCACACAAACACATAGCCCCTTCACCAAAACTAGACCACACAAACACATAGCCCCTTCACCAAAACTAGACCATACAAACACATAGCCCCTTCACCAAAACTAGACCACACAAACACATAGCCCCTTCACCAAAACTAGACCACACAAACACGTAGCCCCTTCACCAAAACTAGACCATACAAACACATAGCCCCTTCACCAAAACTAGACCACACAAACACATAGCCCCTTCACCAAAACTAGACCATACAAACACATAGCCCCTTCACCAAAACTAGACCACACAAACACATAGTCCCTTCACCAAAACTAGACCACACAAACACATAGCCCCTTCACCAAAACTAGACCATACAAACACATAGCCCCTTCACCAAAACTAGACCACATCGCATTGCATCGTAGCTTGAAATGTACTTATTTGTGTCACCATACTGGCGCTTAGGGATGACTTTACATTTATAAGAAATGTATATTTTGAGGTCAATGAAGGGTGAATAGGAACTTTGTGAATGGAAAGTTACTGAGTGAGACAAGGGAAAGTGTTCAAGCATGTTGTTGCTGAATATTCATATTTCTAAGGAAGGAGGCAAAGAGCAACTGTCTCGTATCCTGATAAGGCAGACCAGTTGCTGTGGAACTAGGACCGTGAGGGATTTGGAACTCAACTAAGGTCAACAGTTGATAAGGTGAGACGAAACAAGCAGTGTGACGTCCTTCACACAAGTCATTTAGGAATCTGTCACGCGCTGGCCATAGAGATGTTTTTATTCTCTATTTTGGTTAGGCCAGGGTGTGACTAGGGTGGGCATTCTATGTTCATTTTCTATGTTTTGGATATCTGTGTTGTTTGGCAGGGTGTTGTTCTCAATCAGGGGCAGCTGTCTATCGTTGTCTCTGATTGAGAACCATACTTAGGCAGCCTTTTCCCACCTGTGTTGGTGGGTAGTTGTTTTCTGTTTTGTATTCTGTACCAGACAGAACTGTTTCGGTTTCATTCATTCTCTTTGTTGTTTTTTCATTCAGTGTTCAATTCATAAATAAAGATGAACAAGTACCACGCTGCACCTTGGTCCTCACCTTCTTCAACCCACGACAGCCGTTACAGAATCACTGAGCGATACATCATTCATTATCATTTCTACACACTTTCTACCTGGTTTTAGTTGTTTAAGTCAGATTGGAGTATTTGTCATAAAATAATGACACGTGACCCATTCAAAACCTCCCGCGACCCAAATTTAGGTTGTGAGCCACCTGCTCTAAAGTAACAGGTAATATAGAGATCCTGTTTGTTCACGCTTCTACCCCTGTGCCTTTCTACAGACTCAGTAACTAAACTATTTTTCTCAAGGAATGAGAGAGATAAGGGGAAGACCAGGTGAAGGGGAGACCAGGTGAAGGGGAAGACCAGGTGAAGGGGAAGACCAGGGAAGGGGGAGACCAGGTGGAGACCAGGTGAAGGGGAAGACCAGGTGAAGGGGAGACCAGGTGAAGGGGAAGACCAGGTGGAGACCAGGGGAAGGGGAAGACCAGGTGGAGACCAGGGAAGGGGAAGACCAGGTGGAGACCAGGGGAAGGGGAAGACCAGGTGAAGGGGAGACCAGGTGAAGGGGAAGACCAGGTGGAGACCAGGGGAAGGGGAAGACCAGGGGAAGGGGAGACCAGGAAAGGGGCAGACAAGGTGGAGACCAGGGGAAAGGGAAGACCAGGGGAAGGGGAGACCAGGTGAAGGGGAAGACCAGGGGAAGGGGAGACCAGGGGAAAGGGAAGACCAGGAGAAGGGGAGACCAGGGGAAAGGGAAGACCAGAAGAAGACCAGGTGAAGGAGAGACCAGGGGAAGGGGAAGACCAGGGGAAGGGGGGACCAGGTGAAGGGGAAGACCAGGGGAAGGGGAGACCAGGGGAAAGGGAAGACCAGGAGAAGGGGAGACCAGGGGAAAGGGAAGACCAGGAGAAGACCAGTGGAAGGGGAAGACCAGGAGAAGACCAGGGGAAGGGGAAGACCAGGGGAAGGGGAAGACCAGGAGAAGACCAGGGGAAGGGGAAGACCAGGAGAAGACCAGGGGAAGGGGATGACCAGGGGAAGGGGAAGTAGAGTAGTGTTTCACATACCTCCCACCATACACACAAACACACACACACATAAACTCCGCTCTCCCATACATGCACATATGACAGCCACACACACCCTCAACCATACTCTCCTTGACTCCAGTGACTCACATTCCCCCCGTCACATTTTCATTCCTCTCCTCTAAGGCAACTGATCTTCCCTTAGACCTCCCACACATGAGAACCCAGTGTGGTGCGTGTGTGTGTGTGGACCTCCCAGGTAGCTGGGTCTTTGTGTTCCAGACAGGGCTGAGTTCAATGGGTCATGTGAAGTGTCTGCTAGACTAGAACAGCTGACCCCTCTGTACCTGCAGTGGTGTGACACACGCACGCACGGATGCACACACGAACGCACACACACACACACAATTGTCTGTGAGACTTGATGATCTTGGCTCTAGTGTAAAGCCTGATACTTCTTGCTCCTGTCTCTGTGTCGAGCCCACTGTCTACTCTGTCTTAGTACAACCTGGTCTCAGGGCAATTCATATTATTATGCACATAAATCTGAGACACTCATTTCCTATGACACGTTAGGGTACATTATGGAATGGAATAGCGGTCGTACAATATCATATAGGACGTATAGTATCTTAATATATTACACAGTCGTACAATAGCATACAAATTGGATAATGTATAGTGTTATCGACTTTCTCTGATTGCTTGATGCACTGTAACAACAAAGGACAATTATGTGGAGAATTTACATTGGCGGTAAGGGGAACTAACAATGAAGATTAGGATCATTTATGCAAAAAAATTTGAAGAATTTACATAGAAGGTTAGTTGAATTGTTTAAGATTAGAATAAGTGTTAGGTAAAATGCTACAGTTGTCCCAGTCCCGACACGACTCAAACGCAAAACTTTTGGATTGCTAGACATTTGCGGTATGCTGCCACCCATCCTCCCCGACCGACCTCCCTACTTCATTTAGTTTCTGTTTACAGTAAGTAGACCATTAGCACATACAGTATCGCATGTCTTGGAGGTGCTCATAAATACATATATTATGATTCGTATGGCTCTGAGAACAGGCTTCTTAGCGAAGTCTTGATCCTGGTGTTGACAGACTAATCATGCTGATTTTTAAATGGGAACACTGAATACCTGATACAGTGAGTACCAGGGGTATACAATACTTGGGGGTGGGGCCATCTGTACTACCTCAAACATCAGATAATGGTGGCCATGAAGGGACATATAGAACCAGTACTTCACACTGGTTTGTGAAGGATATCCAACAAGGCACATATTTACTTCTTCGTACTTAGCACTTCCTCCATGGTCAGTATTACTGGAGGTTACTTCCTGCATAGCGTCAGTCTTACTGGAGGTTACTTCCTGCATAGCGTCCGTCTTACTGGAGGTTACTTCCTGCATAGCGTCAGTCTTACTGGAGGTTACTTCCTGCATAGCGTCAGTCTTACTGGAGGTTACTTCCTGCATAGCGTCAGTATTACTGGAGGTTACCTCCTGCATAGCGTCAGTCTTACTGGAGGTTACTTCCTGCATAGCGTCAGTCTTACTGGAGGTTACTTCCTGCATAGCGTCAGTCTTACTGGAGGTTACTTCCTGCATAGCGTCAGTCTTACTGGAGGTTACTTCCTGCATAGCGTCAGTATTGCTGGAGGTTACTTCTTGCATAGTGTCAGTCTTACTGGAGGTTACTTCCTGCATATTGTCAGTCTTACTGGACGTTACTTCCTGCATAGCGTCAGTCTTACTGGAGGTTACTTACTGCATAGCGTCAGTCTTACTGGAGGTTACTTCCTGCATAGCGTCCGTCTTACTGGAGGTTACTTCCTGCATATTGTCAGTCTTACTGGACGTTACTTCCTGCATAGCGTCAGTCTTACTGGAGGTTACTTACTGCATAGCGTCAGTCTTACTGGAGGTTACTTCCTGCATAGCGTCAGTCGGGCACACTCCCAGATCCTTGACGCACGCACGCACGCACGCACGCACGCACGCACACACACACACACACACACACACACCCCCGTCACTCTGGTGGGAGAAGTATAGGTACACCGTGACAGGGTTATAGCATCCCTGGGCAGAGCTAGGACAAGAAGCCAGTGTCACAGACACACGTCATTGGCAGGAGACTGATGAAGGCATGATAGGGGTTCAGACGGAGGTCAACATTAAACACAGTAAAGGGGGTTTGTTCAGGAGAGGGAAAACGTCAGAGGAATTCGTAATAACAGGGTATCAATAGACCAATTAAACAATCCGGCTCTTGAATATGATCTTGTCTTTAAATTGTTGGAGAAAAAAAGCCAGACAGAGATTATATGAGTTCTTCTTTATAGATTGTTTTTTCTTAAATTAATAAAATCAATACATTTATTTTCAGTATATGGAGATGCAGAACACATTTTTCTCCAAAGTTATCACATCAGTCTGGTATTAGTTGTTTACTGCAGGAGTTATTACTGTAATGGGTGTTGGTGGTGGCAGGGAAGTCAGTGGATACAAAAACCCATCGGTCACCAACACATGACTTGCACAAACATAACATCAAACAATCACCGACAAGGACATGAGGGGGAACAGAGGGTTAAATACACAACATTTAATTGATGGGATTAGAACCAGGTGTGATGGAAGACAAAACCAATGGAAAATAAAAAATGGATCAGTGATGGCTAGAAGATCGGTAGCGCCGACCACCGAACAAGGAGAGGGGCCGACCTCGGCGGACGTCGTGACAATTACACCATAATACATTCAGAGACTATAACCACTAGTAGCCAGTAGCCGTAGGTGTTTGCCCCTCCACCCCCATTCTGTCCACACAGCTAGCTAGTACAACACTACTGAGACTGACCAGAGAGGCAATGTCTGTCTGACTGACAGTGAACCACCAGCAGCAGCATGTTGAAACAGGCTGAGTGACTGACAGTGGACCACAGACCTTTATCAGGAGACCATGGTTAATGGTCCAGTCTAAAGATTACATAATGCTCTTCTCAGGTCAAAACAAGGTGTTTTCCTAGCTGATACACACATGCACACAAACACACACACACACACATTACACGTTTTTTTCCATCTTCAAGCTCTGTGAAGTTGGTTGTTGATCATTGCTAGATAGACATTTTCAAGCTGATTTAAGTCAAAACTCGAACTAGGCCAATCAGGAACGATCAGTGTCATCTTGGTGAAATTTTGGCCGCGTGTTTTAGGTAATTTTCTTGCTGAAAGGTGAATTTATCTCCCAGTGTCTGTTGGAAAGCAAACTGAACCAAGTTTTCCTCTGCCTGTGCTTAGCTCTCTTCCGTTTCTTTTTATCAACAAAAAAACTCCCTAGTCCTTGCCGATGACAATCATGCCCATAACATGATGCAGCCATGTGGTACTCAGTGATGTGTTGTGTTGGATTTGCCCCAAACATAACACTTGTTTTGGAGTATTACTTTAGTGCCTTCCTGCAAACAGGAAGCATGTTTTGGAATATTTTTATCCAGTACAGGCTTCCTTCTTTTCACGCTGTATTTTAGGTTAGTATTGTGGAGTAGGTACAATGTTGTTGATCCGTCCTCAGTTATCTCCTACCGCAGCCATTAAACTCTAACTGTGTTAAAATCACCATTTGCCTCATGGTGAAATCCTTGAGTGGTTTCCTTCCTCTCCGGTAACTGAGTTAGGATGGGTGCCTTTACCTCTGCAGTGACTGTATTGATACACCTTCCAAAGTGTAATTAATAACTGCACCATGCTCAAAGAGATATTCAATGTCTGCTTTATTTTTTCACCCATCTGCCAATACATGCACTTCTTTGCAAACCATTGGAAAACCTCCCTGGTCTTTGTGGTTGAATCTGTGTTTGAAATTCACTGCTCGACTGAGGGACCTTACAGATAATTGTATGTGTGGGGTACAGAGATGGGGTAGTAATTTCAAAATCATGTTAAACACTATTATTGCACACAGAGTGAGTCCATGCACCTTATTATGTGACTTGTGAAGCATTTGTTTTACTCCTGAACATATTTAGGCTTGTCATAACAAAAGGGTTGAATAGTTATTGACTAATTTAAGCTTTTAATTTTGTATTAATTTGTAAACATTCCTAAAAACACTGACATTCTGGGGTATAGTGTGTAGATCAGTGACACAAAATCACAATTTAATCAATTATAATTTCAGGCTGTAACAACAAAATGTGAACAATAATCTAGGCGTGTGAATACATTCTGAAGGCTCTGTGTCATCCAGCTCACCTCAGCAGGCATGTCTTCTGTCTCCTGGTTCTGGAAGTAACCTCAATATGGCCTATATTAATGACCTATACCTGTCAGCAGTTTTTCAAAAACCTAAAACAGTTTTTCATGCAATCTAGAGCCATAACCATAAAAACATCTGCAATGGTCATCTAAGCATACCTCTTTCCCTGTTCAATTGTCATTTTAATGAGGGTGTCATTCTGACTGTTGTCAAGCACACATCTCAATATACTGCACTTACATGCCTAGGATAGTACATCCACATCACTGTACAGTACATGGTATCATAACACACATCCTCAATACATGCCACTATTGGGAAAGATACTCTGAAATATACTGTATAGTTTACCAAGCTACCAATTACTTCACACTGGAAGAAGTTAAGCTACCCTTAAGAATAACATTGTTTATTTCACTAAACTTTGAAAAAGTAGTTAACATTGCTGCAGGGATTTGCTTCCGAACAGCCACAAGAGCATTAGGGAGGTCGGGCACTGATGCTGGGCGATTAGGCCTGGCTTGCAGTCGGCGTTCCAACTCATCCCAAATCTCAAAGGTGTTCGATGGGATTGAGGTCAGGGCTCTGTGCAAGCCAGTCAAGTTCTTCCACGCTGATTTCGACAAACCATTTCTGTATGGACCTCGCTTTGTGCACAGAGGCACAAAGTCTCCTCTGAACAATTGATGCTGAGATGTGTCTGTTACTTGAACTCTGTGAAGCATTTATTTGGGCTGCAATCTGAGGTGTAGTTAACTCTAATGAACTTATCCTCTGCAGCAGAGGCAACTCTGGGTCTTCCTTTCCTGTGGCGGTCCTCATGAGAGCCAGTTTTGGTTTTTGCAACTGCACTTGGAGAAATGTTCCAGATTGACTGATCTTCATGTCTTAAAGTAATGATGGACTGTTGTTTTTCTTTGCTCATTTGAGCTGTTCATGTCTTTTACCAAATAGGGCTATCTTCTGTATACCACCCCTACCTTGTCACAACACAACTGATTGGCTCAAACGCATTAAGGAAAGAAATTCCACAAATTAACTTTTAACAAGGTACACCTGTAATTGAAATGCATTCCAGGTGACCACCTCATTAAGCTGGTTGAGAGAATGCCAAGAGTGTGCAAAACTGCCATCAAGGCAAGTGATGGCTATTTTGAAGAATCTCAAATATGAAATATATTTAGATTTGTTTAACACTTTTTTGGTTACTACGTTATTTCATAGTTTTGATGTCTTCGCTATTATTCTGCAATATAGAAAATAGTAAAAATGAAGAAAATGAATGAGTAGGTGTGTCCAAACTTTTGACTGGTACTGTACATCCAAACAACTTTGTGATAAATGATCATATCTAAATCTGAAATGTTATAGACTACAAATTGCAAAAACAAATCATTCTGGAGTCAGATGTTAACAGAATGTTTAATTTGGCCGATTAAACACAAAACTATATTTCAAGGGAGAATTAGGCAGGTCTGATGCTGAAACAGAAAGGAATTCTTGCCTATATTTCACCCATATTTTATTTTCTTTGTTGCAAAAAGCAGTTAGCTACACTGCCACATGGAAAAAAGTAACTACTGAAAACACTACCTAGATTTATATTTAGTTGAACTACCACCAAGCTTCTGCAAAATGCAGTTCAATTACTAGTTGAACTGTATGTAGTTCCCTACTCCCCAACACTGATACAGGCAAATATCATGGCATCATAATTAATACACAAATATCAGGATATTATCATCAGGTGCCAGATTACATTCAAACAAAAGCACACATCTTGAGCTATATCCTCCTGAGTCGTAGTTCTTTTTCTAAAGAAACAGAATATGTTTCTCTGCATCACTGCAAAAATCTGGGTAAACGATTGAAGGGAATGTGAGTCTTATTCAGTACTGTAGTTGCTTGCTTTTCTAAAGTCTAGCAACCTTGCCAGCAGGCGTGCCAGCTAAAATAGTTAGACAAACTACTCTAACTTGATTTATAGCCTGAAATGGCTTGGTAGCTAATTATGAGGTTAGGAGATTGGAACCGCTAGCTTACTAGCTAAAGCTAACTTCATAAAATTGCTAGGAGGCTAGTATTACAGAGAAACAACAAAGCATTTTTGTTTATTTATTCATCAAGAAGGAACCAATAGGCTACACAGCTCGAACAAATGACTTTACAAACAATCCTCCTGACTCCTGCCCATCAGCGGCAGCTAAATTCAAATCAAATAGTGTGTGTCACTCGACACTCACTCTCTCCTCCTCCACTGATGATACTGTCTGAGAACACTAGAGTATCTAACATCCTGCCTAGCGTATCTTTGCTCCATGCTGCATACTCCTTCCATGCTCTTTATATATACACAGTACCAGTCAAAAGGTTGAACACACCTACTCATTCAAGGGTTTTTCTTTATTTTTTACTATTTTCTACATTGTAAAATAATAGTGGAGACATCAAAACTATGAAATAACAGATATGGAATCATGTAGTAACCAAAAAAGTGTTAAACATATCAACATGTATTTTATATTTGAGATTCTTTAAAGTAGCCACCCTTTGCCTTGATGACAGCTATGTTACTGTATATATATTTTTTAACAAGATCAGTTTTGAAACCATATTTCTCTGTTTCTTTTCTCTTTGTCTGGCCCAGTCAGTGAGCCCCCTCTGCAAAATACCGCTGACAGACCTTTTATAAAAAATAATGATAAAGTATAGTCTTAAAAATGAAGTTTAGTTATTAATTTAACTTCTGGAAAAAAATAAATAAAAAATGGACAAATCTGAGGGGACATGTGCCCTTTTTGCCCCCAATGGGCATTACTCCACTTCCTGTCCGTCAGAGCCCCAGTCATATACGCTCTGGACGGGGCCCTTGAGGGCTTATAGGGGCCTGTAGGGGCCAAGAGGGTAATTACCCGTAACAGTCACAGCACCTTTTATGTCAATAAAAAGGACTAAGTGGACCGCAGATAAAACAAGATCTGACTTTCATAGGATGAAGTGTGTTGACATGCCATCTCTCTGGTGACAGTTTCATACAACCTATGTTATTGTGACAGCCTGGTCTGGCCACTTGTCAAATGTAGTTAGTGACTGAAAAAAAATAGGAAAGTGCTTCTCTCTCACCCTCTCTCTCCCTCCCCCTCTATCTCTCTCTCTTTCTCCCTCCCTGCCTGCCTCTTTCTCTCCCTTGACATAGTTAGCGGCTGCAGATGTGTGATTTAGATTAGAAATGTATCTGAACTGATCCTGGATCAGACGGGGCAGTCGTATTTCTGTCAGTAGAGCAGACTACCAGCACACGCTACACTACAGACCAGTACACTCATCCATCTCTCCACCACACCACAGTCACGCAAGCCTCAATAATCCGGCCAAGCCAACACATAAAGCTAAGATGACTGAGTCAACTTCCTGAAACTGTCCCATATTCAGCTTAATCTGAACCTTGGTCCAACTGGAGACTGTGTCAGACTGAAAGAGCTCAGTCTTGTATATAGAATAGTGGGAGGGCAGTGAACCTGAGTTTGACTGGCTGTCACTAGAGTGCAAGTGCTTGACCTCTAACCTTTATCTCTATAGTAAGGAGAGGTCAGTCATCAACCACACATTTATACACAGGGCCTAAGGAGATATGGAGCTGTGTGTGGTAAAGTAACAGCAGTAAGGACTTTATATAAAAAATGGCGCCGGAAGAAATGGCAGCAGTTTTATGGGCGCCCAACCAATCGTGCTATTATGTGTTTTTTCACGTTATTTGTAACTTATTTTGTACATAATGTTTCTGCAACCGTATCTTACAGCAAAACTGTAATATCCTGTGTTTCACAGAATCGTGGCTGAATGACGACATGGATATTCAGCTAGCGGGATATAAGATGCACCGGCAAGATAGAACAGAACACTCCAGTAAGACTGGGGGGGGGGGGGGGGGGGGTCTGTGCATATTTGTAAACAACAGCTGGTGCACGAAATCTAAGGAAGTCTCTAGATTTTGATCGCCTGAAGTAGAGTATATTGGGATAAATTTCAGGCCACACTACTTGCCTAGAGAGTTATCAGCTATACTTTTCGTGGCTGTTTATTTACCACCACAGACAGATGTTGGCACTAAGACCGCACTCAGTCAGCTGTATAAGGAAATGAGCAAACAGGAAACCACTCACCCAGGGGTGGCGCTCCTAGTGGCCGGAGACTTTAATGCAGGGAAACTTAAATCAGTTCTAACAAATTTCTATCAACATGTTAAATGTGCAATCAGAGGGAAACAAATTCTAGATCACCTATACACCACACACTGAGACGTGTACAAAGCTCTCCCTCGCCCCCCATTTGGTAAATCTGATCACAACTCTATCCTCTTGATTCCTGCTTACAAGCAAAAATTAAAGCAGGAAGCAGCAGTGACTCGGTCTATAAAAAAGTGGTCAGATGAAGCAGATGCTAAACTACAGGACTGTTTTGCTAGCACAGACTGGAACATGTTCCAGGATTCTTCCGATGGCATTGAGGAATACACCACAAGAGTCACTGGCTTTATCAATAAGTGCATCAAGGACGTCGTCCCCACAGTGACTGTACGTACATACCCCAACCAGAAGCCATGGATTACAGGCAACATTCGCATTGAGCTAAAGGGCAGAGCTGCCGCTTTCAAGGTGCGGGACTCTAAAACCCGGAAGCTTACAAGAAATCCTGCTATGCCCTGCGATGAACCATCAAACTGGAAAAGCATCAATACAGGGCTAAGATTGAATCATACTAAACCGGCTCTGACGCTCGTCTTATGTGGCAGGGCTTGCAAACTATCACAGACTGCAAAGGGAAGCACAGCCGCGAGCTGACACGAGCATACCAGACGAGCTAAATCACTTATATGCTCGCTTCGAGGCAAGCAACACTGAGGCATGCATGAGAGCATCAGCTGTTCCGGACGACTGTGTGATCACGCTCTCCATAGCCGACATGAGTAAGACCTTTATACAGGTCAACAAACACAAGGCTGTGCGGCCAGCCGGATTACCAGGACGTGTGCTCCGGGCATGTGCTGACCAACTGGCAGGTGTCTTCACTGACATTTTCAACATGTCCCTGATTGAGTCTGTAATACCAACATGTTTCAAGCAGACCACCATAGTCCCTGTGCCCAAGAACACAAAGGCAACCTGCCTAAATGACTACAGACCTGTAGCACTCACGTCTGTAGCCATGACGTGCTTTGAAAGGCTGGTAATGGCTCACATCAACACCGTTATCCCAGAAACCCTAGACCCACTCCAATTTGCATACCACCCAAACAGATCCACAGATTATGCAATCTCTATTGCACTCCGCATTGCCCTTTCCCACCTGGACAAAAGGAACACTTATGTGAGAATGCTATTCATTGACTACAGCTCAAGATTCAACACCATAGTACCCTCAAAGCTCATCATTAAGCTAAGGATCCTGGGACTAAACACCTCCCTCTACAACTGGATCCTGGACTTCCTGAGGGGCCGCCCCCAGCTGGTGAGGGTTGGTAACAACACATCTGCCACGCTGCTCCTCAACAGGCTCCCCAGGCTCCCCAGGGGGCTCCCCAGGGGTGTGTGCTCAGTCCCCTCCTGTACTCCCTGTTCACCCATGACTGCATGGCCAGGCATGACTCTAACACCATCATTAAGTTTGCAGACGACACAACAGTGGTAGGCCTGATCACCGGCAATGATGAGACAGCCTATAGGGAGGAGGTCAGAGACCTGGCCGGGTGGTGCCAGAATAACAACCTATCCCTCAACGTAACCAAGACTAAGGAGATGATTGTGGACTACAGGAAAAGGAGGACTAAGCACGCCCACATTCTCATCGATGGGGCTGTAGTGGAGCAGGTTGAGAGCTTCAAGTTCCTTGGTGTCCACATCAACAACAAACTAGAATTGTCCAAACACACCAAGACAGTCGTGAAGAGGGCACGACAAAGCCTATTCTCCCTCGGGAAACTAAAAAGATTTTGCATGGGTCCTGAGATCCTCAAAAGGTTCTACAGCTGCACCATCGAGAGCATGCTGACTGGTTGCATCACTGCCTGGTACGGCAATTGCTCGGACCGACCGCAAGGCACTACAGAGGGTAGTGCATACGGCCCAGTACATCACTGGGGCAAAGCTGCCTGCCATCCAGGACCTCTACACCAGGTGGTGTCAGAGGAAGGCCCTAAAAAATGTCAAAGACCCAGCCACCACAGTCATAGACTGTTCTCTCTACCACCGCATGGCAAGCGATGCCGGAGTGCCAAGTCTAGGACAAAAAGGCTTCTCGACAGTTTTTACCCCCAAGCCAAGAACAGGTAATCAAATGGCTACCCGGACGTTTTGCATTGTGTGCCTCCTCCCAACCCCTCTTTTACGCTGCTGCTACTCTCTGTTTATCATATATGCATAGTCACTGGTATCACGTCCTGCTGTTTCACTGGTATCACATTCTGGAGATCTGGAGAGGGATGGGCTTACTATTGCCTGGTGACGGGTTGACGGAGTGACTCGTTTTCAGCAGTGTGTGTGTGTGTGTGTGTGTGTGTGTGTGTGTGTGTGAGTGAGAGAGAGCGAGAGAGAGGAGAGCGAGATGGGTGCTTGCTACAATCTAATGGTAAGTCTAATGGTCTATAAAAGTCTGTTTCCTGATACAAACCACAATCAACTATCAATGTGCTCAATATCCAGAAGAAACAACATGCCTCCAGGTTAAAACACAATGAAACATTTACTCTGCTCTTCACTAAAACCAAACACACCGGCTCTTCACCACACCTGGGAGAAACCAGTGGATGTGCATCCCGGCCACCTCTACCCTGGGGTACAATACACTGGGTATATCTACCCTGGGGTACAATACACTGGGTATATCTACCCTGGGGTACAATACACTGGCCACCTCTACCCTGGGGTACAATACATTGGGTATATCTACCCTGGGGTACCTCTACCCTGGGGTACAATACACTGGCTACCTCTACCCTGGGGTACAATACACTGGCCAACTCTACTCTGGGGTACAATACACTGGCCAACTCTAGCCTGGGGTACAACACACTGGCCACCTCTACCCTGGGGTACAATACACTGGCCACCTCTACCCTGGGTTAAAATACACTGGCCACCTCTACCCTGGGTTACAATACACTGGCCACCTCTACCCTGGGGTACAATATACTGGGTATATCTACACTGGGGTACAATAAACTAACCATATCTACCCTGGGGTACAATAAACTAGCCATATCTACACTGGGGTACAATAAACTAACCATATCTACCCTGGGTTATAATACACTGGCCACCTCTACCCTGGGGTACAATACACTGGGTATATCTACACTGGGGTACAATAAACTAACCATATCTACACTGGGGTACAATAAACTAGCCATATCTACACTGGGGTACAATAAACTAACCATATCTACACTGGGGTACAATAAACTAACCATATCTACCCTGGGGTACAATAAACTAACCATATCTACGCTGGGGTACAATAAACTAACCATTTAACCCAGTTTATCAAAAATAAACTAGTCACATCTACCCTGGGGTACAATACACTGGCATAGAGCGCTCTAAACAAAAGCCACAACAACAAAAATATTTGGGAGACATTGTTTAGTATAGGTAGCTATAACCTATAGTAACACAAGGCATTTATTAGTGTCAATGGGAGACATTAGTGTCAGACTGGAGCACAGCCACTAATGAAGTAGTGGAGGAGAGGAGACCAACTCAGAATGACCTCAAAACTGTGGCTTTTCTTTGGTAAGTTGACTTTTGATAAAGTGGGTTAACAGGCCGAACACTAGCCTGCTGTTGGTCACCCACGCCCATGTCTTCACACTCTCTGTCCCTGGGTCCAGAGGTCCTGGAAACTAAATTTAGACCTCTGGTATTACAGAAAAAAAGACATAAATCATACTCTTAACTAACCGCCTCCCAGGACGGTGCTCATATGTAGGTTGGTTGTGACTGTGAGATGAGGTAGGTTAATGTTCACATACTTTACTCCAGAGGAGGCTGGTGGGAGGAGCTATAGAAGGGCTCATTGTAACGGCTGGAATGGAATACATGGAACAGTATCAAACACAGAGAAACAACATATTTTATTCTGTTCCATGTATTCTATTCCAGCCATTACAATTAGCCCGTCCTCCTATTGCTCTTCCCACTGGCGGGTTTAGGTACAGGCAACATGGGCAGCCGCCCGGGGCGGCATCTTGCCCGGGGCGGCATCTTGCCCGGGGTGGCATAGGGCACCCGCACAACCAAATTCGGAATGGTGACATTTGCACAATTGGTTTTCTATCGCTCATTTGCACGTCATGTCAATGATATCATGTCACCTTGTGGGACTGTGGGTCAATTAACCTTGTCGGAGTTGGCGCCCTGATTCTAGCTTGTGAGCTAGGCAGGCTACTGGGAAGGTCTCCCACTCAGAAGTACGAGATGGGGAGGGGGACGGGGGTTTGTTGACCTCAGGTCTCCTCACTGGAAGCCAGAGGTAGGGGGAGGGGGGTAGGTTGACCTCAGGTCTCCTCACTGGAAGCCAGAGGGGGGGGACGGGGGTAGGTTGACCTCAGGTCTCCTCACTGGAAGCCAGAGGTAGGGGGAGGGGGGTAGGTTGACCTCAGGTCTCCTCACTGGAAGCCAGAGGGAGGGGGGAGGGGGGTAGGTTGACCTCAGGTCTCCTCACTGGAAGCCAGAGGTAGGGGGGAGGGGGGTAGGTTGACCTCAGGTCTCCTCACTGGAAGCCAGAGGTAGGGGGGAGGGGGGTAGGTTGACCTCAGGTCTCCTCACTGGAAGCCAGAGGTAGGGGGGAGGGGGGTAGGTTGACCTCAGGTCTCCCCACTGGAAGCCAGAGGGAGGGGGGAGGGGGGTAGGTTGACCTCAGGTCTCCCCACTGGAAGCCAGAGGGAGGGGGGAGGGGGGTAGGTTGATCTCAGGTCTCCCCACTGGAAGCCAGAGGTAGGGGGGAGGGGGGTAGGTTGACCTCAGGTCTCCCCACTGGAAGCCAGAGGGAGGGGGGAGGGGGGTAGGTTGACCTCAGGTCTCCTCACTGGAAGCCAGAGGTAGGGGGGACAGGGGTAGGTTGACCTCAGGTCTCCTCACTGGAAGCCAGAGGTAGGGGGAGGGGGGTAGGTTGACCTCAGGTCTCCTCACTGGAAGCCAGAGGTAGGGGGAGGGGGGTAGGTTGACCTCAGGTCTCCCCACTGGAAGCCAGAGGGAGGGGGGAGGGGGGTAGGTTGACCTCAGGTCTCCTCACTGGAAGCCAGAGGTAGGGGGACGGGGGTAGGTTGACCTCAGGTCTCCTCACTGGAAGCCAGAGGTAGGGGGGAGGGGGGAGGTTGACCTCAGGTCTCCTCACTGGAAGCCAGAGGTAGGGGGGAGGGGGGGAGGTTGACCTCAGGTCTCCTCACTGGAAGCCAGAGGTAGGGGGGAGGGGGACGGAGGTCTCCTCACTGGAAGCCAGAGGTAGGGGGGAGGGGGGTAGGTTGACCTCAGGTCTCCTCACTGGAAGCCAGAGGTAGGGGGGAGGGGGGGAGGTTGACCTCAGGTCTCCTCACTGGAAGCCAGAGGTAGGGGGGACGGGGGTAGGTTGACCTCAGGTCTCCTCACTGGAAGCCAGAGGTAGGGGGGAGGGGGGTAGGTTGACCTCAGGTCTCCTCACTGGAAGCCAGAGGTAGGGGGAGGGGGGTAGGTTGACCTCAGGTCTCCTCACTGGAAACCAGAGGTAGGGGGAGGGGGGTAGGTTGACCTCAGGTCTCCCCACTGGAAGCCAGAGGTAGGGGAAGGGGGGTAGGTTGACCTCAGATCTCCTCACTGGAAGCCAGAGGGGGGGGGGGGCGGGGGAAAGTTGACCTCAGGTCTCCTCACTGGAAGCCAGAGGTAGGGGGAGGGGGGTAGGTTGACCTCAGGTCTCCTCACTGGAAGCCAGAGGTAGAGGCAGGGGGGTAGGTTGACCTCAGGTCTCCCCACTGGAAGCCAGAGGTAGGGGGAGGGGGGTAGGTTGACCTCAGGTCTCCTCACTGGAAGCCAGAGGTAGAGGCAGGGGGGTAGGTTGACCTCAGGTCTCCTCACTGGAAGCCAGAGGTAGGGGGGAGGGGGGTAGGTTGACCTCAGGTCTCCTCACTGGAAGCCAGAGGTAGAGGCAGGGGGGTAGGTTGATCTCAGGTCTCCTCACTGGAAGCCAGAGGTAGGGGGGAGGGGGGTAGGTTGATCTCAGGTCTCCCCACTGGAAGCCAGAGGTAGGGGGGAGGGGGGAGGTTGACCTCAGGTCTCCTCACTGGAAGCCAGAGGTAGGGGGGACGGGGGTAGGTTGACCTCAGGTCTCCTCACTGGAAGCCAGAGGTAGGGGGGAGGGGGGTAGGTTGACCTCAGGTCTCCTCACTGGAAGCCAGAGGTAGGGGGAGGGGGGTAGGTTGACCTCAGGTCTCCTCACTGGAAACCAGAGGTAGGGGGAGGGGGGTAGGTTGACCTCAGGTCTCCCCACTGGAAGCCAGAGGTAGGGGGAGGGGGGTAGGTTGACCTCAGATCTCCTCACTGGAAGCCAGAGGGGGGGGGGGGACGGGGGAAAGTTGACCTCAGGTCTCCTCACTGGAAGCCAGAGGTAAGGGGAGGAGGGTAGGTTGACCTCAGGTCTCCTCACTGGAAGCCAGAGGTAGAGGCAGGGGGGTAGGTTGACCTCAGGTCTCCTCACTGGAAGCCAGAGGTAGAGGCAGGGGGGTAGGTTGATCTCAGGTCTCCTCACTGGAAGCCAGAGGTAGGGGGGAGGGGGGTAGGTTGATCTCAGGTCTCCCCACTGGAAGCCAGAGGTAGGGTGAGGGGGGTAGGTTGAAGCCATACAAGCTAGAACTGCCACTGCTCTCTTCCCACCAGCCTCTTCTGCTTTACATAGCATAGAAGGCCGGCATTGAAACAACTGTAGTGCGATTTCTCCTGTGGAATAACACTGACACTTTGTGGCAGACAATGGAACAGCAAGACACTTCCGTTTTCGACTCTGCTGTTACATCCAACTGAGCAACTACCATCAAAACTGCTCTTCTTTCAACATGAAATTCTACATATAGTTATATTTCATATTACCCCATCATTTAGTTGTTTTCTAAATCTAGTCATGGGTTGGGAGAATCTTCAAAACGGCCCATCCTGTTAAGTGTAAATGAAATGAAGATCTAGGATCAGTTTACCCACCACAGTTTCTTATCTGTACATTATATCAGTGTCCAGGGGCAACTGCCTCCTCTCTGTGATGAGATGTCCCAGTTGTGCTGTTCATGCTGTTCCAATGATGTTCTAAAGGCAATAGAACACAGTCATGTGACTACCATTAAACAGTGATGATTCAGCGGAAGAGGTCTGCTTCGCGTTGGTGTTTGTAACTAGCAGGGAGAAGTGACTGAGTGAGTGGGATTTAGTGTTGTGAGTCATTGGCCATGTAGGAATGGCATCCTATTCCCTAATAGTGCACTACTTATGACCAAAGCCCTATGTGGGCCATGGTCAAAAGTAGTGCACGACATAGAAAACAGGGTCCCACAGGGGACGTAGACTTTGTGTTATCACCCATTACCTGAGAGTACAGCAATTAGCCACATTGCTGAGACCAGAGGTACAGGTCTACACACCATTTACTGTGACAAAGAGGTGCGGGGGTGTGTGTGTCAGTGGAGGCTGCTGAGGGGAGGACGGCTCATAATAATGGCCAGAACGGAGCAAATGGAATGGCGTCAAACACCTGGAAACCATGGAAACCATGTGATTGATGTATTTGATACCATTCCACTGGTTCCTCTCCCGGCATTAACACAAACTCGTTCTCCCCAATTAAGGTGCCACCAGCCTCTCTCTGTATGTGTGTGTGTGTGTGTGTGTGTGTGTGTGTGTGTGTGTGTGTGTGTGTGTGTGTGTGTGTGTGTGTGTGCACGTGTGTGCGTGTGTGTGTGCGTGCGTGCGAGCGAGTGAGTGTCGTTGTTCCTGTCCATGTATTTAATCACCACAAATGAAAGAGCTCTTTATTCTCTGGAACAAGGGAGGCAGCCTCGTAGGACAGTCTTGATCTCATGAGTTCACTCCATGTTTTGCCAATCCGTGTAGCGAAACAGAATGTAAACTCATGAGATCAAGATGGTCGTACGAGGCTACAAGGGAGGTGGAATCAAAACCAACAAGACAGTCAAGATATACAGCGAGGAAACTATTGCATGTGCATCAACCCATCTCATTGGTTTATTTGACATCATGTTACAACATAATCTGGACAACAAGCCTTAATGGAGCCCAGGAAGTATAGATGAAGAGGACACACACACACACACACAGATGAGACCATCTCTACCATAGAGACTGTGTATTCTGTGTTTTCTAGGTTGATAATAACAGAGTTGGTGATTATCCAATGTTCCTGGATTAGCCAGTGTTACTGAGAGGTGACTGACACACAACACCACACAACACAAAGGAAATGATGTCATGAGAAACCATCTCCTTTGAAAACACCAACTACTTCCTACTCAGCCCTCTACAAGGGGACACAAGACACAGGTTCCATCCCAGATGGCACCGTTATAAACGGCACCACAATACTTTACCGGCCCTGGTCAAGGGCACAATATAGGGAATAGTGTTCCATTTGGAACGCAACCACAGTCCAGTTACGATAGTTACGGTCTCCAAGGAGTTGATAGTTACGGTTTCCAAGAAGTCGTTATTTATGGTCTCCAAGGAGTTTATAGTTACGGTCTCCAAGGAGTCCATCGTTACGGTCTCCAATAAGTTGTTATTTATGGTCTCCAAGGAGATGATAGTTACGGTCTCCAAGGAGTCCATCGTTACGGTCTCCAATAAGTTGTTATTTATGGTCTCCAAGGAGATGATAGTTACGGTCTCCAAGGAGTCCATCGTTACGGTCTCCAATAAGTTGTTATTTGTGGTCTCTAAGGAGTTGATAGTTACGGTCTCCAAGAAGTTGATAGTTATGGTCTCCAAGGAGATGATAGTTATGGTCTCCGAGGAGCTGATAGTTACGGTCTCCAAGGAGTTGATAGTTACAGTCTCCAAGGAGTTGATAGTTACGGTCTCCAAGGAGTTGATAGTTATGGTCTCCAAGGAGCTGATAGTTATGGTCTCCAAGGAGTTGATAGTTATGGTCTCCAAGGAGTTGATAGTTACGGTCTCCAAGGAGTTGATAGTTACAGTCTCCAAGGAGTTGATAGTTATGGTCTCCGAGAAGCTGATAGTTGCGGTCTCCAAGGAGTCGATCTAAAACTAGTCTATAGTCATTTGAAACAAGTAAACTGTACATGAAGTGTAGGCTAGTCATACTGAGGAGATGAATGGTGAGGAATAGGCCTTTCAATTACACACAGAAAAAAACATACACAGAGACAGACACACAACACATGCACGCACACGTACAGAAATCATACGTGAAGACATATGCACACGAGCACACAATGCATTTCCATGAGATTTATTTAAGAATGTGGAAACTATGTTGTGAAAATATTTAACATGTTGGAATACATTCAAGAAAAGAAAACGTGGATGCTACAAATACATATGCTACATATTGATGCTCCAAATACATATGCTACATATTGATGCTCCAAATACATATGCTACATATTGATGCTCCAAATACATATGCTACATATTGATGCTCCAAATACATATGCTACATATTGATGCTCCAAATACATATGCTACATATTGATGCTCCAAATACATATGCTACATATTGATGCTCCAAATACATATGCTACATATTGATGCTCCAAATACATATGCTACATATTGATGCTCCAAATACATATGCTACATATTGATGCTCCAAATACATATGCTACATATTGATGCTCCAAATACATATGCTACATATTGATGCTCCAAATACATATGCTACATATTGATGCTCCAAATACATATGCTACATATTGATGCTCCAAATACATATGCTACATATTGATGCTCCAAATACATATGCTACATATTGATGCTCCAAATCCATATGCTACATATTGATGCTCCAAATACATATGCTACATATTGATGCTCCAAATCCATATGCTACATATTGATGCTCCAAATACATATGCTACATATTGATGCTCCAAATACATATGCTACATATTGATGCTCCAAATACATATGCTACATATTGATGCTCCAAATACATATGCTACATATTGATGCTCCAAATACATATGCTACATATTGATGCTCCAAATACATATGCTACATATTGATGCTCCAAATACATATGCTACATATTGATGCTCCAAATACATATGCTACATATTGATGCTCCAAATACATATGCTACATATTGATGCTCCAAATACATATGCTACATATTGATGCTCCAAATACATATGCTACATATTGATGCTCCAAATACATATGCTACATATTGATGCTACAAATACATATGCTACATATTGATGCTCCAAATACATATGCTACATATTGATGCTCCAAATACATATGCTACATATTGATGCTCCAAATACATATGCTACATATTGATGCTCCAAATACATATGCTACATATTGATGCTCCAAATACATATGCTACATATTGATGCTCCAAATACATATGCTACATATTGATGCTCCAAATACATATGCTACATATTGATGCTCCAAATACATATGCTACATATTGATGCTCCAAATACATATGCTACATATTGATGCTCCAAATACATATGCTACATATTGATGCTCCAAATACATATGCTACATATTGATGCTCCAAATACATATGCTACATATTGATGCTCCAAATACATATGCTACATATTGATGCTACAAATACATATGCTACATATTGATGCTCCAAATACATATGCTACATATTGATGCTCCAAATACATATGCTACATATTGATGCTCCAAATACATATGCTACATATTGATGCTCCAAATACATATGCTACATATTGATGCTCCAAATCCATATGCCTCATATTGATGCTCCAAATACATATGCTACATATTGATGCTCCAAATCCATATGCTACATATTGATGCTCCAAATCCATATGCCTCATATTGATGCTCCAAATACATATGCTACATATTGATGCTCCAAATACATATGCTACATATTGATGCTCCAAATCCATATGCCTACATATTGATGCTCCAAATACATATGCTACATATTGATGCTCCAAATACATATGCTACATATTGATGCTCCAAATACATATGCCTACATATTGAGTGAAGAAAGAGTCTTCTCTATTCGACCAATGATACAATGGGGAACATTTGATCCAGCTCCTATAGAGAGAATTTCTGAGAACTATTGACTCAGAGATAGAGAGAGAAAATCAAGAAATATTTGAATAGGAGTTCTGAGAGAGGTCTTGTTTTGTTTCCTGGTATTGCTGAGATCTGAATAGGCCTATCTGATCCAGTCTGACATTTAGTTCTGAGTAGAAGGTTGTCTTGTCTCATGATCCTGAGTGGTGAATGCCGACTCCAACATCCGTGATGCCCTTTGACCTGGGTCGTGTTCATTAGGGTGCCTGTTTTCAAATTTTGTGTAACCCAAATGAAAACAAGTATTTCTTATTGGACAAGTACCTCTCCCTTTCACTTAGTTTTAGACTTTTTTCTTCTGTTTTGTGCCAACGCTGATTCCTGAGCAGTCACATCCATGGTGAGCATATGACCCATTGTCTGAATACTCACCTTAGAAACTGATCCCAGTTCAGTTCCTATGGCGCGAGAGAGGGAGATGATTGGTCCCCCAGGGGTTCTACTGGGTCCCATGGAGCCAATCAGAGATCAAAGAGAACAATTGCTTCCTTCATTCTTGCTGACATCATCATTATCCTGAAGGTTCTCTCTCTCTCTCTGTAGTGGGTGTAGAGTCCCAAAAGATGAACTTCTGAGATTGAGGCAGAGAGTTTAACATAGGATATTGACATCTGATATTGAGATCGGGGCTGTTGACATCATACCTTTAGTGAAAGGTGTTTCAATGATGCTTCACTCATCTGTGGGGAGAAAAGAGAAAATGACTAGGACTTGACGTTGACGCACGCACGCACGCGCACACACACACACACACACACACACACACACACACACACACACACACACACACACACACACACACACACACACACACACACACACACACACACACACACACACACACACACACACACACACACACACACACACACACACACACACACACACACACAGCTTCATTAAGGCTGTAAGCCCTAGTCTCCTTGAGGTGCTCATCACTTCTGCCAGTCCCTGGTCGAGAGTGGCATTACCAATTACCTGCCACAGGATCCCAGTCTCCTCATTATAACACCCAACGGGACGCACAAACACACACATGACCACCCAAATGTGTACTCTCACGCCCGCACACACATACACAATTCAGTCCCAATCAAAATCCTATTTTCCCTAACCCCTAAACCTAACCTGTTTTTTTACCCAAAAACCTAACCTTAAACCTAACTCTAGCTCCTAACCCTAACCCATAACATAATTATAACCCTAACCTTAACCCTAAACTCCCTAGAAATGGCATTTGACCTTGTGGGGACTAACAAAATGTCCCCAGTTGGTCTGATTTTGGTTTGTTTACTATTCTTGTGGAGACTTCTGGTGTGTGTACACACACACACACCTTCACTGTGTATAACCTGTATCTGTTGCATCAATATCACACACCACCAGATCACTCCTGCACCACCAGATCACTCCCCCCATCAGATCACTAACACATCAACAGATCACTCCCGCACCACCAGATCACTAACACACCACCAGGCCACTCTGGCACCACCAGATCACTAACACACCACCAGATCACTCTGGCACCACCAGATCACTAACACACCACCAGATTACTAACACCACCAGATTACTAACACCACCAGATCACTAACACACCACCAGATCACTCTGGCACCACCAGATCACTAACACACCACCAGATCACTCTGGCACCACCAGATCACCAACGCACCAGATCACTCTGGCACCACCAGATCACTAACACACCACCAGATTACTCTGGCACCACCAGATCACTAACACACAGCCAGATCACTCTTGCACCACCAGATCACTAACACACCACCAGATCACTAACACACCACCAGATCACTCTGGCACCACCTGATCACTAACACACACCAGATCACTCCCGCCCCACCAGATCCCTAACACACCACCAGATCACTAACACACCACCAGATCACTGTGGCACCACCAGATCCCTAACACACCACCAGATCACTAACACACCACCAGATCACTAACACACCACCAGATCACTCTGCCACCACCAGATCCCTACCACACCACCAGATCACTAACACACAACCAGATCACTCCCACACCACCAGATCACTCCCACACCACCAGATCAGTTCCACAGCACCATATCCACATCCCTCTCTCTCAGAATGATCCTCCTCAGTCAGAAGTATTTTAACCAGAACTCTCTCATGCTTCCTCCTGACCTCTAAGGCCTGACAGGAAATTGAGAGTCTTTGTGTCTATAACGGAGGCTGAGAAACACATTGAGACGTGGACATCCTCTCAAACTCACATCCAAACCCAGCACATCTTGTGTAAGAACAATACCCAGCCTATCTCTGTATGACTGTTACCTTGGTGTGTTCCCATCTGGATAGGAGGCATAATGCTCAGGTCTGCTGGTAGTCCCACATACACACCTCCATAGTTCCTGAGAGAAGAGGACACACACACAACCACACAAAGACATAGATAGACAGGTCTTGATCACAGTGACCTTCAAGCAAACAAAGTCACACACACACAGGCCATGTTACTCACATCCTTTTTTCTTCTTCTTGTGCAGACTCCTCTGTGCTGTAAATGACATCATCAGTCAGTAACAATTCAATCAGTCAGTAATAACTCAGTCAGTCATAACTCAGTCAGTCAGTCATAACTCAGTCAGTAATAACTCAGGCAGTCATAACTCAGTCAGTCAGTCATAACTCAGTCAGTAATAACTCAGTCAGTCAGTAATAACTCAGTCAGTCAGTCATAACTCAGTCAGTCAGTCAGTCAGTCAGTCATAACTCAGTCAGTCAGTCATAACTAAGTCACTCAGTCATAACTCACTCAGTCATAACTCAGTCAGTAATAACTCAGTCAGTCAGTCATAACTCAGTCAGTCAGTAATAACTCAGTCAGTCAGTCATAACTCAGCCAGTCAGTAATAACTCAGTCAGTCAGTAATAACTCAGTCAGTCAGTCATAACTCAGTCAGTAATAACTCAGTCAGTCATAACTCAGTCAGTCAGTCATAACTCAGTCAGTAATAACTCAGGCAGTCATAACTCAGTCAGTCAGTCATAACTCAGTCAGTAATAACTCAGTCAGTCAGTAATAACTCAGTCAGTCAGTCATAACTCAGTCAGTCAGTCAGTCAGTCATAACTCAGTCAGTCAGTCATAACTAAGTCACTCAGTCATAACTCACTCAGTCATAACTCAGTCAGTAATAACTCAGTCAGTCAGTCATAACTCAGTCAGTCAGTAATAACTCAGTCAGTCAGTCATAACTCAGCCAGTCAGTAATAACTCAGTCAGTCAGTAATAACTCAGTCAGTCAGTCATAACTCAGTCAGTAATAACTCAGTCAGTCATAACTCAGTCAGTCAGTCATAACTCAGTCAGTAATAACTCAGGCAGTCATAACTCAGTCAGTCAGTCATAACTCAGTCAGTAATAACTCAGTCAGTCAGTAATAACTCAGTCAGTCAGTCATAACTCAGTCAGTCAGTCAGTCAGTCATAACTCAGTCAGTCAGTCATAACTAAGTCACTCAGTCATAACTCACTCAGTCATAACTCAGTCAGTAATAACTCAGTCAGTCAGTCATAACTCAGTCAGTCAGTAATAACTCAGTCAGTCAGTCATAACTCAGCCAGTCAGTAATAACTCAGTCAGTCAGTAATAACTCAGTCAGTCAGTCATAACTCAGTCAGTAATAACTCAGTCAGTCATAACTCAGTCAGTCAGTCATAACTCAGTCAGTAATAACTCAGGCAGTCATAACTCAGTCAGTCAGTCATAACTCAGTCAGTAATAACTCAGTCAGTCAGTAATAACTCAGTCAGTCAGTCATAACTCAGTCAGTCAGTCAGTCAGTCATAACTCAGTCAGTCAGTCATAACTAAGTCACTCAGTCATAACTCACTCAGTCATAACTCAGTCAGTAATAACTCAGTCAGTCAGTCATAACTCAGTCAGTCAGTAATAACTCAGTCAGTCAGTCATAACTCAGCCAGTCAGTAATAACTCAGTCAGTCAGTAATAACTCAGTCAGTCAGTCATAATTCAGTCAGTCATAACTTAGTCAGTCAGTAATAACTCAGTCACTCAGTCAGTCATAACTCATTCAGTCAGTCAGTCAAAACTCAGTCAGTCAGTCAAAACTCAGTCAGTCAGTAATAACTCAGTCAGTCATAACTCAGTCAGTCATAACTCAGTCACTCAGTCAGTCATAACTCATTCAGTCAGTCATAACTCAGTCAGTCATAACTCAGCCAGTCAGTAATAACTCAGTCAGTCATAACTCAGTCAGTCAGTAATAACTCAGTCAGTCATAACTCAGTCACTCAGTCACTCATAACTCATTCAGTCAGTCATAACTCAGCCAGTCAGTAATAACTCAGTCAGTCAGTAATAACTCAGTCAGTCAGTAATAACTCAGTCAGTCATAACTCAGTCACTCAGTCAGTCATAACTCATTCAGTCAGTAATAACTCAGTCAGTCATAACTCAGCCAGTCAGTCATAACTCAGTCAGTCAGTCATAACTCAGTCACTCAGTCAGTCATAACTCCTTCAGTCAGTCATAACTCCTTCAGTCAGTCTTAACTCAGTCAGTCAGTAATAACTCAGTCAGTCAGTAATAACTCAGTCAGTCATAACTCATTCAGTCAGTCATAACTCAGTCAGTCAGTCATAACTCAGTCAGTCAGTAATAACTCAGTCAGTCATAACTCAGTCAGTCAGTAATAACTCAGTCACTCAGTAATAACTCAGTCAGTCAGTCATAACTCAGTCAGTCATAACTCAGTCACTCAGTCAGTCATAACTCATTCAGTCAGTCATAACTCAGTCAGTCAGTCATAACTCATTCAGTCAGTCATAACTCAGTCAGTCAGTCATAACTCAGTCAGTCAGTCATAACTCAGTCAGTCATAACTCAGCCAGTCAGTCATAACTCAGTCAGTCATAACTCAGTCAGTCAGTAATAACTCAGTCAGTCATAACTCAGTCAGTCAGTAATAACTCAGTCAGTCATAACTCAGTCACTCAGTCAGTCATAACTCATTCAGTCAGTCATAACTCAGTCAGTCATAACTCAGCCAGTCAGTAATAACTCAGTCAGTCAGTAATAACTCAGTCAGTCAGTAATAACTCAGTCAGTCAGTAATAACTCAGTCAGTCATAACTCAGCCAGTAATAAGTCAGCCAGTAATAAGTCAGCCAGTCAGTAATAAGTCAGCCAGTCAGTGATAAGTCAGTAATAAGTCAGTGATAAGTCCATCACCCCCGGGAGCTCTGACACACGGTCAAACACACGGTCACATCAGACAAAGGTTAATGAATGGCATGGCTAGGAAATAGTGATCAACTCAGGTCTGTCCAATATGTAAATGTGCGTGTTCATGGGTGTTCACCGTCTAGGGGTCTTTTCTCCACCAGAGACCTGTTTTGAAGCTCTGTAGCAGTGCCGAAACCAGTCTCATTGATGACCTGGCTATCATTATTTTCAGTCATTTAGCAGAGGCTCTAATCCAGAGCGACTTACAGTCACACTTTTTTTTACTTCGTACTGGTCCTCCGTGGGAATCGAACCCATACTCTCCCACAACCCTGGCATTGCAAGCACCATGCTCTACCAACTGAGCCACATGAGACCCGCTAGGCTTGTTGAGAACTTGGCTTGCCTGTCAATATGTTTATCAGGCAGCTTGTTGAGAACTCTGCCTAACTGTCGATATGCTTATCAGGAAGTAGTCCACAGTATTTGACTAATGTCTGACTCATTAATTCTAGGAAATTGTGTTTTTCCTTTTATAGTTGAGAGGCAGGATGGAGATGTTTGTGGTGCCTAGCTGGGATAAACAGAGCAGTGACGTGGAAGGTTCTTCACCTTTAATGAAAGAACATGACCTATTAGCTTACAACAACCACATATTCTCCACCTACAGCTGTCATACTGACACCAACAGCACATTCTCTACCTACAGCTGTCATGCTGACAACAACAGCACATTCTCCACCTACAGCTGTCATGCTGACAACAACAGCACATTCTCCACCTACAGCTGTCATACTGACAACAACAGCACATTCTCCACCTACATCTGTCATACTGACAACAACAGCACATTCTCCACCTACAGCTGTCATACTGACAACAGCACATTCTCCATCTACAGCTGTCATACTGACAACAGCACATTCTCCACCTACAGCTGTCATACTGACAACAACAGCACATTCTCCACCTACAGCTGTCATACAGACAACAACAGCACATTCTCCACCTACAGCTGTCATACTGACAACAACAACAACACGGGCTCAATCCCGATTCCCCCTACTCCCCAAATAATGTGTACACTCGTTTGTGCCCCCTTCAGAATTGAAAAGCAGTGGATTAGTGAGAGAAATATGAGCTTGGGGCCAGAGAGAGACAACCATACTCACACTTCTTCTTTGGAGGCTTCGGCTGGACCTGTGAGAACAAAGGTATATTCATTTAAGATGGTTGAACGGTCCTCTAATACAGGACTAGTAAAGGTCTGTTAATACAGGACTAGTAATACAGGACTAGTAAAGGTATGTTAATACAGGACTAGTAAAGGTCTGTTAATACAGGACTAGTAAAGGTATGTTAATACAGGACTAGTAAAGGTCTGTTAATACAGGACTAGTAAAGGTCTGTTAATACAGGACTAGTAATACAGGACTAGTAAAGGTCTGTTAATACAGGACTAGTAATACAGGACTAGTAAAGGTCTGTTAATACAGGACTAGTAATACAGGACTAGTAAAGGTCTGTTAATACAGGACAAGTAAAGGTCTGTTAATACAGGACTAGTAAAGGTCTGTTAATACAGGACTAGTAATACAGGACTAGTAATACAGGACTAGTAATACAGGACTAGTAAAGGTCTGTTAATACAGGACTAGTAAAGGTCTGTTAATATAGGACTAGTAAAGGTCTGGTAATACAGGACTAGTAAAGGTCTGTTAATACAGGACTAGTAAAGGTCGGTTAATACAGGACTAGTAAAGGTCTGTTAATACAGGACTAGTAAAGGTCTGTTAATACAGGACTAGTAAAGGTCCTCTAATACAGGACTAGTAATACAGGACTAGTAAAGGTCTGTTAATACAGGACTAGTAAAGGTCCTCTAATACAGGACTAGTAAAGGTCTGTTAATACAGGACTAGTAAAGGTCTGTTAATACAGGACTAGTAAAGGTCTGTTAATACAGGACTAGTAAAGGTCTGTTAATACAGGACTAGTAAAACAGGACTAGTAAAGGCCTGTTAATACAGGACTAGTAAAGGTCCTCTAATACAGGACTAGTAAAGGTCTGTTAATACAGGACTAGTAAAGGTCTGTTAATACAGGACTAGTAAAGGTATGTTAATACATGACTAGTAAAGGTCTGTTAATACAGGACTAGTAATACAGGACTAGTAATACAGGACTAGAAAAGGCCTGTTAATACAGGACTAGTAAAGGTCTGTTAATACAGGACTAGTAAAGGTCTGTTAATACAGGACTAGTAAAGGTCTGTTAATACAGGACTAGTAAAGGTCTGTTAATACAGGACTAGTAAAGGTCTGTTAATACAGGACGAGTAAAGGTCTGTTAATACAGGACTAGTAAAGGTCTGTTAATACAGGACTAGTAAAGGTCTGTTAATACAGGACTAGTAAAGGTCTGTTAATACAGGACTAGTAATACAGGACTAGTAAAGGTCTGTTAATACAGGACTAGTAGAGGTCCGTGTTACAGACGTCGATACTTTGTGATTTTTTAAACTAAATGTATTTGAATGTTTACCTATTTTTGTAACTTGAGTCTGATAATTATCTGTACAAAACAATGAATCTGATAATGCTTGTGGAATAGAAAAATACTTGCTTGATATATGTTTTCCAGTTTCTTGAAATACTTTGCAAATTCAACTTATTTCTATGTGAAAACTGAAATGGTTTATTCAGTCCATTTCCGTTTTAGTAGACACTCATCCAGAGTAACTTACATTGGTGAGTGCAAACATTTTCATACTTTCTCGTACTGGTCCCCCGTGGGAAACTAACCCACAATCATATTATTGCAAGTACCATGCTCTACCAACTGAGCCAAATCATCACAGGGGGTGCTAGTCCTGCTGCAGCACACTCAGTACCCCTACTTCCCATGGCTATGCCTAAATCTACCTACCTTCACCTATAGTACCTTCGGAATGTATTCACACCCCTTAACCTTTTCCACATGTTGTTGTGCTACAGCCTGAATGTAAAATTGATTCAATTGAGATTTATTTTGTCACTGGCCTACAAGGTGTTGTGTTAAGGACCAATCCATTACAGCACATTGCTGAGTACCATATTTTCAAGCATAGTGGTGGCTGCATCATGTTATGGGTATGCTTGTAATCGTTAAGGACTGGGGAGTTTTTCAGGATAAAAAAGAAAAGGAATGGGCCTACTGAGTGGCTCAGAGGTGTAAGGCACTTCATCACAGTGCTTGAGGCGTCACTACAGACCCGGCTTTGATCCCAGGCTGTGTCACAACCGGCCATGACCGGGAGTCCCATAGGGCGTGCACAATTGGCCCAGCGTTGTCCGGGTTAAGGGAGGGTTTGTCCGGGGGGGCTTTACTTGGCTCATCGCGCTCTAGTGTGCTCTAGTGGTGGGCCGGGCGCCTGCAAGCTGACTCCGGTCATGAGTTGAATAGTGTTTCCTCCGACACGGCTGGCTTCCGGGTTAAGCAGGCGGGTGTTAAGAAGTGTGGTTTGGCGGGTCATGTTTTGGAGGACTCATGACTTGACCTTCGCCTCTCCTGAGCCCGTTGGGGAGTTACAGCTTTGAGAGAAAATGGATATTGCTCTGTGTGTGTGTGTGTGTGTGTGTGTGTGTGTGTGTGTGTGTGTGTGTGTGTGTGTGTGTGTCTCTGTCTGTCTGTCTGTCTGTCTCTGTCTCTGTCTGTCTGTCTGTCTGTCTGTCTGTCTGTCTGTCTGTCTCTGTCTGTCTGTCTGTGTGAAATCTCTCCCATCCACTGTTTTAAAAAGAAAAGGCAGAGAAACAGAGAAGCCTTGACTGTTTTCAGTGTTCATGAGCTTGGCCATTGTCCCATTGTGAGTGCTGTTGAAAGCATCTTGTCCCTGAGTCACCTGTCAATTCTGTACTCAGGCTGTCATCAGAGTACCACTATCCACAGTTATAACAGATATATCTGGTCAGGTAGTCATCAGAGCACCACTCTCCCCAGTCATAACAGATATATCTGGTCAGGTAGTCATCAGAGTACCACTCTCCCCATCTGGTCAGGTAGTCATCAGAGCACCACTCTCCCCAGTCATAACAGATATATCTGGTCAGGTCGTCATCAGAGTACCACTCTCCCCAGTCATAACAGATATATCTGGTCAGGCTGTCATCAGAGCACCACTCTCCCCAGTCATAACAGATATATCTGGTCAGGTAGTCATCAGAGCACCACTCTCCCCAGTCATAACAGATATATCTGGTCAGGTAGTCATCAGAGCACCACTCTCCCCAGTCATAACAGATATATCTGGTCAGGTAGTCATCAGAGCACCACTCTCCCCAGTCATAACAGATATATCTGGTCAGGTAGTCATCAGAGCACCACTCTCCCCAGTCATAACAGATATATCTGGTCAGGTAGTACACAGAAGGTACTGTACAGATACTGTACACAGAAGGTTCTTCTGTACCCTACATCTCTATTCATATAAAACTCCATAACTCAGAGCACCACTCACCTCAGTCTAAACACACCACACACCACACACACACAAAAGGAGGAAACAGCTGGTACTAGTGGTCTACTGTTAGTCAAGGTAAACAAGTCATATCCTCAACCTCAGCTATACTAGTGGTCTACTGTTAGTCAAGGTAAACAAGCCATATGATGGTGTTGTTCGTGTGACAGTTGATAATATGTTAACTGTAGTAGATGTTAACCAGTACATCAGTAGGACATGGTGTCTGTCTATGGTACTCTCGTTACCTGTTGATTTTCACTAGTATCCATTTTCCATACACAACATTACATGTTCAATTAGAGGTTGAAAAGGCCTTCTATTGAACATCAAACCCAAGGCACATTGGCCAAACATATTGAATATAACAGACTAACATAGAACATCTGCTTTCATGAGGGTTTCTCTTTTCATAATGATCATGTCAGGGGAAAGCCTTTCAAGGGTAATGTCTATTGGCTTTGATTTCTGAAAGTCTCTCTCTCTCCCTCAGAGTGTTGACGTATCAATGATATCAAGACTGCTGCTTTGATTCAAACGGACAGTGTGTCTGATTCAACTAGTTTAGCTTCAGATCAACACACACACTCACACACGCCAGGCAAGCACGCACACACGGTTGCACTTGAATGAGCGAGCGCATACACACACACACAAACAAACAAACAAACAAACAAACAAACACACACAGAAATCATTGCCCACAGACTGTACACAGAAGGTTCTTCTGTACCCTACATCTCTATTCATATAAAACTCCATAACTCTCCATAATTATAAATCCCTGTTTCCACAACTCTCTATTGTAAAACTGTTTCCACAACTCTCTATTGTAAACCCCTGTTTCCACAACTCTCTATTGTAAAGCCCTGTTTCCACAACTCTCTATTGTAAAGCCCTGTTTCCACAACTCTCTATTGTAAAGCCCTGTTTCCAAAACTCTCTATTGTAAACTCCTGTTTCCACAACTCTCTATTGTAAAGCCCTGTTTCCACAACTCTCTATTGTAAAGCCCTGTTTCCAAAACTCTCTATTGTAAACTCCTGTTTCCACAACTCTCTATTGTAAAGCCCTGTTTCCACAACTCTCTATTGTAGTTCCCTGTTTCCACAACTCTCTATTGTAAAGCCCTGTTTCCACAACTTTATATTGTAGTTCCCTGTTTCCACAACTCTCTATTGTAAAGCCCTGTTTCCACAACTCTCTATTGTAAATCCCTGTTTCCACAACTCTCTATTGTATATCCCTGTTTCCACAACTTTATATTGTAGTTCCCTGTTTCCACAACTCTCTATTGTAAACCATGTTTCCACAACTTTATATTATAGATCGATGGCACACTCACCTCCTCCAGCCATGCTGGTCGTTGAGGAATATCCACAACCCATCTCACATCCACACTGACCTGACAAGGTGAAAAAGGGAGTCACAGAGAGAGAGAAGAAGTGGAGAAGAGGGGAAGAGGGGGACAGTAGTAGTGGAGAGAAGAGGTGGAGAGGGGGACAGTAGTAGTGGAGAGAAGAGGTGGAGAGGGGGACAGTAGTAGTGCGGTCTTTGGTTTGCTGCTGCTGTCTCTCTCTGTGGTGCTCTCTGAGTGTCTCCACTGTGAGACTGAAGCAGCATGTTAGGATTGGGGGAGGAAACTTAAAGAGAGGGGAGGAGGAGAGAGCGAGGGAGGAAGAGAGAGGTTAACTGTTGTAACACTGTGAGAGAGAGAGAGAGAGAGAGAGAGAGAGAGAGCGAGGGAGGGAGGAAGAGAGAGGTTAACTGTTGTAACACTGTGTGTGTGTGTGTGTGTGAGAGAGAGAGAGAGAGAGAGAGAGAGAGAGAGAGAGAGAGAGAGAGAGAGAGAGAGAGAGAGAGAGAGAGAGAGAGAGAGAGAGAGAGAGAGAGAGAGAGAGAGAGAGAGAGAGAGAGAGAGAGAGAGAGAGAGAGAGAGAGAGAGAGAGAGAGAGAGAGGGCGATGGGGAGAGTGGGTATATTCCTCTCCCTGGTGGGGTTGCCCAGGTAACAAGGAGTGGGCATGTCAGGGAGGGGGCTCAGCCAATGAGAGGGCTGTGTGTGTGTGTGTGTGTGTGTGTGTGTTTCCTTGTTCTCTACTTCCGTCTTGAGACAACCAGCCCGTTGAAGCAATTGAATCAATCTATTTCAACCTAATCAAAAATCTCAACACACCAAAAGCTTACTTGCAAGGAATAACTGTCTTCAAAGGACTACATCCACATCTGTACAGGTCCGATGGCCATATAATCTTACTGAACCGGGCTACATCGTCAACATAATCTTACTGAACCGTGCTATATCACCAATATAATCTTACTGAACCGTGCTATATCACCAATATAATCTCACTGAACCGTGCTACATCACCAATATAATTTTTACTGAACCGTGCTATATCACCAATATAATCTTACTGAACCGTGCTATATCACCAATATAATCTTACTGAACCGTGCTATATCACCAATATAATCTTACTGAACCGTGCTATATCACCAATATAATCTTACTGAACCGTGCTATATCACCAATATAATCTTACTGAACCGTGCTATATCACCAATATAATTTTACTGAACCGTGCTATATCACCAATATAATTTTACTGAACCGTGCTATATCACCAATATAATTTTACTGAACCGTGCTATATCACCAATATAATCTTACTGAACCGTGCTACATCACCAATATAATCTTACTGAACCGTGCTATATCACCAATATAATCTTACTGAACCGTGCTATATCATCAATATAATCTTACTGAACTGTGCTATATCATCAATATAATCTCACTGAACTGTGCTATATCATCAATATAATCTTACTGAACCGTGCTATATCATCAATATAATCTTACTGAACTGTGCTATATCACCAATATAATCTTACTGAACCGTGCTACATCATCAATATAATCTCACTGAACCGTGCTACATCATCAATATAATCCTACTGAACTGTGCTATATCACCAATATAATCTTACTGAACCGTGCTATATCATCAATATAATCTCACTGAACCGTGCTACATCATCAATATAATCTTACTGAACTGTGCTACATCATCAATATAATCTTACTGAACCGTGCTATATCATCAATATAATCTCACTGAACCGTGCTACATCATCAATATAATCTTACTGAACCGTGCTATATCATCAATATAATCTCACTGAACCGTGCTACATCATCAATATAATCTTACTGAACCGTGCTATATCATCAATATAATCTCACTGAACCGTGCTACATCATCAATATAATCTTACTGAACCGTGCTACATCATCAATATAATCTTACTGAACCGTGCTATATCATCAATATAATCTTACTGAACCGTGCTATATCATCAATATAATCTTACTGAACCGTGCTACATCATCAATATAATCTTACTGAACCGTGCTATATATTCAATATAATTTTACTGAACCGTGCTACATCATCAATAAAATCTTACTGAACCGTGCTACATCGTCAATATAATCTTACTGAACCGTGCTATATCATCAATATAATCTCACTGAACCGTGCTACATCATCAATATAATCTTACTGAACTGTGCTATATCATCAATATAATCTCACTGAACTGTGCTATATCATCAATATAATCTTACTGAACCGTGCTATATCATCAATATAATCTTACTGAACCGTGCTACATCGTCAATATAATCTTACTGAACCGTGCTACATCATCAATATAATCTTACTGAACCGTGCTATATCACCAATATAATCTTACTGAACCGTGCTATATCATCAATATAATCTTACTGAACCGTGCTACATCGTCAATATAATCTTACTGAACCGTGCTACATCATCAATATAATCTTACTGAACCGTGCTATATCATCAATATAATTTTACTGAACCGTGCTATATCATCAATATAATATCAAATCAAATCTTATTTGTCACATGCACTAAATACAACAGGTGTAGACCAATGCTTACTTACAAGTCCTTTACAAACAATGCAATTTTAAGAAAAATAGCACAAATAAATAAACTTAACAAATAATTAAAGAGCAGCAGTAAAATAACAATAGCGAGGCTATATACAGGGGGTACCGGTAATATGTAGATGTAGGTAGAGTTATTAAAGTGACTATGCATAGATAATATCAGAGAGTAGCAGCAGTGTAAAAGAGAGGGGGGGGGGGGGCAATGCAAATAGTCTGGGTAGCCATTTCATTAGATGTTCAGGAGTCTTATGGCTTAGGGGTAAAAGCTGTTTAGAAGCCTCTTTGACCTTGACTTGGCGCTCCGGTACCGCTTGCCGTTGGGTAGCAGAAAGAACAGTCTATGACTAGGGTGGCTGGAGTCTGGCAATTTTAACGTCCTTCCTCCGGCCTGGTATAGAGGTCCTGGATGGCAGGAAGCTTGGCCCCAATGATGTACTGGGCCGCATGCACTACCCTCTGTAGTGCCTTGTGGTCGGAGGCCGAGCAGTTGCCATACCAGGCAGTGATGCAACCTGTCAGGATGCTCTCAATGGTGCAGCTGTAGAACCTTTTGAGGATCTGCGGACCCATGCCAAATCCTTTGTCCCCTGAGGGGGAAAAGGTTTTGTCATGCCCTCTTCACGATGGTCTTGGTGTGCTTGGACCATGTTAGTTTGTTGGTGATGTGGACACCAAGGAACTTGAAGCTCTCAACCTGCTCCACTACAGCCCTGTCCATGAGAATGGTCCTCCTTTCCCTGTAGTCCACAATTATCTCCTTTGTCTTGATCACGTTGAGGGAGAGGTTGTTGTCCTTACGCCACATGGCCAGGTCTCTGACCTCCTCCCTATCAGCTGTCTCATCATTGTTGGTCAACTTAATGATGGTGTTGGAGTCGTGCCTGGCTGTACAGTTATGAGTGAGCAGGGAGTGCAGGAGGGGACTGAGCACGCGCCCCTGAGGGGCTCCCGTGTTGAGGATCAGCATGGCGGATGTGTTGTTACCTACCCATACCACCTGGGGGTGGCCCGTCAGGAAGTCCAGGATCCAGTTGCAGAGGGAGGTGATCAGTCCCAGGCTCCATAGCTTAGTGATGAGCTTTGAGGGCACTATGGTGTTGAACGCTGAGCTGTAGTTAACGAATAGCATTCTCACATAGGTGTTCCTTTTGTCCAGGTATGACAGGGCAGTGCAGAGTACAATAGAGATTGCATCATTGGTGGCCTCCCGAGTGGCGCAGTGGTCTAAGGCACTGCATCGCAGTGCTAGCTGTGCCACTAGAGATTCTGGGTTTGAGTCCATGCTCTGTAGCAACTGGCCGCGACTGGGAGACCCATGGGGCAGCGCACAATTGGCCCAGTGTGCGTCCGGGGTTAGGGGAGGGTTTGGCCGGCCAGGATGTCCTTGTCCTATCGCGCACTAGTGACTCCTGTGGCTGGCCGGGCACAGTGCACGCTGACACAGTCGCCAGGTGTATGGTGTTTTCTCAGACACTTTGGTGTTCGTATGGGAGTTGCAGCGATGAGACAAGACTGTAACTACCAACTGGATACCAAAAAAAACAGGGGAAATGTTTTTTTATAAGAAAAGATTGCATCATCTGTGGATCTGTTGGGGTGGTATGCAAATTGGAATGGGTCTAGGGTTTCTGGGATAATGGTGTTAATGTGAGCCATGACCAGCCTTTCGAGATACTTCATGGCTACAGACGTGAGTGCTACGGGTCAGTAGTCATTTAGGCAGGTTACCTTAGTGTTCTTGGGCACAGGGACTAATCTTACACATAATGCACTTTTAATGTTTGAGTATCCATGTCTCCAGCCCTCCCTGAGCTTTCTGACACAGTTCACTGTTTATGAAGCACGTGCTGCTGATTGCGTCAGGGGAAGGTTGCGGGAAAGTTGAAGTAGAGTTACCAGGGCATTAGCTACTGGATGCAGCCGTGGATGGGCCCTGAGTGTCGTCAAGATCGAAAGTTTAAAATGAAAGCCAGACAAAATTAGAGAAAACATGTCAAGCACAAACACACACAGCTGCTGTATTGCCTTCAACTAAGAGTATTTTAGAAGATTCAAAGAAAAAAGTTCATTTATAAGAAATCAGAAAGATGGATCTTCAGAAAACGTTGTGCGTGACTAGATTGTGTAGAACTAGATTCTGAATATACAGCCGCGAGGTGGGCTGTATATTCACTCCGGTTGTCTATCATTAGTCTATTTCAGGTGCACATGGTAGTCATGCAATCAGGGCTGTTTGGGTGTTCATGTTATCCATTCTAACCCGTAATGGCTATGACTCAGAGACATCCTGTGTGTGTGCTTTCACAGTGCCCTGTCATCTAGGCTTTGGTACTTAATCTGACCAGGATGAAGACGTCCCAGTGGCACCGGAACAACCATGATGGCACCAATTGGAGTTATTTGCCTCAGTTCATTAATAGCATATATATTTAATGGACCGGAACACCATACATTCAGACAATAACACTGTTATTTTCCACATTTTCTACAAAGACCAAGACTAGCAGCAGAACAGTGATTATGACTTGTGTGTCCTCGCCTTAGCTCTTATAATGCTATATATGTGTGTGCTATGTGTGTATATATATATATATATCCAACCGTAACTACAGTTTCACAAAACAAACAAAAAACACTTGGAGGAATGAGTCATTCTTTGCAGTAAAATTGTGTACCATACTCCAAGCAGGGACAGAGACATAAGTCCAATGTCCCCCCCCTCACATTGGTCCTGTTCCAAAAAAAGTATTATATATATATATATATATATATATATATATATATCATTTTTTAAATTTTATTTTGTTTTTCTATAGTACTATTAGCCACCCAACCTCATAACTAGAAACCAAGAAGCCATTTCAGGCTATCAATCAAGTTAGAGTAGCTAGCTTGTCTAACAATCTTAGCTGCCATGCCTGCTGGCAAGGTTGGTAGACATTAGAAACATATTTACTGAACAAGACTCACAAACCTTTCAATCTTTTACACAGATTTTAGCAGATGTGCAGAGAAGCATATTTAGTTTATTTAAAAAAAGAACCAAGATGAATGCTTAGATATGTCGAAATATAATTATATATATTTTTTTACATAGAATTAGGAATAATGACTATGACTTCAGATTGCAGGAATAAGTGTTTGAAAATGGCAAAATTATGAAATTTACAACGAGGGGCCAAGCCCCCATATGGACCACCCCCCAGCCATCCTCATGTACTTTATGCCCCGTCAGATTGTTAAGGTGCATGACGCCCCTGGTTGGGACTGCTGCCTGTCAAAGCTCACATCCACTTTAAGACCATGGGAAACTGCCCTTCTCTTCCTTCAGGCTAGGCTCAAACCCTACATCCCAACCCAAGCACTCCATTCTGCCATCTCTGGTCTACTGGTCCTCCCTACCCTACAGGGGTTTAACTCCCACACAGCCCATGCCCTTCTCTTCCTTCAGGCTCGGCTCAAACCCTACATCCCAACCCAAGCACTCCATTCTGCCATCTATGGTCTACTGGTCCTCCCTACCCTACAGGTGTTTAACTCCCACACAGCCCAAGCTCTTCTCTGTCCTGGCACCCCAATGGTGGAACAAGGTTCCAAGGAGTCCCAGCCCATC
Source organism: Oncorhynchus clarkii lewisi (assembly GCF_045791955.1). Taxonomy (NCBI): domain Eukaryota; kingdom Metazoa; phylum Chordata; class Actinopteri; order Salmoniformes; family Salmonidae; genus Oncorhynchus; species Oncorhynchus clarkii. The sequence goes on from NC_092167.1 coordinate 4,728,725, forward strand.
TTCCGTAACCCTACCTCTTTGAAGAGTATCTTAAACCATATCACAATTGTATTGTCTCACCTAGCTACCTTCAAGTGCCAATCAACAGTTGAGACAATAACAAAGTGAACTCCCTGCCACTGTTTTGCTAAAAAGCTGAGGGATAGAGAAATGTCACCCCTCTCAAATTCATAGCCAGAGCCATGTCAAATATGTATTTAGCTCCCACAGATGCGCCCTTTAAGATGAATGCAGTAACTGTAGGGGAGAGTGGGGTACGTTTTCACATACAGCATGACTCCGTCAAAGGAAATGTACTATTCTTTCCAACAAGGGTATCTACATATATTTCACAATGTTGTGTGTCTCTGGAAATAATCAGAAATCATGTAAACATTACAGTTTAGAAAATTGCCCTCAAAAAAGTGGTCTCTTGGCACAACTTACCGGGTATTGGGTAAGTTGAGCTGTGAGAAAGGGTAAGTTGAGCTGTGAGACAGGGTAAGTTGAGCTGTGAGTACCTGTGAGACAGGGTAAGTTAAGCTGTGAGACAGGGTAAGTTAAGCTGTGAGACAGGGTAAGTTGAGCTGTGAGACAGGGTAAGTTGAGCTGTGAGACAGGGTAAGTTGAGCTGTGAGACAGGGTAAGTTGAGCTGTGAGACAGGGTAAGTTGAACTGTGAGTACCTGTGAGACAGGGTAAGTTGAGCTGTGAGATAGGGTAAGTTGAGCTGTGAGACAGGGTAAGTTGAGCTGTGAGACAGGGTAAATTAAGCTGTGAGACAGGGTAAATAAAGCTGTGAGACAGGGTAAGTTGAGCTGTGAGACAGGGTAAGTTGAGCTGTGAGACAGGGTAAGTTAAGCTGTGAGACAGGGTAAGTTGAGCTGTGAGACAGGGTAAGTTGAGCTGTGAGACAGGGTAAGTTGAGCTGTGAGACAGGGTAAGTTGAGCTGTGAGACAGGGTAAGTTGAGCTGTGAGACAGGGTAAGTTGAGCTGTGAGACAGGGTAAGTTGAGCTGTGAGACAGGGTAAGTTGAGCTGTGAGACAGGGTAAGTTGAGCTGTGAGACAGGGTAAAATGAGCTGTGAGACAGGGTAAGTTGAGCTGTGGTGAGACAGGGTAAGTTGAGCTGTGGTGAGACAGGGTAAGTTGAGCTGTGAGACAGGGTAAGTTGAGCTGTGAGACAGGGTAAGTTAAGCTGTGAGACAGGGTAAGTTAAGCTGTGAGAGGGTAAGTTGAGCTGTGAGACAGGGTAAGTTGAGCTGTGAGACAGGGTAAGTTGAGCTGTGAGACAGGGTAAGTTAAGCTGTGAGACAGGGTAAGTTGAGCTGTGAGACAGGGTAAGTTGAGCTGTGAGACAGGGTAAGTTGAGCTGTGAGACAGCGTAAGTTGAGCTGTGAGACAGGGTAAGTTGAGCTGTGAGACAGGGTAAGTTGAACTGTGAGTACCTGTGAGACAGGGTAAGTTGAGCTGTGAGACAGGGTAAGTTGAGCTGTGAGACAGGGTAAGTTAAGCTGTGAGACAGGGTAAGTTGAGCTGTGAGACAGGGTAAGTTAAGCTGTGAGACAGGGTAAGTTGAGCTGTGAGACAGGGTAAGTTGAGCTGTGAGACAGGGTAAGTTGAGCTGTGAGACAAGGTAAGTTGAGCTGTGAGACAGGGTAAGTTGAGCTGTGAGACAGGGTAAGTTAAGCTGTGAGACAGGGTAAGTTAAGCTGTGAGACAGGGTAAGTTGAGCTGTGAGACAGGGTAAATTAAGCTGTGAGACAGGGTAAATTAAGCTGTGAGACAGGGTAAGTTGAGCTGTGAGACAGGGTAAGTTCAGCTGTGAGACAGGGTAAGTTGAGCTGTGAGACAGGGTAAGTTGAGCTGTGAGACAGGGTAAGTTAAGCTGTGAGACAGGGTAAGTTGAGCTGTGAGACAGGGTAAGTTGAGCTGTGAGACAGGGTAAGTTGAGCTGTGAGACAGGGTAAGTTGAACTGTGAGTACCTGTGAGACAGGGTAAATTGAGCTGTGAGACAGGGTAAGTTGAGCTGTGAGACAGGGTAAGTTGAGCTGTGAGACAGGGTAAATTGAGCTGTGAGACAGAGTAAGTTAAGCTGTGAGACAGGGTAAGTTGAGCTGTGAGACAGGGTAAGTTGAGCTGTGAGACAGGGTAAGTTAAGCTGTGAGACAGGGTAAATTGAGCTGTGAGACAGGGTACGTTGAGCTGTGAGACAGGGTAAGTCAAGCTGTGATACAGGGTAAATTAAGCTGTGAGACAGGGTAAGTTGAGCTGTGAGACAGGGTAAGTTGAGCTGTGAGACAGGGTAAGTTGAGCTGTGAGACAGGGTAAGTTGAGCTGTGAGACAGGGTAAATTAAGCTGTGAGACAGAGTAAATTAAGCTGTGAGACAGGGTAAATTAAGCTGTGAGACAGGGTAAATTGAGCTGTGAGACAGGGTAAGTTGAGCTGTGAGACAGGGTAAATTAAGCTGTGAGACAGGGTAAATTGAGCTGTGAGACAGGGTAAGTTGAGCTGTGAGACAGGGTAAGTTAAGCTGCCTACACATTTCTGAAACATTACCACTATCTTTTTTAAACCTGGTCTCTCTTTATTTCCCAAAGACAATTCAACACAATAGTTTTTTTGTTGTATTCTAATAATTTAAAACACTTTTAACAAAGGCCAGGCCTTGTTGTTACCTCATATCTCAGAGCCTGTGAAGAAAACACTTTCATTTGCTCATGTAAAATGGACATGGAGAATGTATGTCCATGGCAGTGATTGTTGGTTGTTATTCTACTTTTGACCATGTGAGGGCAGCTTTGTCAAGCAACTACATCTACACCCACACCAGCCCTACGAGAGACCCAACAACATCTACACCCACAACAGCCCTATGAGAGACCCAACTACATCTACACCCACACCAGCCCTACAGTATGGACCCAGCTACATCTACACCCACACCAGCCCTACGAGAGACCCATCTACACCCACACCAGCCCTACGAGAGACCCAACTACATTTACACCCACACCAGCCCTACGAGAGACCCAACTACATCTACACCAGCCCTACGAGAGACCCAACTACATCTACACCCACACCAGCCCTACGAGAGACCCAACTACATCTACACCAGCCCTACGAGAGACCCAACTACATCTACACCAGCCCTACGAGAGACCCAACTACATCTACACCAGCCCTACGAGAGACCCAACTACATCTACACCCACACCAGCCCTACGAGAGACCCAACTACATCTACACCCACACCAGCCCTACGAGAGACCCAACTACATCTACACCCACACCAGCCCTACGAGAGACCCAGCTACATCTACACCCACACCAGCCCTACCAGAGACCCAACTACATCTACACCCACACCATCCCTACGAGAGACCCAACTACATCTACAGACAATTCAACACAATAGTTTTTTTGTTGTATTCTAATAATTTAAAACACTTTTAACAAAGGCCAGGCCTTGTTGTTACCTCATATCCCAGAGCCTGTGAAGAAAACACTTTAATTTGCTCATGTAAAATGGACATGGAGAATGTATGTCCATGGCAGTGATTGTTGGTTGTTATTCTACTTTTGACCATGTGAGGGCAGCTTTGTCAAGCAACTACATCTACACCCACACCAGCCCTACGAGAGACCCAACAACATCTACACCCACACCAGCTCTACGAGAGACCCAACTACATCTACACCCACACCAGCCCTACAGTATGGACCCAGCTACATCTACACCCACACCAGCCCTACGAGAGACCCAGCTACATCTACACCAGCCCTACGAGAGACCCAACTACATCTACACCCACACCAGCCCTACGAGAGACCCAACTACATCTACACCAGCCCTACGAGAGACCCAACTACATCTACACCCACACCAGCCCTACAGTATGGACCCAGCTACATCTACACCCACACCAGCCCTACAGTATGGACCCAGCTACATCTACACCCACACCAGCCCTACGAGAGACCCTGCTACATCTACACCCACACCAGCCCTACGAGAGACCCAGCTACATCTACACCCACACCAGCCCTACGAGAGACCCAACTACATCTACACCAGCCCTAAGAGAGACCCAGCTACATCTACACCCACACCAGCCCTACGAGAGACCCAACTACATCTACACCAGCCCTACGAGAGACCCAACTACATCTACACCCACACCAGCCCTACGAGAGACCCAACTACATCTACACCCACACCAGCCCTACGAGACCCAACTACATCTACACCCACACCAGCCCTACGAGAGACCCAACTACATCTACACCAGCCATACGAGAGACCCAACTACATCTACACCAGCCCTACGAGAGACCCAACTACATCTACACCCACACCAGCCCTACGAGAGACCCAACTACATCTACACCAGCCCTACGAGAGACCCAACTACATCTACACCCACACCAGCCCTACGAGAGACCCAGCTACATCTACACCCACACCAGCCCTACCAGAGACCCAACTACATCTAAACCCACACCATCCCTACGAGAGACCCAACTACATCTACACCCACACCAGCCCTACGAGAGACCCAACTACATCTACACCCACACCATCCCTGCGAGAGACCCAACTACATCTACACCCTCACCAGCCCTACGAGAGAACCAACTACATCTACACCCACACCAGCCCTACGAGAGACCCAACTACATCTACACCCACACCAGCCCTACGAGAGACCCAACTACATCTACACCCTCACCAGCCCTACGAGAGACCCAACTACATCTACACCCACACCAGCCCTACGAGAGACCCAACTACATCTACACCAGCCCTACGAGAGACCCAACTACATCTACACCAGCCCTACGAGAGACCCAACTACATCTACACCCACACCAGCCCTACAGTATGGACCCAGCTACATCTACACCCACACCAGCCCTACGAGAGACCCATCTACACCCACACCAGCCCTACCAGAGACCCAGCTACATCTACACCAGCCCTACGAGAGACCCAACTACATCTACACCCACACCAGCTCTACGAGAGACCCAACTACATCTACACCCACACCAGCCCTACGAGAGACCCAACTACATCTACACCCACACCATCCCTACGAGAGACCCAACTACATCTACACCCTCACCAGCCCTACGAGAGACCCAACTACATCTACACCAGCCCTACGAGAGACCCAGCTACATCTACACCCACACCAGCCCTACGAGAGACCCAACTACATCTACACCCACACCAGCCCTACGAGAGACCCAACTACATCTACACCCACACCAGCCCTACGAGAGACCCAACTACATGTACACCCACACCATCCCTACGAGAGACCCAACTACATCTACACCCTCACCAGCCCTACGAGAGACCCAGCTACATCTACACCCACACCAGCCCTACGAGAGACCCAACTACATCTACACCCACACCAGCCCTACGAGAGACCCAACTACATCTACACCCACACCATCCCTACGAGAGACCCAACTACATCTACACCCTCACCAGCCCTACGAGAGACCCAACTACATCTACACCAGCCCTACGAGAGACCCAGCTACATCTACACCCACACCAGCCCTACGAGAGACCCAACTACATCTACACCCACACCAGCCCTACGAGAGACCCAACTACATCTACACCCACACCATCCCTACGAGAGACCCAACTACGTCTACACCCTCACCAGCCCTACGAGAGACCCAACTACATCTACACCAGCCCTACGAGAGACCCAGCTACATCTACACCCACACCAGCCCTACGAGAGACCCAACTACATCTACACCCACACCAGCCCTACGAGAGACCCAACTACATCTACACCCACACCAGCCCTACGAGAGACCCAACTACATCTACACCCACACCATCCCTACGAGAGACCCAACTACATCTACACCCTCACCAGCCCTACGAGAGACCCAACTACATCTACACCCACACGAGCCCTACAAGAGACCCAACTACATCTACACCCACACCAGCCCTACAGTATGGACCCAGCTACATCTACACCCACCCCAGCCCTACGAGAGACCCAACTACATCTACACCCACACCAGCCCTACATTATGGACCCAGCTACATCTACACCCACACCAGCCCTACGAGAGACCCAACTACATCTACACCCTCACCAGCCCTACGAGAGACCCAACTACATCTACACCAGCCCTACGAGAGACCCAGCTACATCTACACCAACACCAGCCCTACCAGAGACCCAACTACATCTACACCCACACCAGCCCTACGAGAGACCCAGCTACATCTACACCCACACCAGCCCTACGAGAGACCCAGCTACATCTACACCCACACCAGCCCTACGAGAGACCCAACTACATCTACACCCACACCAGCCCTACGAGAGACCCAGCTCCATCTACACCCACACCAGCCCTACGAGAGACCCAACTACATCTACACCCACACCAGCCCTACAGTATGGACCCAACTACATCTACACCCACACCAGCCCTACGAGAGACCCAACTACATCTACACCCTCACCAGCCCTACGAGAAACCCAACTACATCTACACCAGCCCTACGAGAGACCCAGCTACATCTACACCCACACCAGCCCTACGAGAGACCCAACTACATCTACACCCACACAAGCCCTACGAGAGACCCAGCTACATCTACACCCACACCAGCCCTACGAGAGACCCAACTACATCTACACCCACACCAGCCCTACGAGAGACCCAGCTACATCTACACCCACACCAGCCCTACCAGAGACCCAGCTACATCTACACCAGCCCTACGAGAGACCCAACTACATCTACACCCACACCAGCCCTACGAGAGACCCAGCTACATCTACACCCACACCAGCCCTACGAGAGACCCAACTACATCTACACCCACACCAGCCCTACGAGAGACCCAGCTACATCTACACCCACACCAGCCCTACGAGAGACCCAGCTACATCTACACCCACACCAGCCCTAGTACCAGAGAATAATATGGCTATTTTTTTATTTTTTATTTTACCTTTATTTAACTCGGCAAGTCCAGTTAAGAACACTATCTTATTTTCATGACGGCCTAGGAACAGTGGGTTAACTGCCTGTTCAGGGGCAGAACGACAGATTTGTACCTTGTCACCTTGGGGATTTGAACTTGCAACCTTCTGCTATATACAGGGAGTACCAGGTAATAACATGGTTATATACAGGGAGTACCAGGTAATAACATGGCTATATACAGGGAGTACCAGGTAATAACATGGCTATATACAGGGAGTACCAGGTAATAACATGGCTATATACAGGGAGTACCAGGTAATAACATGGCTATATACAGGGAGTACCAGGTAATAACATGGCTATATACAGGGAGTACCAGGTAATAACATGGCTATATACAGGGAGTACCAGGTAATAACATGGCTATATACAGGGAGTACCAGGTAATAACATGGTTATATACAGGGAGTACCAGGTAATAACATGGCTATATACAGGGAGTACCAGGTAATAACATGGCTATATACAGGGAGTACCAGGTAATAACATGGCTATATACCGGGAGTACCAGGTAATAACATGGCTATATACAGGGAGTACCAGGTAATAACATGGCTATATACAGGGAGTACCAGGTAATAACATGGCTATATACAGGGAGTACCAGGTAATAACATGGCTATATACAGGGAGTACCAGGTAATAACATGGCTATATACAGGGAGTACCAGGTAATAGCATGGCTATATACAGGGAGTACCAGTAGCGAGATGATGTGCAGGGGTACGAGGTAATGAAGATAGAAACAGTATGGACATATAGATAAGGGTAAAGAGATGATGTGCATGGGTACGAGGTAATGAAGGTAGATACAGTATGGACATATAGGTAGGGGTAAAGAGATGATGTGCAGGGGTACGAGGTAATTAAGGTAGATACAGTATGGACATATAGGTAGGGGTAAAGAGATGATGTGCAGGGGTACGAGGTAATTAAGGTAGATACAGTATGGACATATAGGTAGGGGTAAAGAGATGATGTGCAGGGGTACGAGGTAATGAAGGTAGATACAGTATGGACATATAGGTAGGGGTAAAGAGATGATGTGCAGGGGTACGAGGTAATTAAGGTAGATACAGTATGGACATATAGATAGGGGTAAAGAGATGATGTGCAGGGGTACGAGGTAATGAAGGTAGATACAGTATGGACATATGGGGCGGCAGGGTAGCCTAGTGGTTAGAGCGTTGGACTAGTAACCGGAAGGTTGCGAGTTCAAACCCCCGAGCTGACAAGGTACAAATCTGTCGTTCTGCCCCTGAACAGGCAGTTAACCCACTGTTCCCAGGCCGTCATTGAAAATAAGAATTTGTTCTTAACTGACTTGCCTGGTTAAATAAAGGTAAAACAAAATAAAATAAATAAAATATAGATAGGGGTAAAGTGAATAGGTAACAGGATAGATCATCAGCAGCAGCAGGGAGCCATTTGATTAGCTACTTATCAGTCTTATGGCTTGTCCACGTGACTCGAGGTGTCCACACACAATGCTGCTGTTATGATGAAGCCAAGCCACATCTGCAGACACTAAAGAATTTCTCATGTGGGTTGGTCTGATTACTTAACTACTTCAGAGATGCTGCCCTCCCTCTCGAAGTGTCGTAATCAGTGGGCTGACGAGGGAAATTCAAATATAACCTCCCAACAGCAATTCCTCAGGATCACATAGGACTTCCATAGGAGACAAGTACTACATTCCAGTATCCACACTAGAACAGCACTTAGAATGAATGACCAATACATTACTTCTTTCTAAGTGCTTTACTAGTGTGGTATGGCAGTGAAATAAATCAGTTAGCAGGAGAATGACAGTGATTATGCTCCAAATGGCACCCTATTCCCTACATAGCGCCCACAATTACTGCACTACATAGGGAATAGGGTGTGACTATTAAGATGGAGAGCTGTTGTGAAGGTGGGATGTTGACATCCTCCAATAGTCACCCACTTCCCTGGCTATCTCCATCAGTGTCCACCCATCCCTCTGGCTATCTCCATCAGTGTCCACCCATCCCTCTGGCTATCTCCATCAGTGTCCACCCCTCTCTCTGGCTATCTCCATCAGTGTCCATCCCTCTCTCTGGCTATCTCTATCAGTGTCCACCCCTCCCTCTGGCCATCTCCCATCAGATCAGTGTCCACCCCTCTCTCTGGCCATCTCCCATCAGATCAGTGTCCACCCCTCTCTCTGGCCATCTCCCATCTGATCAGTGTCCACCCCTCCCTCTGGCCATCTCCCATCAGATCAGTGTCCACCCCTCTCTCTGGCCATCTCCCATCAGATCAGTGTCCACCCCTCCCTCTGGCTATCTTCCATCAGATCAGTGTCCACCCCTCTCTCTGGCCATCTCCCATCAGATCAGTGTCCACCCCTCCCTCTGGCCATCTCCCATCAGATCAGTGTCCACCCCTCCCTCTGGCCATCTCCCATCAGATCAGTGTCCACCCCTCTCTGTCAGGACAGAGTTTTGGGAAACCTACTATAGTGTCCTCTAATATACTGTACAGTAACATTGATGCAGTGTGTGTGTGTGTGTGTGGGGTCTTTGATACGCCCTCTGCTACGAGGGGCTTGTTAACGAGACAAGAACCCAAACACTTTCATCCTTTTTTATTTCATTTTAGCAGAGCCGTTGGTGCTCTGGGCTAACGAGGATGTCTTTACAGAGCTCTTGCCCCAACTGTTAGGAGGATCTCTCAACAGAATATCATTGTTAACACTCAAATATACACAGACGGGCGTCTGCAGAACAGACTGGAAAACATTCAGGACAACGTCTTCTGAACAGACGGTATTGTATACCAGGGGGTCTGTATGTGGTGTTGAACAGACTGCATTGTATACCAAGGGGTTCTGTATGTGGTGTTGAACAGACTGTATTGTATACCAAGGGGTTCTGTATGTAGTGTTGAACAGACTGTATTGTATACCAAGGGGTTCTGTATGTAGTGTTGAACAGACTGTATTGTATACCAAGGGGTCTGTATGTGGTGTTGAACAGACTGTATTGTATACCAAGGGGTCTGTATGTGGTGTTGAACACACTGTATTGTATACCAAGGGGTTCTGTATGTAGTGTTGAACAGACTGTATTGTATACCAAGGGGTCTGTATGTAGTGTTGAACAGACTGTATTGTATACCAAGGGGTTCTGTATGTGGTGTTGAACAGACTGTATTGTATACCAAGGGGTCTGTATGTGGTGTTGAACAGACTGTATTGTATACCAAGGGGTTCTGTATGTGGTGTTGAACAGACTGTATTGTATACCAAGGGGTTCTGTATGTGGTGTTGAACAGACTGTATTGTATACCAAGGGGTTCTGTATGTGGTGTTGAACAGACTGTATTGTATACCAAGGGGTTCTGTATGTGGTGTTGAACAGACTGTATTGTATACCAAGGGGTCTGTATGTAGTGTTGAACAGACTGTATTGTATACCAAGGGGTTCTGTATGTGGTGTTGAACAGACTGTATTGTATACCAAGGGGTTCTGTATGTGGTGTTGAACAGACTGTATTGTATACCAAGGGGTTCTGTATGTGGTGTTGAACAGACTGTATTGTATACCAAGGGGTTCTGTATGTGGTGTTGAACAGACTGTATTGTATACCAAGGGGTTCTGTATGTGGTGTTGAACAGACTGTATTGTATACCAAGGGGTCTGTATGTAGTGTTGAACAGACTGTATTGTATACCAAGGGGTTCTGTATGTGGTGTTGAACAGACTGTATTGTATACCAAGGGGTCTGTATGTAGTGTTGAACAGACTGTATTGTATACCAAGGGGTTCTGTATGTGGTGTTGAACAGACTGTATTGTATACCAAGGGGTTCTGTATGTGGTGTTGAACAGACTGTATTGTATACCAAAGGGTCTGTATGTGGTGTTGAACAGACTGTATTGTATACCAAGGGGTTCTGTATGTGGTGTTGAACAGACTGTATTGTATACCAAGGGGTTCTGTATGTGGTGTTGAACAGACTGTATTGTATACCAAGGGGTTCTGTATGTGGTGTTGAACAGACTGTATTGTATACCAAAGGGTCTGTATGTGGTGTTGAACAGACTGTATTGTATACCAAGGGGTTCTGTATGTGGTGTTGAACAGACTGTATTGTATACCAAGGGGTTCTGTATGTAGTGTTGAACAGACTGTATTGTATACCAAGGGGTTCTGTATGTGGTGTTGAACAGACTGTATTGTATACCAAGGGGTCTGTATGTGGTGTTGAACAGACTGTATTGTATACCAAGGGGTTCTGTATGTGGTGTTGAACAGACTGTATTGTATACCAAAGGGTCTGTATGTGGTGTTGAACAGACTGTATTGTATACCAAGGGGTTCTGTATGTGGTGTTGAACAGACTGTATTGTATACCAAGGGGTTCTGTATGTGGTGTTGAACAGACTGTATTGTATACCAAGGGGTCTGTATGTGGTGTTGAACAGACTGTATTGTATACCAAGGGGTTCTGTATGTGGTGTTGAACAGACTGTATTGTATACCAAAGGGTCTGTATGTGGTGTTGAACAGACTGTATTGTATACCAAGGGGTTCTGTATGTGGTGTTGAACAGACTGTATTGTATACCAAGGGGTTCTGTATGTGGTGTTGAACAGACTGTATTGTATACCAAGGGGTCTGTATGTGGTGTTGAACAGACTGTATTGTATACCAAAGGGTCTGTATGTGGTGTTGAACAGACTGTATTGTATACCAAGGGGTTCTGTATGTAGTGTTGAACAGACTGTATTGTATACCAAGGGGTTCTGTATGTAGTGTTGAACAGACTGTATTGTATACCAAGGGGTTCTGTATGTGGTGTTGAACAGACTGTATTGTATACCAAGGGGTCTGTATGTAGTGTTGAACAGACTGTATTGTATACCAAGGGGTTCTGTATGTAGTGTTGAACAGACTTTATTGTATACCAAGGGGTTCTGTATGTGGTGTTGAACAGACTGTATTGTATACCAAGGGGTTCTGTATGTGGTGTTGAACAGACTGTATTGTATACCAAGGGGTTCTGTATGTGGTGTTGAACAGACTGTATTGTATACCAAAGTGTCTGTATGTAGTGTTGAACAGACTGTATTGTATACCAAGGGGTTCTGTATGTGGTGTTGAACAGACTGTATTGTATACCAAGGGGTCTGTATGTGGTGTTGAACAGACTGTATTGTATACCAAGGGGTCTGTATGTAGTGTTGAACAGACTGTATTGTATACCAAGGGGTTCTGTATGTGGTGTTGAACAGACTGTATTGTATACCAAGGGGTTCTGTATGTGGTGTTGAACAGACTGTATTGTATACCAAGGGGTTCTGTATGTGGTGTTTAACAGACTGTATTGTATACCAAGGGGTTCTGTATGTGGTGTTGAACAGACTGTATTGTATACCAAGGGGTCTGTATGTGGTGTTGAACAGACTGTATTGTATACCAAGGGGTTCTGTATGTGGTGGTGAACAGACTGTATTGTATACCAAGGGGTTCTGTATGTGGTGTTGAACAGACTGTATTGTATACCAAGGGGTCTGTATGTAGTGTTGAACAGACTGTATTGTATACCAAGGGGTCTGTATGTGGTGTTGAACAGACTGTATTGTATACCAAGGGGTTCTGTATGTGGTGTTGAACAGACTGTATTGTATACCAAGGGGTCTGTATGTAGTGTTGAACAGACTGTATTGTATACCAAGGGGTTCTGTATGTGGTGTTGAACAGACTGTATTGTATACCAAGGGGTTCTGTATGTGGTGTTGAACAGACTGTATTGTATACCAAGGGGTTCTGTATGTAGTGTTGAACAGACTGTATTGTATACCAAGGGGTTCTGTATGTGGTGTTGAACAGACTGTATTGTATACCAAGGGGTTCTGTATGTAGTGTTGAACAGACTGTATTGTATACCAAGGGGTTCTGTATGTGGTGTTGAACAGACTGTATTGTATACCAAGGGGTTCTGTATGTGGTGTTGAACAGACTGTATTGTATACCAAGGGGTTCTGTATGTGGTGTTGAACAGACTGTATTGTATACCAAGGGGTTCTGTATGTAGTGTTGAACAGACTGTATTGTATACCAAGGGGTTCTGTATGTGGTGTTGAACAGACTGTATTGTATACCAAGGGGTTCTGTATGTAGTGTTGAACAGACTGTATTGTATACCAAGGGGTTCTGTATGTGGTGTTGAACAGACTGTATTGTATACCAAGGGGTCTGTATGTAGTGTTGAACAGACTGTATTGTATACCAAGGGGTTCTGTATGTGGTGTTGAACAGACTGTATTGTATACCAAGGGGGTCTGTATGTGGTGTTGAACAGACTGTATTGTATACCAAGGGGTCTGTATGTGGTGTTGAACAGACTGTATTGTATACCAAGGGGTCTGTATGTGGTGTTGAACAGACTGTATTGTATACCAAGGGGTCTGTATGTGGTGTTGAACACACTGTATTGTATACCAAGGGGTTCTGTATGTGGTGTTGAACAGACTGTATTGTATACCAAGGGGTTCTGTATGTAGTGTTGAACAGACTGTATTGTATACCAAGGGGTTCTGTATGTGGTGTTGAACAGACTGTATTGTATACCAAGGGGTCTGTATGTGGTGTTGAACAGACTGTATTGTATACCAAGGGGTCTGTATGTGGTGTTGAACAGACTGTATTGTATACCAAGGGGGTCTGTATGTGGTGTTGAACAGACTGTATTGTATACCAAGGGGTTCTGTATGTGGTGTTGAACAGACTGTATTGTATACCAAGGGGGTCTGTATGTGGTGTTGAACAGACTGTATTGTATACCAAGGGGTTCTGTATGTAGTGTTGAACAGACTGTATTGTATACCAAGGGGTTCTGTATGTGGTGTTGAACAGACTGTATTGTATACCAAGGGGTTCTGTATGTGGTGTTGAACAGACTGTATTGTATACCAAGGGGTTCTGTATGTGGTGTTGAACAGACTGTATTGTATACCAAGGGGTCTGTATGTGGTGTTGAACAGACTGTATTGTATACCAAGGGGTTCTGTATGTTGGGGCTTTAAGAGATGTAGAGGAATGGAAGTCTGGCTGTTGGACCAGTGTTGGCCAGAGTTCAGTCAGTCATGGCTAAGACTGCAGAGAAGAGGAGCCCCAGACCAGACCTGGAAGGGGCTGGGGTATCTGGCTGGCATTCTCTACTTGTGTTGCCCACTTCTCCTCTGCTAGGCAGGGCAAGGCAGGGCTGGGCAGGGGCATTTGGTTAGAAGTCTAGTTTCCACACAGCCAGCCGATTCACTAACATGGGCGGGAGGACATCTCACCACTCTTCATGCCAACCCAGTCCAGGCCACAGTCAGGAACACCAACAGGCTTAACAGACAGAGGAGGAATCAGATCTGTCTGAGGACGCACGCACACACACACCAGCTGATCTCTTGAACAAAATTAGCCTCAATCAACATTCTCTGACTACAAAACACTCATGTTGAGTATGGGTGGCTCCATAAAGCACTCCACCAAGCTCTCCTTTCTGAACCATTAAGAAGTGGTGAGTATTGGGTTTGTCCTCACTGTGATTGATTAAACAGTTGTTGCTACAGCCCCATCTGCAGCCCAACAAATCTTTCATCTGTAGTCCAAAACACACTGTTAAGATGTAGGGAGGAAAACACTGGTCTGCTGTGTTCAGTCAGTCAACACACATTTCACTTACCCATTACAGTGTTGACCGTGTCAGGGTTTTACCCATTACAGTGTTGACCGTGTCAGGGTTTTACCCATTACAGTGTTGACCGTGTCATGGTTTTACCCATTACAGTGTTGACCGTGTCAGGGTTTTACCCATTACAGTGTTGACCGTGTCAGGGTTTTACCCATTACAGTGTTGACCATGTCATGGTTTTACCCATTACAGTGTTGACGGTGTCATGGTTTTACCCATTACAGTGTTGACCGTGTCATGGTTTTACCCATTACAGTGTTGACCGTGTCATGGTTTTACCCATTACAGTGTTGACCGTGTCATGGTTTTACCCATTACAGTGTTGACCGTGTCAATGGGTTTACCCATTACAGTGTTGACCGTGTCATGGTTTTACCCATTACAGTGTTGACCGTGTCATGGTTTTACCCATTACAGTGTTGACCGTGTCATGGTTTTACCCATTACAGTGTTGACCGTGTCATGGTTTTACCCATTACAGTGTTGACCGTGTCATGGTTTTACCCATTACAGTGTTGACGGTGTCATGGTTTTACCCATTACAGTGTTGACCGTGTCATGGTTTTACCCATTACAGTGTTGACCGTGTCAATGGTTTTACCCATTACAGTGTTGACCGTGTCATGGTTTTACCCATTACAGTGTTGACCGTGTCATGGTTTTACCCATTAGTGTTGACCGTGTCATGGTTTTACCCATTACAGTGTTGACCGTGTCATGGTTTTACCCATTACAGTGTTGACCGTGTCATGGTTTTACCCATTAGTGTTGACCGTGTCATGGTTTTACCCATTACAGTGTTGACCGTGTCATGGTTTTACCCATTACAGTGTTGACCGTGTCATGGTTTTACCCATTACAGTGTTGACCGTGTCATGTTTACCCATTACAGTGTTGACCGTGTCATGGTTTTACCCATTACAGTGTTGACCGTGTCATGGTTTTACCCATTACAGTGTTGACCGTGTCATGGTTTTACCCATTACAGTGTTGACCGTGTCAATGGTTTTACCCATTACAGTGTTGACCGTGTCAATGGTTTTACCCATTACAGTGTTGACCGTGTCATGGTTTTACCCATTACAGTGTTGACCGTGTCATGGTTTTACCCATTAGTGTTGACCGTGTCATGGTTTTACCCATTACAGTGTTGACCGTGTCATGGTTTTACCCATTACAGTGTAATGTACAGGGTACCATTTGAGGGACACCCTAATTCTCTGATAATAAATCAAATAAGCACGTCTTCTCTTTCCTCCGCCCATCATCACTACCTTTATTACCACCAATCCTCTATTCATTAAGAGAATTAAACCTCTGCAATACTGTCAGCATGAGAGAGAGAAAACGAGAGAGGAGAGAGAGAGAAAACGAGAGAGGAGAGAGAGAGAACGAGAGAGGAGAGAGAGAGAACGAGAGAGGAGAGAGAACGAGAGAAAGGAGAGAGAACGAGAGAGAGGAGAGAGAACGAGAGAGAGGAGAGAGAACGAGAGAGAGGAGAGAGAACGAGAGAGAGGAGAGAGAACGAGAGAGAGGAGAGAGAACGAGAGAGAACGAGAGAGAGAGGAGAGAGAACGAGAGAGAGAGGAGAGAACGAGAGAACGAGAGAGAGAACGAGAGAGAACGAGAGAGGAGAGAGAACGAGAGAGGAGAGAGAACGAGAGGAGAGGGAACGAGAGAGGAGAGGGAACGAGAGAGGAGAGGGAACGAGAGAGAACGAGGAGAGAGAACGAGAGAGGAGAGAGAGAACGAGAGAGGAGAGAGAGGAGAGAGAATGAGAGAGGAGAGAGAGGAGAGAGAGAAGGAGAGAGGAGAGAGAGAGAAGGAGAGAGGAGAGAGAAGGAGAGAGGAGAGAGAGAGAAGGAGAGAGAGAAGGAGAGAGGAGAGAGAGAATGCGAGAGGGACATACATAAGAGGAGAAGAGTGAGAAAGAACCATGGCGAACAAGAGAGAAAGTGACAAAGAAAATGAAAAAAGAGAATGCATAAATGAGCCAGTCAGTGATGACTTGTGCAGTCTGATTGTATTTAGAGATCAAAGGAGTTCCCCTGCTGTGTCCGTCTGTCTGGCTGGTGTGGGTCCTCTAGAGTGGGCAGAGACGGGGTATGTGACTGGCAGCTATAGCAACACCAGACAGTCTGCTGATGCCATCTACCCCCTAAAGGCACTACTTTTTTTAAAACCAGGGCCCTATAGGGAATAGGGTGCCGTTTGAGACTTATTCTTAGTCATAGCCACCTGCTATGGTAACAGAGGGGTTCTGAGACCAATCACAACCTGAGGATAGAGTCTCAATTCCTGTTCATATTCATGACAGAGTTGCGCAAGTGTCTGAGTTAGGTGCTAAATCATATCCCATATTAGGATTAGTCCTCATTCATCCAAGTGTCTGAGTTAGGTGCTAAATCATATCCCATATTAGGATTAGTCCTCATTCATCCAAGTATCTGAGTTAGGTGCTTAGTCATATCCCATATTAGGATTGGTCCCCATTCACCCATATAGCTGGCAAGCAAGGAGAACCCAGCATCCTCAGATGAACTGAGACTAATCCTGTAGTTGAGGAAAGACTCGAATTTCAATTCAAAAGACGCATTAATATTTATCAGAGTTGCACAAGTGTCCCCATTTGACCCTATGAGTGGTGAACGCAGTAAGGAACAACCTAACAATGCTCAGATGAACTCAGACACACTTAGGCAGCGCCCCAAATACCACTATTATACCACTATACTGCCTTTATAGTGCACTTTTTTGGGGTAGCACACTATATAAGTAGCATTTTGGATGCACCTTAAAGACATAACCAGGTCAATATGTGAGGATATATGCAGCATCACATCATGTACCATAGAGACATTCTATTCATCTACCCCCTATAGCTTCAGCATGACAACACAGCAACACATTGGTTTAGTATTAAAATATATTTGAGGAGTGATTCAAAATGAAACAGTTGCATAGCAGAAGAAACAAACGAGCTGATGACGACGTGACAACTATTTGGCAAATGATTTAAGGATGTTTGAAATCCATTGAAATGGTTTCAGAAGAATTGACAGTGGTGACAGGGATCACTAGAGAAAGGCAGTACCTGTGCTGTAGACAACCTCCACAAGTCATGGTGGTTCACAGCTCAATGATTTACACAAGTACCATTCAATTATATACATAAGTAATGATCATTTTAGCATTTCTCTTTTCCATATCTAGTCTCATGTTTCACACACAGGCAATGGTCTACAACGACAATAAGAGCCATTTTGAAATAAACAGTTTTTAAAAAATGATACAGGAAAAACAATTATGGCATAAAACATACCAGCAAACATTCTATACTATCAGCATTGAGCTAAAGTGGTTACTATTTCAGATAAACATTAATCTATCCACATACATACTATTTCTGATAAACAGAGCCCTGATTCATCTATCCACATAGTACTATTTCTGATAAACAGAGCCCTGATTCATCTATCCACATAGTACTATTTCTGATAAACAGAGCCCTGATTCATCTATCCACATAGTACTATTTCTGATAAACAGAGCCCTGATTCATCTATCCACATAGTACTATTTCAGATAAACAGAGCCCTGATTCATCTATCCACATAGTACTATTTCTGATAAACAGAGCCCTGATTCATCTATCCACATAGTACTATTTCTGATAAACAGAGCCCTGATTCATCTATCCACATAGTACTATTTCAGATAAACAGAGCCCTGATTCATCTATCCACATAGTACTATTTCTGATAAACAGAGCCCTGATTCATCTATCCACATAGTACTATTTCAGATAAACAGAGCCCTGATTCATCTATCCACATAGTACTATTTCAGATAAACAGAGCCCTGATTCATCTATCCACATAGTACTATTTCTGATAAACAGAGCCCTGATTCATCTATCCACATAGTACTATTTCTGATAAACAGAGCCCTGATTCATCTATCCACATAGTACTATCTCAGATAAACAGAGCCCTGATTCATCTATCCACATAGTACTATTTCAGATAAACAGAGCCCTGATTCATCTATCCACATAGTACTATCTCAGATAAACAGAGCCCTGATTCATCTATCCACATAGTACTATTTCTGGACCCAAGATGGAAAAATGAAGACAAATGATTTATTTATTGTATAAAAATGAGAAGATGTTCAACTTCAGCTCTACTGTGTATTGGCACTTAGTTAGAGCTCCCACACATGCTTGACTATGTCCAGCAGTTAGTTTCAGTGAGACGTTGATATCAATGGTACAGTATGAATGTGCTTCATCTTTTAGTCCGTTGGGCTGGTTTTACTACCGTATAGGGGAGAGCTGACCCTGAATAGGGACACAGTCATCATGTGAAGAGGTTCAAGGCTGCACCCTATTCCCCTGCATAATGCACTACACTGAGAACCCACATCCAAAATATATCAGCGACAAATACAAATCATGACAAAAACAAAGTGATTAACCAGTCATAACTAGCCAATGGCAATGCAGATTACACAGTAAGCAACAAATTGATTAAACACAGGATATGACATCATGGAACACCCTGCTTCTTCGCTTCTAGAAACTTTTTAAAAACACAAATTAACAAACTTAGTTGTGCCCATCCATCCTTTAAAAAATAATTTCATCTTGGTATGTAAAGCGTCTTTTGCATAAAGCCTGTGCCATAAAAATATATTTACATACAACACCACTCTCCTAAGTCGGGTCTACTCTGGAGCACATTAAACATCTGATTCTCTGTGCAAGCTGCAAGTCATCAACACCAGGTTGTATATCATGGGACTGACAGGTATAGTTGCTATGGTTGGTCAGTGGTGGTGTACCGTATATCCTCTGTAGGCTGGGTTTACAGTCTGCTAGCTCACTCAGGGACTACACTGAAGGCCCTTGCTCATTCAGTCTATAGGATCCATAGAGTCAGAGAGAGAGAGAGGGAGACTGATGATTAGGGATCACCCTGTCCAACTTTGGCCCAGTAGCTCTGCTCCTTTACAAGTATTTTGGCCAAAACGCAATAGTTTCCCACAGCTTCTCATGTCTCTAGGGGGAAGAGATATGTGTAGCTCTTCATGGTTGATACTGTAATAGTCTGAAGTCTGCCTCAGTCTCCGGTCCCCCTCATCTTGGTCTACAGAGTGGTCCCATAGCTCCTCCCCCTTTCTCTAGGGGTCAGAGGTTAAAGGTCGGTGACTTTGTTCTCGAGGGCGGCGGCTATCTGCTGCAGCCGCAGGGTCAGCTGTTTACTCTGGGCGGCTGGGTCCTCATCTAAAGACTGGATGATCTGGAGGGAGGGAGGGAGGGAGGGAGGGAGGGAGGGAGGGAGGGAGGGAGGGAGGGAGGGAGGGAGGGAGGGAGGGAGGGAGGGAGGGAGGGAGGGAGGGAGGGAGGGAGGGGAGGGAGGGAGGGAGGGAGGGAGGGGAGGGAAAAATGAGAGAGGACACAAAAGAGACACTAGTAAACAGATTTTCCTGCGACAGCAAGTGACATTAATTTGTCTAATTTCCTACAGGATGTAGTCAACCAAGAGGATAGGGCCTTCAAACCACCAAACAAGGAAGTGAGTCCTAAGGTTCTTAACCAAGTGGATAGGGCCTTCAAACCACCAATCAAGGAAGTGAGTCCTAAGGTTCTTAACCAAGAGGATTGGGCCTTCAAACCACAAGACAAGGAAGTGAGTCCTAAGGTTCTTAACCAAGAGGATTGGGCCTTCAAACCACCAAACAAGGAAGTGAGTCCTAAGGTTCTTAACCAAGTGGATAGGGCCTTCAAACAACCAATCAAGGAAGTGAGTCCTAAGGTTCTTAACCAAGAGGATTGGGCCTTCAAACCACCAAACAAGGAAGTGAGTCCTAAGGTTCTTAACCAAGTGGATAGGGCCTTCAAACCACCAGACAAGGAAGTGAGTCCTAAGGTTCTTAACCATGTGGATAGGGCCTTCAAACCACAAGACAAGGAAGTGAGTCCTAAGGTTCTTAACCAAGAGGATTGGGCCTTCAAACCACCAAGCAAGGAAGTGAGTCCTAAGGTTCTTAACCAAGAGGATTGGGCCTTCAAACCACCAAACAAGGTAGTGAGTCCTAAGGTTCTTAACCAAGTGGATAGGGCCTTCAAACCACCAGACAAGGAAGTGAGTCCTAAGGTTCTTAACCAAGAGGATTGGGCCTTCAAACCACCAAACAAGGAAGTGAGTCCTAAGGCTCTTAACCAAGTGGATAGGGCCTTCAAACCACCAATCAAGGAAGTGAGTCCTAAGGTTCTTAACCAAGAGGATTGGGCCTTCAAACCACCAAACAAGGAAGTGAGTCCTAAGGTTCTTAACCAAGTGAATAGGGCCTTCAAACCACCAGACAAGGAAGTGAGTTCTAAGGTTCTTAACCATGTGGATAGGGCCTTCAAACCACAAGACAAGGAAGTGAGTCCTAAGGTTCTTAACCAAGAGGATTGGGCCTTCAAACCACCAAACAAGGTAGTGAGTCCTAAGGTTCTTAACCAAGTGGATAGGGCCTTCAAACCACCAAACAAGGAAGTGAGTCCTAAGGTTCTTAACCAAGTGGATAGGGCCTTCAAACCACCAAACATGGAAGTGAGTCCTAAGGTTCTTAACCAAGAGGATTGGGCCTTCAAACCACCAAACAAGGACGTGAGTCCTAAGGTTCTTAACCAAGTGGATAGGGCCTTCAAACCACCAGACAAGGAAGTGAGTCCTAAGGTTCTTAACCAAGAGGATTGGGCCTTCAAACCACCAAACAAGGTAGTGAGTCCTAAGGTTCTTAACCAAGTGGATAGGGCCTTCAAACCACCAAACAAGGAAGTGAGTCCTAAGGTTCTTAACCATGTGGATAGGGCCTTCAAACCACCAGACAAGGAAGTGAGTCCTAAGGTTCTTAACCAAGTGGATAGGGCCTTCAAACCACCAGACAAGGAAGTGAGTCCTAAGGTTCTTAACCAAGTGGATAGGGCCTTCAAACCACCAAACAAGGAAGTGAGTCCTAAGGTTCTTAACCAAGTGGATAGGGCCTTCAAACCACCAAACAAGGAAGTGAGTCCTAAGGTTCTTAACCAAGTGGATAGGGCCTTCAAACCACCAGACAAGGAAGTGAGTCCTAAGTTTCTTAACCAAGTGGATAGGGCCTTCAAACCACCAGACAAGGAAGTGAGTCCTAAGGTTCTTAACCAAGTGGATAGGGCCTTCAAACCACCAGACAAGGAAGTGAGTCCTAAGGTTCTTAACCAAGAGGATAGGGCCTTCAAACCACCAGACAAGAAAGTGAGTCCTAAGGTTCTTAACCAAGTGGATAGGGCCTTCAAACCACCAGAAAAGGAAGTGAGTCCTAAGGTTCTTAACCAAGAGGATAGGGCCTTCAAACCATCAGACAAGGAAGTGAGTCCTAAGGTTCTTAACCAAGTGGATAGGGCCTTCAAACCACCAGACAAGGAAGTGAGTCCTAAGGTTCTTAACCAAGTGGATAGGGCCTTCAAACCACCAGACAAGGAAGTGAGTCCTAAGGTTCTTAACCAAGTGGATAGGGCCTTCAAACCACCAGACAAGGAAGTGAGTCCTAAGGTTCTTAACCAAGTGGATAGGGCCTTCAAACCACCAGACAAGGAAGTGAGTCCTAAGGTTTTTACCCCGTCATAGTATTTGCTGGCATACTGGTAGAGCTGGTGCAAGGCTGCCTGGGTATTCAGCGTGTCTGTGTGTTCCTGGAGAGCACAAAGAAGGAAGGATTAATTTTTTGTTGTATTCTGATGATGCAATAGAAGACTGCCCACACACAAGTACAAACAGATGTGAGGTCACATGTACGTACCCTGGACACCTCAGCCAGGTGTGTGTTCATGTCCTGGTCACTGACTGGGACCATCTGCTTGATTCCCTTGTAGTAACTGAGGAGAGACAGAATGATAGAGAGATGTCTGATTGGCTGCCAGGTCCTACTAACCTATCCCCTTGTGTTGTTTCTGATGCACTAGAAGAGAGTACTTCTGGTGTGTTCTGACTGCAACCTATTCTCTATATTGGCCAAGAGTACTGCAGTATCGGCTCATTTGATGGGCAGTCAATCATGAAAAGGGATGAATATGAGAGAACTCACTCGTCCACCATCTTCTTATAGGTGGAGATCTCCTTTGCATAGAGCAGCTTGTTGCTGGGAGATTCCCGGCTCAGTTTGTGTTCCGTCTTGGTGCAGGCGTCCATGAAGGTCTGAGCGATGACGGACAGCGACGCGTCCACCACCTCCGTCACGTGCACGTCAAAGATGAAGTGAGGGTTCTTCAGGATGTTCACCCAGAAACGCATGGGCAGGCTGGGGATAGAGAACACACACATTAGTATACACACCAACACACACCGCACCGCGCAGAGCAACCCAGCATGAGAGCAAGGTGAAACAGTCGCAGGCTATCCAATCTAAAAGCCAACTCCTTCCCATCTAATTTAACAAGATAACAGATCCCTTTTCCTTCTGCCTCACAGACAAGCTGAGTCACTCAAACCCAGACATCTGAACTCAACCCAGGAAAGCACAACTAGACAGGTGTATGGCTGAATGAAGCCTAATAAAGCAGCCTCAGTCCAAAAATAAATCCTGTTACAGTGGTGTGATGCTCCTCCTCTGAGAAGGACTAGAAGTGCTATGTTATTAAAACGCTGACTGTGGGAGCCTGCAGGGGTAATCTGATCTCCATCTACCTCTGAATCAGCCTTGGTCCAGCGAATTCCTAATGACTCTACGGTCTGTCTGTCTGTCTGTGTGTGTGTCTTATCCTCCAGGTCACCTCGGGGTACACCGAGCTACAGCCTCTTTAAGAATGTATATTTGTTGGCTGGATGCTCACTCTCCCGCTCAAGGTCTTACGTTCTCTCCTTCTATCTGTCTCTTTCCTCTCCGTCCCCTCTAGCCAGCTCAGCTTCACACCTGCTCTAACCTCTACCAACCTCTTCTTGACTGGAGAACAGGCCTGGGGAACATTATCCAGGATACTGGGGGAGAATTAACAAGCCTTTTTAGCTGAATCACATTCACTGAAAGCCCTCATTTAATTGGCTTGCTGATGTCCCCTCTTGCTGATATGCAGGAGAGGGGTGGGAGAGAGAGAAAGGGAGAGAGAGAGAGAAAGAGGGTTAGTAAGTGTGTGAAACAGGAGAGAGACATCTAGGAAGGGACTGAGAATGGAGAGAGGAGAGAAACAGGGGAAGAGTAAGTGAGTGAAAGAAGAGACGATGGATAGTGGGAGAGATGTCTCTAGAGTCTAATGAATTCAGTCTTTCATCTCCTCATCCTGACTAGAGATCTTACTGTGCCACTCATCCCCACCTGTCAATCCAATACGCATCACAAGCACTATCTATATTTAATAGTTCCCATCAACAGGAGTTCACTAATTCACTCTGATAACGTCCAGGGGTTTCAGGGGAGTTAGGAGTCAGACCCTAGGACTACAACATGGTAAGGAGGAGTCAGACCATAGGACTACAACATGGTAAGGAGGGGTCAGACCCTAGGACTACAACATGGTAAGGAGGGGTCAGACCCTAGGACTACAACATGGTAAGGAGGAGTCAGACCCTAGGACTACAACATGGTAAGGAGGAGTCAGACCCTAGGACTACAACATGGTAAGGAGGAGTCAGACCCTAGGACTACAACACGGTAAGGAGGGGTCAGACCCTAGGACTACAACACGGTGAGGAGGAGTCAGACCCTAGGACTACAACACGGTAAGGAGGAGTCAGACCCTAGGACTACAACACGGTAAGGAGGAGTCAGACCCTAGGACTACAACACGATGAGGAGGAGTCAGACCCTAGGACTACAACACGATGAGGAGGAGTCAGACCCCAGGACTACAACACGATGAGGACAGTCAGACCCTAGGACTACAACACGATGAGGACAGTCAGACCCTAGGACTACAACACGATGAGGAAGAGTCAGACCCTAGGACTACAACACGATGAGGAGGAGTCAGACCCTAGGACTAAAACACGGTAAGGAGGAGTCAGACCCTAGGACTACAACACGGTAAGGAGGAGTCAGACCCTAGGACTACAACACGATGAGGAGTCAGACCCTAGGACTACAACACAATGAGGACAGTCAGACCCTAGGACTACAACACGATGAGGAGGAGTCAGACCCTAGGACTACAACACGATGAGGAGGAGTCAGACCCTAGGACTACAACACGCTGAGGAGGAGTCAGACCCTAGGACTACAACACGATGAGGAGGAGTCAGACCCTAGGACTACAACACGATGAGGAGGAGTCAGACCCTAGGACTACAACACGATGAGGAGGAGTCAGACCCTAGGACTACAACACGATGAGGAGGAGTCAGACCCTAGGACTACAACACGGTGAGGACAGTCAGACCCTAGGACTACAACACGGTGAGGAGGAGTCAGACCCTAGGACTACAACACGGTGAGGAGGAGTCAGACCCTAGGACTACAACACGGTGAGGAGGAGTCAGACCCTAGGACTACAACACGATGAGGAGGAGTCAGACCCTAGGACTACAACACGATGAGGAAGAGTCAGACCCTAGGACTACAACACGATGAGGAGGAGTCAGACCCTAGGACTACAACACGATGAGGAGGAGTCAGACCCTAGGACTACAACACGATGAGGAGGAGTCAGACCCTAGGACTACAACACGATAAGGAGGAGTCAGACCCTAGGACTTCAACACGATGAGGAGGAGTCAAGTGTAGAAGAAGGTTGGAGGTACTGAACTATTGTGTGTATACAGTGTGCATATCTGTGGGTGTGGTTACGTGCATGCATGTGTGTGTGCGCGCGTGTGTACAGTGTTCATATGCGTGTGTGTGTTTGTGTCTGTGTGTTTGTGTCAGTGTGTGTGTGTGAGCGTGTGTACAGTGTTCATATGCGTGTGTGTTTTTGTGTCAGTGTGTGTGTGTGTGTACCTGTTGGTCTTCCAGATATGGACGGTCTCCTCCTCAACGTTGTCGTGTTTCAGAGCCTGCTCATCCAGGAAGTCAAAGAAGTATTTAACTGCAGGAGGAACCACGGCTCCAGAACACAACACACTGCGGAAGAAATCATCCACAAACTGCTGCAGAGTACCCTGCAACACACCGAGGACACACACACACATTAGGACATATCCAGAGCGACAACCACATATAATATTAGGTGGTCAGTAGACAGTATCTGACAGACACTGATACAAAATCAGCTCACATTATGTACACCAACATACACTTACACCCACCCAATCAGTGTGTCTCCTGTCCACCCACCCAATCAGTGTGTCTCCTGTCCACCCACCCAATCAGTGTCTCTCCTGTCCACCCACCCAATCAGTGTGTCTCCTGTCCACCCACCCAATCAGTGTCTCTCCTGTCCACCCACCCAATCAGTGTGTCTCCTGTCCACTCACCCAATCAGTGTGTCTCCTGTCCACCCACCCAATCAGTGTCTCTCCTGTCCACCCACCCAATCAGTGGGTCTCCTGTCCACTCACCCAATCAGTGTGTCTCCTGTCCACCCACCCAATCAGTGTGTCTCCTGTCCACCCACCCAATCAGTGTGTCTCCTGTCCACCCACCCAATCAGTGTGTCTCCTGTCCACCCACCCAATCAGTGTCTCCTGTCCACCCACCCAATCAGTGTGTCTCCTGTCCACCCACCCAATCAGTGTGTCTCCTGTCCACCCACCCAATCAGTGTGTCGCCTATCCAACCCACCCAATCAGTGCTACATCTTCTACATGTTCCAGGTCAAATCAGTAATGTAGGAGTAATTCTGAACTGTGCTAAAGGTGTTATAACCCTATTATAACTGCTATATGTAGTACTATAACTGTTAGTAGTGCTTTAACTGCTCTACGTAGTGCTCTTCATCCGCCTTCAAATATTGATGCTGCCCTACAAATCTGACGACAATTCTCATGACAAGCGTTTGTCAGCTGGACATAGATGGAGCACCGAAATTTGCGTTTAGGAGAATAATGAAGTTGTACGATTGTATTCCATGTACAAGTCACGCAGCTCGTGCCAGGGAAAACTCAATGCTCGATAAGCTATAACTGCTGTAGGTAGTGCTATAACTGCTGTAGGTAGTGCTATAACTGCTGTAGGTAGTGTAGTTATCAGACTGACTAACCTTGACAGAGAGCAGTCGTGTCAGGTAGATCTCAGCGATGGCTTTAGTCGTGGCCTTGGCCTTCAAACTTCCTCTCTTAGATTTGACCTCATCCAGCTCGTCTGCTGGCCGCACCAGGTGGAACACCTTGTCATCTTCCAACAGGGCGTTCTCTACAGGGACACCAGGGACATGTTCAGTGGGCATCAAACGGAAGACAACAGACTCAAACAGGGTGGAACACCTTGTCATCTTCCAACAGGGCGTTCTCTACAGGGACACCAGGGACATGTTCAGTGGGCATCAAACGGAAGACAACAGACTCAAACAGGGTGGAACACCTTGTCATCTTCCAACAGGGCGTTCTCTACAGGGACACCAGGGACATGTTCAGTGGGCATCAAACGGAAGACAACAGACTCAAACAGGGTGGGACAACCTCAACTCTTTTTTGTTTCCTCATGCAAAATGGTTGGCCATAATGAACACGACCCAAAGTTGAGAAGTTTTTCCAAGATGCTGATCTCAGGTCAATAGCGCATTACCCACCCTGATAGTTAAGGTTAGGATTGGAGGACAAGGTAGGCTGATCCTAGATCTGTGCCTAGGGATAACATACTGAGGATATAATGAAATCGGACTCACTTTCTTCATGGCTATCCTGGTTCTGGTGGAACTGGCGATGGGTGTGAAGCACTCTGGACAGCACCAGCGTGGCATTGTCTCTCACCTAAAACACACAGTACCACATATAGTTAACACTGTACCGTACCACATATAGTTAACACTGTACCGTACCACATATAGTTAACACTGTACCGTACCACATATAGTTAACACTGTACCGTACCACATATAGTTAACACAGTACCACATATAGTTAACACAGTACCACATATAGTTAACACAGTACCACATATAGTTAACACAGTACCGTACCACATATAGTTAACACAGTACCACATATAGTTAACACAGTACCACATATAGTTAACACAGTACCACATATAGTTAACACAGTACCGTACCACATATAGTTAACACTGTACCGTACCACATATAGTTAACACAGTACCGTACCACATAGAGTTAACACAGTACCACATATAGTTAGTTAACACAGTACCACATATAGTTAGTTAACACAGTACCACATATAGTTAACACAGTACCACATATAGTTAACACTGTACCGTACCACATATAGTTAACACTGTACCGTACCACATATAGTTAACACAGTACCACATATAGTTAACACAGTACCACATATAGTTAACACAGTACCACATATAGTTAACACAGTACCACATATAGTTAACACAGTACCACATATAGTTAACACAGTACCACATATAGTTAACACAGTACCACATATAGTTAACACAGTACCACATATAGTTAACACGGTACCACATATAGTTAACACAGTACCACATATAGTTAACACAGTACCACATATAGTTAACACGGTACCACATATAGTTAACACGGTACCACATATAGTTAACACGGTACCACATATAGTTAACACAGTACCGTACCACATATAGTTAACACAGTATCACATATAGTTAACACAGTACCACATATAGTTAACACTGTACCACATATAGTTAACACAGTACCGTACCACATATAAACGTCCCATTTCACGACTCTGTCTTTCAAAGATAATTCGTAAAAATCCAAATAACTTCACAGATCTTCATTGTAAAGGGTTTAAACACTGTTTAGGCCCTTCTCCCCCAATTGCTCAGTTTGACCACTGTGTTCTTGGGGACCTTCAATGCTGCATCATTTTTCCCCCTGGTAGCCTTCCTCAGATCTGTGCCTCGACACAATCCTGTCTCGGAGCACTATAGACAATTTCTTAGACCTCAATGGCTTAGGGACCTTATATAAAAAGGAGTGTGCCTTTCCAAATCGTGTGGCATTGTGTGTAGATTGCTTGGGGGATTATTTTTATTTTTTTAATTATTTAAACTATTTTAGAATAAGTCAAGGGGTCTGAATACTTTCTGTATAGTTAACACAGTACAGAAACATATAGTTTGAGTTTCACATAGTTTCATTAAACTGTGAAATAGCAAAACCCAACATTTCAACGGAATATCTGGCATGCTCAACTCCGAACATCTTTAGCCCAGGAACAATTCAACGTTAATAAAGCCAGCCAGTCCTGATAGATATTTACATTAACTATACAGTAAGCTGAGAAGATATTCAGAGAGAACACGAATACCAGGCTGAAGTCCTCAGCCAGCCCTGATAGATATTCACATTAACTATACAGTAAGCTGAGAAGATATTCAGAGAGAACACAAATACCAGGCTGAAGTCCTCAGCCAGCCACTCACGTTGTAATGTGCCAGGGTGTTGAGTCTCTTCCACCTGCCCTCCTTCTGTGATGTCAGGTCCATGTCAGACAGGATCTGCCCTGTAGAGCCAGGCCGCCACTCTGTGGACGGGGTGGGAAGTGCACCTTATACATTAGAATATTACTGAAAGGTGCAGTTGAAGTCAGAAGTTTACATACACCTTAGCCAAATACATTTAAACTCAGTTTTTCCACAATTCCTGACATTTAATCAGAGTAAAAATTCCTTGTCTTAGGTCAGTTAGGATCACCACTTAATTTAAGAATGTGAAATGTCAGAATAATAGTAGAGAGAATGATTTATTTCAGTTTTAATTTCTTTCATCACATTCCCAGTGGGTCAGAAGTTGACATACATTCAATCAGTATTTGGTAGCATTGCCTTTAAATTGTTTAACTTGGGTCAAACGTTTTGGGTAGCCTTCCACAAGCTTCCCACAATAAGTTGGGTGAATTTTGGCCCATTCCTTCTGACAGAGCTGGTGTAACTGAGTCAGGTTTGTAGGCCTCCTTGCTCGCACACGCTTTTTCAGTTCTGCCCACAAATTTTCTATATAATTGATGTCAGGGCTTTGTGATGGCCACTCCAATACCTTGACTTTGTTGCCCTTAAGCCATTTTGCCACTTCTTTGGAAGTATGCTTGGGGTCATTGTCCATTTAGAAGAACCATTTACGACCAAGCTTTAACTTCCTGACTGATGTCTTGAGATGTTGCTTCAAAATATCCACATCATTTTCTTTCCTCATGATGCCATGTATTTTGTGAAGTGCACCAATCCCTCCTGCAGCAAAGCACCTCCCCAACATGATGCTGCCACCCCCGTGCTTCACGGTTGGGATGGTGTTCTTTGGTTTGCAAGCCTCCCCCTTTTTCCTCCAAACATAACGATGAGCATTACGGACAAACAGTTCTAATTTCCTTTCATCAGATCAGTGGACATTTCTCCAAAAAGCACAATCTTTGTGTCCATGTGCAGTTGCAAACCGTAGTCTGGCTTTTTTATGGCGGTTTTGGAGCCGTGGCTTCTGCCTTGCTGAGCGGCCTTTCAGGTTATGTCGATATAGGACTTGTTTTACTGTGGATATAGATACTTTTGTACCTGTTTCTTCCAGCATCTTCACAAGGTCCTTTGCTATTGTTCTGGGATTGATTTGCACTTTTCGCACCAAAGTACGTTCATCTCTAGGAGACAGAACTCATCTCCTTCCTGAGCGGTATGACGGCTATGTGATCCCATGGTGTTTATACTTGTGTACTATTGTTTGTACAGAAGAACGTGGTACCTTCAGGTGTTTGGAAATTGCGGCCAAGGATGAACCAGACTTGTGGAGGTCTACAATTTTTTTCTGAGGTGTTGGCTGATTTATTTGGATTTTCCCATGATGTCAAGCAAAGAGGCATGGAGTTTGAAGGTAGGCCTTGAAATACATCCACAGGTACACCTCCAACTGACTCAAATGATGTCAAATAGCCTATCAGAAGCTTCTAACGCCATGACATCATTTTCTGGAAATTCCAACATAGTGTATGTAAACTTCTGACCCACTGGAATTGTGATATAGTGAATTATAAGTTAAATAATCTGCCTGTAAACAATTGTTGGAAAAATTACTTGTGCCATGCACAAAGTAGATGTCCTAACCGACTTGCCAAAACTATAGTTTGTTAACAAGAAATTTGTGGAGTTGTTGAAAAACGAGTTTTAATGACTCCAACTTAAGTGGATGTAAACTTCTGACTTCAACTGTATGTAGACTAACGTACGTGCAAAAATATGAAACTCATTGTTGTTCCCCCCAACTCTTAGCACAGGATAACAGTGGTAGAACCGTGTGTGTTCTCACCAAGAGCAACACTGTCCACCTTGGGTCTCTGTGAGTAGGGCAGGTTGCGGTACACCTGTTCAATGATCTTCTCCTTCACCTGAGAGATGGTGTCACAGTTTAGCACCTTCACCGGCGTCACGTCTGGTCCCTCGCCGTGCACCAGCACCTGCAGGGTCTGGTTGGACACACACAGCTGTCAATCATCTATCATCCAGAATCACACTGAGCTCATGATTAGGTCACACCCATTTGTTTTGGTACATGCTAGCAACATGTTGGGCACAGTCCCCTAGGAGCCCCGTGTCGTTCAGAGTGTACTCACCAGGACGCAGTACTCCACGTCGTCCCCTAGGAGCCCCGTGTCGTTCAGAGTGTACTTGGCCTTCTTCATCTTAGCGTCCACTGGGCCCTTCTCTACCTGGTGCTTGATGGCCTTGAACAACTTGTATAGGGGTTCGCCCGCAGAGTCCTACACACACAAAGTGAAGATGCACACACACACAGCGAGAGGGGAGTGAGCTCATCAGTTCTAATGAGACCGTTCTCTCAGTGTAATTACTGAAGATACGGCTCCATGTTCACTGTCACACATGACTGATTGTTTAAAGAGCGCTTTAATCCAAAAATCAATAAGACCAAATAAATTGGAACATTTCATCTAAAACATTAGAAGAAATGGAGAGAGAGAGGAGCGAGAGAGAGGAGAGAGAGGAGCGAGAGAGAGAGGAGCGAGAGAGAGAGGAGCGAGCGAGAGAGGAGCGAGCGAGAGAGAGAGGAGCGAGAGAGAGAGAGGAGCGAGAGAGAGAGAGGAGCGAGAGAGAGGAGCGAGAGAGAGCGGATAGAGAGAGCGAGCGGAGCGAGCGAGAGAGAGCGAGAGAGAGGAGCGAGAGAGAGGAGTGAGAGAGAGCGAGAGAGAGAGAGCGAGAGAGAGGAGCGAGAGAGAGCGAGAGAGAGGAGCGAGAGAGAGGAGAGAGAGCGAGAGAGAGGAGCGAGCGAGAGAGGAGCGAGCGAGAGAGAGAGGAGCGAGAGAGAGAGAGGAGCGAGAGAGAGAGAGGAGCGAGAGAGAGGAGCGAGAGAGAGCGGATAGAGAGAGCGAGCGGAGCGAGCGAGAGAGAGCGAGAGAGAGGAGCGAGAGAGAGGAGTGAGAGAGAGCGAGAGAGAGAGAGCGAGAGAGAGGAGCGAGAGAGAGCGAGAGAGAGGAGCGAGAGAGAGGAGAGAGAGCGAGAGAGAGGAGCGAGAGAGAGAAGCGAGAGAGAGGAGCGAGAGGAGCGAGAGAGAGAGGAGCGAGCGAGAGAGGAGCGAGCGAGGAGCGAGCGAGAGAGAGGAGCGAGAGAGAGAGAGGAGCGAGAGAGAGAAGCGAGAGAGAGGAGCGAGAGAGAGGAGCGAGAGAGAGGAGCGAGAGAGAGGAGCGAGAGAGAGGAGCGAGAGAGAGGAGCGAGAGAGATAGAGAGCGAGAGAGATAGAGAGCGAGAGAGAGGAGCGAGAGAGAGAGAGCAGGTTTGAATGAAAAAGGTGAGTCTCACCCTGAGGAACTGATACAGACAGATGGACATCCAGTTACACAGCATCCTCTCCACCACCGTCTCTGACCTGCACACACAGTCAACATGTTAACTACGGTCTCTGACCTGTACACACAGTCAACATGTTAACTACTGTCTGACCTGTACACACACAGTCAACATGTTAACTACTGTCTGACCTGTACACACACAGTCAGCATGTTAACTACTGTCTGACCTGTACACACACAGTCAACATGTTAACTACTGTCTGACCTGTACACACACAGTCAACATGTTAACTACTGTCTGACCTGTACACACAGTCAACATGTTAACTACTCTCTGACCTGTACACACACAGTCAGCATGTTAACTACTGTCTGACCTGTACACACACAGTCAACATGTTAACTACTGTCTGACCTGTACACACACAGTCAACATGTTAACTACTGTCTGACCTGTACACACACAGTCAACATGTTAACTACTGTCTGACCTGTACACACACAGTCAACATGTTAACTACTGTCTGACCTGTACACACACAGTCAGCATGTTAACTACTGTCTGACCTGTACACACACAGTCAACATGTTAACTACTGTCTGACCTGTACACACACAGTCAGCACGTTAACTACTGTCACCACCTGGGTTTACTAGGCACCATACCAAAACACTACGCAACAGAGAGATACTATCGAACCTTGTCCAATAACAAATGCCTGTTTTCATGAAGACAAGCCTGATTGGAAGGCAGGGTGTGTCTCACCTGCGCAGCATGAGTTTGGGGTTCTTGCTGTGCACGTATTCCTCCATCAGCTCCAGCAGCAGGCTTCTCATGATGTCTGTGTAGTACTCTAGTTTACCATGCAGAGCCACGGTCAGTAACGAGGCAAAGTAGACCCTGGACCTGGCATTAAAGTCTGGACGGCCCTCCAAGGTCTTGATGAACTGAGAACACACAGAGAACGCAACAGAGAGATGGGGTTAGCAACTCAGTATAACTCCATAGAACATCTGTAGGTACGACGGCAATACTCAAGCTGTATCTTGGCACAGGTACTTTAGACAGCCAGACAGACTAACAGACAGGCAGACAGAGCCAGACAGACAGGGAGAGAAACAGTCAGTCATCTCAGCTAGCTGAGTAAACCTACATTGATGAGGAAGGTCTTAGAGTTGAGCAGGTTAGAGAACTGGTTGAGGGCCTGAGCTACGATGACCTTCCGCCCCTCGGGGATGTCCAGCTTGCCAGTGATCATGACGTCGTTGTCCCCGTCTTTAGAGGGCAGGAAGAAGACTCGGTCTGTGTAGGTCTTATAGTCCAGGAAGGGGATCCTGGCCTCACTCAGGTCATTGGTCTGGTCCTCCATCTCAATCATCAGGTCTGGAGGAAGATACAGAACACAACAAGACTAGCTCCTAGTAGAACCCAAACGCAACAACAAGACTAGCTCCTAGTAGAACCCAAACGCAACAACAAGACTAGCTCCTAGTAGAACCCCAACGCAACAAGACTAGCTCCTAGGAGAAACCGAACGCAACAAGACTAGCTCCTAGGAGAAACCGAACTGAACTTTAACTGACCTAAGACAGAGAATTTTTACTAGGATTAAATGTCAGGAATTGTGAAAAACTGAGTTTACATACACCTCAGCAAAATACATTTAAACTTCCAACTTCAACTGTACATATTACCTCGACTAACCGGTGGTCCAGCACATTGACTATGTACCGGTACCCCCTGTATACAGTCTCCACATCGACTCTGTACCGGTACCCCCTGTATACAGTCTCCACATCGACTCTGTACCGGTACCCCCTGTATACAGTCTCCACATCGACTCTGTACCGGTACCCCCTGTATACAGTCTCCACATTGACTCTATACCAGTACCCCCTGTATATAGCCTCCACATTGACTCTGTACCGGTACCCCCTGTATATAGCCTCCACATTGACTCTGTACCGGTACCCCCTGTATATAGTCTCCACATTGACTCTGTACCGGTACCCCCTGTATATAGCCTCCACATTGACTCTGTACCGGTACCCCCTGTATATAGTCTCCACATCGACTCTGTACCGGTACCCCCTGTATACAGTCTCCACATCGACTCTGTACCGGTACCCCCTGTATACAGTCTCCACATCGACTCTGTACCGGAACCCCCTGTATACAGTCTCCACATCGACTCTGTACCGGAACCCCCTGTATACAGTCTCCACATCGACTCTGTACCGGTACCCCCTGTATACAGTCTCCACATTGACTCTGTACCGGAACCCCCTGTATACAGTCTCGCTATTGTTATTTTACTGCTGCTCTTGAATTATTTGTTACTTTTATTTCTTATTCTTATTTTTTAAACTGCATTGTTGGTTAGGGGCTTGTAAGTAAGCATTTCACTGTAAGATCTACACCTGTTGTATTCGGCGCATGTGACTAATAACATTTGATTTGATAGTGTGTGTGTAATGTTATAGCAGTGTGTGTGGTGTGTGATAGTGTGTGTGTGTAATGTTATAGCAGTGTGTATGGCGTGTAATGTTATAGCAGTGTGTGTGTAATGTTATAGCAGTGTGTGTGGTGTGTGATAGTGTGTGTGTAATGTTATAGCAGTGTGTGTGGTGTGTAATGTTATAGCAGTGTGTGTGGTGTGTGATAGTGTGTGTGTAATGTTATAGCAGTGTGTATGGTGTGTGATAGTGTGTGTGTAATGTTATAGCAGTGTGTATGGTGTGTGATAGTGTGTGTGTAATGTTATAGCAGTGTGTATGGTGTGTGATAGTGTGTGTGTAATGTTATAGCAGTGTGTGTGGTGTGTGATAGTGTGTGTGTAATGTTATAGCAGTGTGTGTGGTGTGTAATGTTATAGCAGTGTGTATGGTGTGTGATAGTGTGTTTGTAATGTTATAGCAGTGTGTATGGTGTGTGATAGTGTGTGTGTAATGTTATAGCAGTGTGTATGGTGTGTGATAGTGTGTGTGTAATGTTATAGCAGTGTGTATGGTGTGTGATAGTGTGTGTGTAATGTTATAGCAGTGTGTATGGTGTGTGATAGTGTGTGTGTAATGTTATAGCAGTGTGTGTGGTGTGTAATGTTATAGCAGTGTGTATGGTGTGTGATAGTGTGTTTGTAATGTTATAGCAGTGTGGGTTGTGCCGTGGTGGAGATCTTTGTGGACTATACTCGGCCTCGTCTCAGGATGGTAAGTTGGTGGTTGAAGATATCCCTCTAGTGGTGTGGGGGCTGTGCTTAGGCAAAGTGGGTGGGGTTATATCCTTCCTGTTTGGCCCTGTCCGGGGGTGTCATCGGATGGGGCCACAGTGTCTCCTGACCCCTCCTGTCTCAGCCTCCAGTATTTATGCTGCAGTAGTTTATGTGTCGGGGGGCAAGGGTCAGTTGTTATATCTGGAGTACTTCTCCTGTCCTATTCGGTGTCCTGTGTGAATTTAAGTATGCTCTCTCTAATTATCTCTTTCTTTCTCTCTCTCTCTCGGAGGACCTGAGCCCTAGGACCATGCCTCAGCACTACCTGACACGATGACTCCTTGCTGTCCCCAGTCCACCTGACCGTGCTGCTGCTCCAGTTTCAACTGTTCTGCCTTACTATTATTGGACAATGCTGGTCATTTATGAACATTTGAACATCTTGGCCATGTTCTGTTATAATCTCCACCCGGCACAGCCAGAAGAGGACTGGCCACCCCACATAGCCTGGTTCCTCTCTAGGTTTCTTCCTAGGTTTTGGCCTTTCTAGGGAGTTTTTCCTAGCCACCGTGCTTCTACACCTGCATTGCTTGCTGTTTGGGGTTTTAGGCTGGGTTTCTGTACAGCACTTTGAGATATTAGCTGATGTACGAAGGGCTATATAAATAAATTTGATTTGTGGTGTGTTTTAGTGTGTGTGTAATGTTATAGCAGTGTGTATGGTGTGTAATGTTATAGCAGTGTGTATGGTGTGTGATAGTGTGTGTGATAGTGTGAACATACCTGTGAATTCCTTCTTGCAGCGGTCTCTCACGCTCTCCTCCAGATGATCCAACTGGTGTTTCACTTTCTCATACTCTCTCTCTGCCTGCTGGCTCTTCCTCCTGTCACATAGGAACAGTCCATTAGACTACAGACATTAACACATAGGAAACAGTCCATTAGACTACTAACACATAGGAACAGTCCATTAGACTACTAACACATAGGAACAGTCTATTAGACATTAACACATAGGAACAGTCCATTAGACTACTAACACATAGGAACAGTCCATTAGACTACAGACATTAACACATAGGAAACAGTCCATTAGACTACAGACATTAACACATAGGAAACAGTCCATTAGACTACAGACATTAACACATAGGAACAGTCCATTAGACTACAGACATTAACACATAGGAACAGTCCATTAGACTACAGACATTAACACATAGGAACAGTCCATTAGAGTACAGACATTAACACATAGGAACAGTCCATTAGACTACTAACACATAGGAACAGTCCATTAGACTACTAACACATAGGAACAGTCCATTAGACATTAACACATAGGAACAGTCCATTAGACTACTAACACATAGGAACTGTTCATTAGACATTAACACATAGGAACAGTCCATTAGACTACTAACACATAGGAACAGTCCATTAGACTACTAACACATAGGAACAGCCCATTAGACTACTAACACATAGGAACAGTCCATTAGACTACTAACACATAGGAACAGTCCATTAGACTACTAACACATAGGAACAGTCCATTAGACTACTAACACATAGGAACAGTCCATTAGACTACTAACACATAGGAACAGTCCAT
Organism: Oncorhynchus clarkii lewisi; assembly: GCF_045791955.1. NCBI lineage: Eukaryota > Metazoa > Chordata > Actinopteri > Salmoniformes > Salmonidae > Oncorhynchus > Oncorhynchus clarkii. The sequence continues at coordinate 4,766,160 of NC_092167.1, forward strand.
TAGACTACTAACACATAGGAACAGTCCATTAGACATTAACACATAGGAACTGTTCATTAGACTACTAACACATAGGAACAGTCCATTAGACATTAACACATAGGAACAGTCCATTAGACATTAACACACAGGAACAGTTCATTAGAGTACAGACATTAACACACAGGAACAGTTCATTAGAGTACAGACATTAACACATAGGAACAGTCCATTAGACTACTAACACATAGGAACAGTCCATTAGACTACTAACACATAGGAACAGTCCATTAGACCACAGAACTGTTCCACTATGTGAATCTGTAGTTTGCACATTTGAGATTATTTAATTGGTCCTAGAGTGTAAACTCCAGACACCCATTTCACCGGGTGAACTAAAAACAATTCACCCATCAGAACTACATGAGTGGTGCTTGATGGGAAGTGTAGTTGTGTACCTGTAGCAGTAGACGGACACAGCTATGAACAGTAGCATAGGGACGATGACAGCTGGGATGATGATAGCCAAAGGAACCTCATACTTCCTCTCATAGTTCACTGAGCCCACCACCCACTCACCATTACCAAACTTGATCTGTTAGGGAGGGAGGGAGAGAAGGAAATAAAGATAGATATAGAAAGCAAGGGAATGAGAGAGATGAGGGGGAGTGTGGGAGAGAGATGGACAGAAAGAGAGAGAGATGGACAGAAAGAGAGAGAGAGGGACAGAAAGAGAGAGAGATGGACAGAAAGAGAGAGAGATGGACAGAAAGAGAGAGAGAGGGACAGAAAGAGAGAGAGATGGACAGAAAGAGAGAGACAGAGAGAGATGGACAGAAAGAGAGAGAGATGGACAGAAAGAGAGAGAGAGGGACAGAAAGAGAGAGAGAGGGACAGAAAGAGAGAGAGATGGACAGAAAGAGAGAGACAGAGAGAGATGGACAGAAAGAGAGAGACAGAAAGAGAGAGACAGAAAGAGACAGAAAGAGAGAGACAGAAAGAGACAGAAAGAGACAGAAAGAGAGAGACAGAAAGAGACAGAAAGAGAGAGACAGAGAGAGAGATGGACAGAAAGAGAGAGAGATGGACAGAGAGAGACAGAGGGACAGAAAGAGAGAGAGATGGACAGAAAGAGAGAGAGATGGACAGAAAGAGAGAGAGATGGACAGAAAGAGAGAGAGATGGACAGAAAGAGAGAGAGATGGACAGAGAGAGAGATGGACAGAGAGAGAGATGGACAGAGAGAGAGATGGACAGAGAGAGAGAGAGAGATGGACAGAAAGAGAGAGAGAGAGATGGACAGAAAGAGAGAGAGAGAGATGGACAGAAAGAGAGAGAGATGGACAGAAAGAGAGAGAGATGGACAGAAAGAGAGAGAGATGGACAGAAAGAGAGAGATGGACAGAAAGAGAGAGATGGACAGAAAGAGAGAGACAGAGAGATGGACAGAGAAAGAGAGAGAGATGGACAGAGAGAGAGATGGACAGAAAGAGAGAGAGAGATGGACAGAAAGAGAGAGAGAGAGAGATGGACAGAGAGAGAGAGAGAGATGGACAGAGAGAGAGAGAGAGAGAAAGAGAGAGAGAGAGATGGACAGAAAGAGAGAGAGAGAGATGGACAGAAAGAGAGAGAGAGATGGACAGAAAGAGAGAGAGAGATGGACAGAGAGAGAGAGAGAGAGAAAGAGAGAGAGAGAGATGGACAGAAAGAGAGAGAGAGATGGACAGAAAGAGAGAGAGAGATGGACAGAGAGAGAGAGAGAGAGAGAGATGGACAGAGAGAGAGAGAGAGATGGACAGAAAGAGAGTTCAAGTCAGCTAAAGGCAAATAGAAGAAAGCTAATTAGCTACAAGAGGTGTATAATTGTGGAGAGTCAGATATACATCAAGGTGTTGGTAGTGATATTTCTCTGTCAGGACTGAGTGGTCCCGGTCAGAAGACTAGGATTATTGTATGGTTGAATCAGGTGTGTTACTGCCTTGACTGAAGTGAATGCCTGCAACAGGACATTGGATTAAGTTTGGACAGCCCTGATTTAGATAGAAATGTACTGGAACACAAGCACCTATCTGAAATACATGTTGAGAGCCAGAGAGACATATCAGCTTGTCCAGTGCTAATGCCTGAAGCCTCTCTCTCTATGCCTTGGGTTTAGACAGAAGGCCAGTGTTGTCACCGTTAGGTCCAAAGGGTCAGAGCTGGTGTCTCTGCGCTGGCGTTTGGAGCGGGCTCTGGGCTGGGTGGACGGAGCTTCCAGGAACAGCTTGTCATCCTGCAGGATGGTCACCTTACAGGACGCATCTCCCACGAACGCCTGGGCTTCTTCAGCTGTCATGGCCTTGCTGAAACCACGACCCTGGGGAGAAAGAGGTGGCTGGTCGTTAACCTCTGGACTGCAGGGACATGCAATCATTTGTAAAAGCAGATATGATTATCTCAATATTGATATTAATTATATCAACATCAATGCACTATAATTGTATTTTCTCTCCGAGGGGGACATCATAGTCACAAAGCAGAATACATTTGTTTGTTTGTTTGTTTGCCCTTTTTCTCTCCAATTTCGTGGTATTCAATTTGTAGTTACAGTCTTGTCTCATCGCTGCAACTCCCGTACGGACTCGGGAGAGGCGAAGGTCGAGAGCTGTGTGTCCTCCGAAACACAACCCAACCAAGCCGCACTGCTTCTTGACCACTTAACCTGGAAGCCAGCCGCACCAATGTGTCGGAGGAAACACCGTACACCTGGCGACCATGTCAGCGTGCACTGCGCCCGGCCCGCCACAGGAGTCGCTAGTGCGCGATGAGACAAGGACATCCTACCGGCCCAAACCCTCCCCTAACCTGGACGACGCTGGGCCAATTGTGCGCCACCCCATTGGTCTCCCAGGCACGGCCAGCTGCGACAGAGCCTGGACTCGAACCCAGAATCTCTAATGGCACAGCTAAGACCACCGTGCCACTCGGGAGGCTGAAGCAGAATAACATTTAAGCCACAATGGCCCATGGAAAATGATAAGCAAGTATTACTAGAAATAACCCAAAAACTACTAGACAGTAACCATGACAACACAACCCCATAAGAGTAGTGTTACCGTAACGATGATGATGGAGGTTTCAGTGATGATGTTCTTGGTCAGTTCATTGAAGAATGGGTCGGGGTGGTACTCAAAGGAATTCAGTTCCTCTATCACGTTGTCTAGCTGGAGGAAGGCCCTAAAGGACTGGGTCTCAGAGGACCTGTTCACCACTGGACTGTCAAACAGCAGCACAGTGTCGTTCTTATGTACGGCATACTGGATGAACTGGAGAGGAGGGCAGAGAGAGATAGAATAGAGAGAGAGAGAGAGAGAGAAAGATATTTCATTCCTGGCAGGACACTGTGTCTGTGTTTAGTCTCACAGAGAAGTCTGTAGTCACAGACAAAAACATACAACTCACTGTTGACATGCTAGCTACCTACCACGGATAATATCACAGCTAGAGTACTGTACACTAGGACATGCTAGCTACCTGCCATGGATAATACCACAGCTAGAGTACTGTACACTAGGACATGCTAGCTACCTGCCATGGATAATACCACAGCTAGAGTACTGTACACTAGGACATGCTAGCTACCTGCCACGGATAATACCACAGCTAGAGTACTGTACACTAGGACATGCTAGCTACCTGCCACGGATAATACCACAGCTAGAGTACTGTACACTAGGACATGCTAGCTACCTGCCATGGATATTATCACAGCTAGAGTACTGGACACTAGGACATGCTAGATACCTGCGATGGATAATACCACAGCTAGAGTACTGTACACTAGGACATGCTAGCGACCTGCCATGGATAATACCACAGCTAGAGTACTGTACACTAGGACATGCTAGCTACCTGCCATGGATAATACCACAGCTAGAGTACTGTACACTAGGACATGCTAGCTACCTGCCATGGATAATACCACAGCTAGAGTACTGTACACTAGGACATGCTAGCTACCTGCCACGGATAATACCACAGCTAGAGTACTGTACACTAGGACATGCTAGCTACCTGCCATGGATATTATCACAGCTAGAGTACTGGACACTAGGACATGCTAGCTACCTGCCATGGATAATACCACAGCTAGAGTACTGTACACTAGGACATGCTAGCTACCTGCCATGGATAATACCACAGCTAGAGTACTGTACACTAGAACATGCTAGCTACCTGCCACGGATAATACCACAGCTAGAGTACTGTACACTAGGACATGCTAGCTACCTGCCATGGATATTATCACAGCTAGAGTACTGTACACTAGGACATGCTAGCTACCTGCCATGGATATTATCACAGCTAGAGTACTGGACACTAGGACATGCTAGCTACCTGCCATGGATAATACCACAGCTAGAGTACTGTACACTAGGACATTTGTAAGGAAGTGCTATTTCTTATGCAGGTGACCAGCCTACTGCTATTACATTGCTATAACTGAGACAACGTATTTTCACAGTAAAACATGTTAGGTCCCATACAGGATAGCTCCCACACCCACACACACAGCACACACACATTACACACACTAACTGCCGAGGACACACAGATAAGACATACACCCACACATTGGGAGGAAGAGACAGCCTTGACTTGCAGAAACCAGCGCACACACCTAATCTCCTTTCTAGCCGAACATTGTGTGACTGAGGACAGCGCACACACCTAATCTCCTTTTTAGCTGAACATTGTGTGACAAAGAACAAGACTCAGAGGGATGACGGACGGCCCAACAGGGCCAATCCAAGAAGACTACACCTCAGCCTGAACCAACCCGAAGACCCGATCTTCTAGAATCAACCTACTTTCTGTTCTGTATATGAGACATGTGCACTCTGTTATCTGCGCTTCTTTTCTGCTGGTTCCTTAAGAACCGAATGAAATGGCCCGTATACGTTGTACCAGATATCTTTACTCATAATTAAACTGTCACTTGTCATACAATAGACCACCTTGTCTGAATCGATCCTTGACCGGCTCACCCTCCTACATATCCCATTATTAACAGAAACTTGGTAGCAGAGGATGGTTTACTAACGACCCAGTCCAGAGTGGTTGATGTGGGTGTGAGGGGGCGAGTTGGTGAAAGGACGGTTCCCGGAGGACAGGTGAAAACCATTCGGGGGTGGACAACAATTCTGCTCAACTCGGGAAACTGATCTCTGGTCGACCACAAAATAAGGTAAGCAAAACCTGTTTTATCAAACTTTGCATATTGTCGAATAGTCATACCAAATTACGATCAGTAGTACCGAGTGTGGGTAAGAATTTTTGTGTAAATTTTACGTAAATAATGGACTTGAAATTGACAGTGAAGTAAACATATGTGGTAATTAGAATATCCCGATAGTCCGGCATGAGAACGGTCCGGTGGCAGACACCGGTAAGGGATGAGTAGTAGTTAGAATATTCTGATAGTCCGGCATGAGAACGGTCCGGTGGCAGACACCGGTAAGGGATATTTAGTAGTAGACCTAATATTAATAGAATATTCTGATAGTCCGGCTGTGAACGGTCTGGTGGCAGACACCAGTAAGGAATAAATAATATAGTCTAGGATAGATTTTCACCGATAGTCCGGCTAGTGACCGGTCCAGCTGTGTCTGGTAAGGTGGTCTATTATTGAGTATTGATGTGACCAGGATTATATTCTATGTATAAGTGATATTCGTTCGGGCGTCTGAAAAAGGGCGTGATCAGTTTTATCATTAACATCTGAGTATGATTCGATCATTCATCTGCAAAAGATAAATCCAATTAGTGTTTTAGATAGAACCAATAGCCGGTAGTGTCCGGTGAGGTTAAAATCCAATAGCTGGTAGTGTCCGGTGAGGTGTCTACAATAGATTAATGTATGATTAAGATATGTTGGACTGAAAAGTCCGCTTTGTGTTGTGGCCAGAATGAATGTGATAAATGTACTAATGTGTGATGTCATAGAATAAGATGTTCTAATTGAACAATTGTGTTTAAAACTATGTCCATGTAATAATATTTGTGTGTTGACTATAGACTAAATGTAAACGGCGTTTCACAAGTCCCTGATATTATTACCATTATTTAAAATTATTGTGAGCAAAGTATTTCCTAAATTCAAAAAAAAAAAAAAAAAAATCTATTATCCAAATTGTTAAAACATAGTTTATGTTGATAATCATTTCCTGAATTGGTGGCTCGTGTTTAATCATTAAAACATTATTGTTTAAAATTCTGGATATATGACGGAGAGGCTCTGAGTTAAGACAGAGTACGAGTAATAGTGTCTCCTAAGAATACATCACTGGCACGAGCCAGTGACGGGCTAAGTATATCCAAAGAGTGTACAAAATATTTCTAAAAAAAACACGTCAAATCAGCACCTAAGACAGGTGGAGGAGAGGTTTGGCATTACACACAAGTTTGGCTCTGTGTATAGGCCGCAATCGCAGGGCCTTGTGGAACGCTGTAATCAAAATCTGAAAGCTAAGATAGCTAAAGTGTGTGCAGGGACCAAATTGACCTGGGTGGAAGCCCTGCCCCTGGCACTGATGGCCATGAGGTCCTCACCAGGTGCAGGGACACATCTTTCACCCCATGAAATAATGACAGGTAGAGTAATGCCAGGGCCACCAAGAGAGGGAGGTCATATGCCCCCTCTTGATGTGCACCAAATAGGGATGTCTGACTATGTGAAGAAATTGACGGAATTGTCTGCAGCTCTCTCCAAACAGATACACCGTGTCGCAAAGAGGGAGCTGACTGACGTCCCGGAACAACCAAGGGTAAAAGTTGGGGACTGGGTAAGGATCAAGGTCCACAAGAGAAAGTGGGCTGATCCCAGGTGGACTGGACCGTACGAAGTGAAGGAGGTTACTTCACACTCAGTCCAGGTCAAAGGTAAATTAGGCGCACCTTGGCACCACCTGACACATTGTACACCAGCCCCAACCCCTGCCAGAACTCTGGCTGAAGTAAGAAGTGATTTACTCACATCCAATTCGAATTCAAATTCTGACATCCCTCCCGTCTGATCATGTGGAGGAGACTCCCATCCTCAGATGATAGGGACACTAGAGTAGCACCATGGGCTAGAAGGGCTAGGAGACCATGGGAAAGACTGGGTTGTTCTGGCCCATTGTTTGTCCTAATTATAGTCAATGTTGTTTTGACATTGGGAGTAATGATTTGGGCAGCCCAGCGTATAATCACTGACCAGGAACAGACTACCCAGCTAAACATCACCAATGCTTCAATATTCTCGGATACGCATGTTCTGTCTAAACGTCAAGTTCAGAATAATGACTTTGAGTGTACTGCAGAATTGATTAGGTCAGCTACTCTGTGTATCCCGCCTAACGCTACTACCACTGTTATACTTACCTGGGGTGTTATTGGAAGCCCAGGTGGCGGTTATGGTACTCATGCAATCAGTTGGTCTAGATCAGTGTGGTACATGACAGAAGGGGGGTATAATAAATGGACGTGGAAGAATTTAGTGGCAGAGACTGGTCCTGACTGGTCTAGCTGGACAGTGCATCAGATGGCACTCCTGTGGCGGAGCAGGTTGACGTTAACTAAAGTTACAACTGGTTTGAAATTGGTAATCAAACACAGGGAAGGTGGTATGACTTATGACCTCCATTGTAACTTTCCTTTGTGGTCTGATCAGCCTCATTGGAAAGCCATTTGGATGGAGAATCTAGGGTAATTTGTAATACTGATATTAAGGTAATTTAATACAAAAATGCAGTGAAATTTACATTATAGTGTCAATATATTTTCTCTGATGAACGTGGTGTGAAAATTTAGCTAGGATAAGTTTTATTTATGGTAGACTCATGTTAAGTATTTGGGACATATTTTGAGCCAACAGGGCAGGGAAGAAATTTAGATATTTGTGTTTGGTTTTAACACCTGTATATAGGGGGTGCCATTTGAATATTTAATTTGTGGTCATGGGTAATACGGTTTGTTTTTATTTTTTATTTTTAAGGTAAATTAATTATAGTGGGGTTTAATTAACCTATATAAGGACTTTAGAAAGTGCCACCATAGACATGTTTTTCTAAAAAAAAATCCATGAGTTTAGATAAAGCCAAACAGTGAGACATTTAGTTCAAATTTGGAAACATGAGAAAACGAGCTACAGACAGATAAGGGGAAAAGGCAGACAGAAGAGCCCTCCCCTGCACTGCAGAGACCTTGAAGGTTGGAGAGCAGAGAGGAGAAGTTTGAAAAGGGAGCCAGGACGAGCAAAGATAACAGAATGTGTAGATAACAGTTACTGAGTGGAGACAAAAGGGATAATTGGACATGTGGAAAATGAAAGGGGCGCTCCTACATGATAATGTCAGAACAGAAGGATAATATACTAATCTTACCTAAGTCATTATTTAGAGTAGGTAAGGTTGTTACCTGGGCAGAGCCAGGTATCAAAAGGGGGATGGGTAAATTGTGGTCTAGGATAGGATGGGGCCTATTGGATAAGAAACTAAAGATATAATCAGATAAAACATATGAGAAACTGTTTGTTAACCAAGCCTGTATGTCCAGGATTTTATGCATTACAGGTGAACTACAGGTGAAGTCACTCAATCCAGTCCCAGAGGCTTGTTGGGGGGACCATACAAGGACTCCTGGTGACAGCTAGCTGAAAGAGCTACCCGGATTCATATCGCACGGGGGAGGGTAGGACACATGACACTGTCGAACAATAAACAGTGTTCGAGAGGAGAACTGGAATTAACAGGATTCCGGGGGCCATCTCTCGAATGAAGTAACCCTCCCTGTCCTGTCACCCCTGTTTTTGTTCATAGAAGTGAAGATGTGTCTGGCTCTTCCTAGTGATGTGTTCTCTGGGAGAGGGTGGGGCTTTACAGGAGTGTCAGTGTACCTGTGTAATGGGGGAGGGTGTCCATATGGGGATTACATGATAACCAACTTGGGACAATTCTAGGATTGGAGAAGAGGGTATTCTTATAGCATAGGGGATCCCACAAAGGTGGATAGGTTTTCCATCATATGGGGAAAACCTGGGAGCACTGTTGAACTTTGTAAAGGTGATGAAATCTTACTAACCATCAAAACCATTAAGCTCTCTGATGCAGGCACTTACACCCTCGGACTACAAAGGACCGGGACAGACACGATGGGTGTGTTTTCTATTAGGGAGCTGCCAAAACCAGAGGTCCCAGACGAACCAGGGCCAGACACACTCCTCTACCACCCCTGGACCGAACCTGCCACCTACCACCACTGTGTTAAAAAATCCCATTCAGGTAATTAATGTTAGAGACTACACAGCTATTGATCAATTAGGCACTGAGACTGGTTTTGATGGTAGGGACAATTTGTGGCTGTCTTATATGAGGTACACAGCTAAAACCCTGAGAAGAAAGGACTGCACTATTTGTAGTCATGCTAGACTTGTTCTGGCTACACACCCATTTGCTATAGGAGAAGGAGAGGGGTGGTTGTGTATTCTGAGAGGTTTTTACCAGGTTCAGCCCAATTCAACCCTCTGTTCCTCTTTGAGCCTTGTGTTTCCTACAGTACCTCCTCACTGGGCCCCTTGGGGTGTTAAGGCATATGGGGGCAATTACAGTTGCATCACGGGTACAGGTAATGGCATGGACTATGGGAGATTGCCTGAAGCTGATTGCAGCAGTAACATAACCATTTATGCCACTTGGCCAGTTACAGGCCTAAACCAAACTAGTGGTCTGGCTGATGTGTGGTGAATATGTGGACCCAAAAGAGTACTGAGACCCATTCTTAGAGGAGACTGGCAAGGTACGTGTGCTCTGACCAGTTTGATAATTCCACTGACCATTGTTGATGTTACTTCTGAACAGCTGTTGGGTTCTGTATCCAGGGGACCTGAAAACATTCCATCCCATGGGAGACATAGATGTAGTGCTCCATGGACAGAGGATGTAGTTGACATACACACTAACCTGTTGGGAGTGCCAGTGGGGGTTCCTCATGAGTTTCAGGCCTTGGGTAGGAATGATGGACTCTGGCACTTACTACCTATTATAGGTCCAGCCATAGTGGATGCTAGACGGACTGCATGGATCAGTTATATCTACTATAATCAACAGCGTTTTGTGAATTACCCCCGTGATGCACTCACTGGTCTGTCTGAACAGCTTGAGGCCACATCTAGGGTTGCCAGACAGTCTGCAAGATGTTCGGTGAACAATGTTGCACGTATATTCCTAATAACACCACTCCAGATGGTGGTATAGCTAAGGCCTTTAATGGGCTTGGTGCACTATCTGCTGAGATGAGGACCATGGCGGGGGTGGAGGAGTCTGGACTGTTCTTTTGGTTGGGAGCCTGGTTTGGTAAGTACACTGGTATGGTGGTTACTGGATTTCTGACCCTAATTCTTGTATTTTTATTATTGATGTGTTGTGCTGCTTGCATCATACCGTGTTTTAAGAAGTCAGATGTTACAGATGTGACTCTAACATGTTTAATCCCATTAATGACTACGGATAACCCCAGTTGTAATTGCTCTGCCTGGGATGCTGTCTATCCCATGACTAAATCTACTGCTAGGAAACCATTGTTTTCCAACAAGGTTGCCAGGGCACATTTCACCTGTGTCAAAATGACGGGAGGCGGTACTAATGTGGGACAGGTTCCTGGGAATTGGTGTCTGGATACAATCAACATTGTTGGGAGTTTCAGTCCAATATCCAGAGCAGATGTGAGGTGGTGGTGTGGCAACACTGTCCTGTTTGATAAATTACCCTCCAATACTACTGGAAGCTGTGCACTTGTTACTCTCCTTTTGCCTGTTTCTATCTACCCTACAGAGGCTGGAGACCTCATCCTTAGGGTCCAGAGGGTGAACCCTGAATATTGGAGGGGACGTTCCAGGCGTGCCACCACCCCATCTAGTGGTGATCCGACGTACATAGACGCCATTGGAGTCCCAAGGGGAGTTCCTGACGAGTACAAGTTGGTGGATCAGGTGGCAGCTGGGTTTGAGTCCTCCATTTGTTGGTGGTGCACTGTTAATAAAAATGTGGATAGAATACATTCCAGAATCGCATTGCAGTGGATATGCTACCGGCAGAGAAAGGTGGAGCTTGCACTATGTTTGGTGAACAGTGTTGTATTTTCATCCCTAATAACACAGCCTCCGATGGTAGCTTGACCGTAGCCCTAGAAGGTTTGAGGACTCTTAATGGTAAAATGAAATCTCATTCTGGGATTGATACCTCAATGTGGGACTCCTGGATGAGTGCCTTTGGTAAATATAAAACCCTGGTCTCCTCCATTTTGGTCTCCATTTCGGTGTTCGCGGCCATTTTGGTTCTCTGTGGATGCTGTTGCATTCCATGTATCCGTTCCCTTACCACTAGGGTTATCTCTAGAGCTATTGACCCTTCCCCCCTTTCCCAGATGTTTCCTCTGCTTGCTAATGACCTGCCCGAATTTGAGGATGAGGTTGAGAGTGCCTACTAGGTTTTGTTTTTCTTTTCATGAAATGCTATGACTGCTGAAATAAGGGATAATGAGTGACACCCTAGAGGGTGTCAAAAAGGGGGGCTTAAATTTCACATCATTTTCTTTTGTTCTGTTTTTCAATGAGCTGTTGTTCTCTTTTGACATGAGGGTTGCAAGTTCCTAGGTGGCTGGTAGCCAATCTAGTACATAGTGGGATCGAATGGAGAACATGAAGGTATTTTCAACTTTGTAATTGTTAGCCTAGTTTATGTCACATCTCTTAGGAGATGTGAAGAGAGGGAATCACAAAACTTTTCCTTCTGGGAAAAGTTTTCTTTTTGTGTCTGGATCTAGTTAGGTTGTGTCACGTCTCTGGGGAGACGTGAAGAGAGGGATTTGTAAGGAAGTGCTATTTCTTATGCAGGTGACCAGCCTACTGCTATTACATTGCTATAACTGAGACAACGTATTTTCACAGTAAAACATGTTAGGTCCCATACAGGATAGCTCCCACACCCACACACACAGCACACACACATTACACACACTAACTGCCGAGGACACACAGAGAAGACATACACCCACACATTGGGAGGAAGAGACAGCCTTGACTTGCAGAAACCAGCGCACACACCTAATCTCCTTTCTAGCCGAACATTGTGTGACTGAGGACAGCGCACACACCTAATCTCCTTTTTAGCTGAACATTGTGTGACAAAGAACAAGACTCAGAGGGATGACGGACGGCCCAACAGGGCCAATCCAAGAAGACTACACCTCAGCCTGAACCAACCCGAAGACCCGATCTTCTAGAATCAACCTACTTTCTGTTCTGTATATGAGACATGTGCACTCTGTTATCTGCGCTTCTTTTCTGCTGGTTCCTTAAGAACCGAATGAAATGGCCCGTATACGTTGTACCAGATATCTTTACTCATAATTAAACTGTCACTTGTCATACAATAGACCACCTTGTCTGAATCGATCCTTGACCGGCTCACCCTCCTACATATCCCATTATTAACACATGCTAGCTACCTGCCACGGATAATACCACAGCTAGAGTACTGTACACTAGGACATGCTAGCTACCTGCCATGGATATTATCACAGCTAGAGTACTGTACACTAGGACATGCTAGCTACCTGCCATGGATAATACCACAGCTAGAGTACTGTACACTAGGACATGCTAGCTACCTGCCATGGATAATATCACAGCTAGAGTACTGTACACTAGAGGGATTAGAATACACTACTGGCAGGAAACAGAGAACTTGTGGAATGGTATACTAACCTCAATGGGAGTGGACTCTAGAATGGATAACATGTAATGTATTGTATAATAGGAGTCGACTCTAGAATGATAACATTAGGTGTATTGTATAATAGGAGTGGACTCTAGAATGGTAACATGTAATGTATTGTATAATAGGAGTGGAATCTAGAATGGATAACATGTAATGTATTGTATAATAGGAGTGGACTCTAGAATGATAACATTAGGTGTATTGTATAATAGGAGTGGACTCTAGAATGATAACATTAGGTGTATTGTATAATAGGAGTGGACTCTAGAATGATAACATGTAATGTATTGTATAATAGGAGTGGACTCTAGAATGATAACAGGTGTATTATATAATAGGAGTGGACTCTAGAATGATAACAGGTGTATTGTATAATAGGAGTGGACTCTAGAATGATAACATTAGGTGTATTGTATAATAGGAGTGGACTCTAGAATGATAACATTAGGTGTATTGTATAATAGGAGTGGACTCTAGAATGATAACATGTAATGTATTGTATAATAGGAGTGGACTCTAGAATGATAACATTAGGTGTATTGTATAATAGGAGTGGACTCTAGAACGATAACATTAGGTGTATTGTATAATAGGAGTGGACTCTAGAATGATAACAGGTGTATTGTATAATAGGAGTGGACTCTAGAATGATAACATTAGGTGTATTGTATAATAGGAGTGGACTCTAGAATGATAACATTAGGTGTATTGTATAATAGGAGTGGACTCTAGAATGATACCATTAGGTGTATTGTATAATAGGAGTGGACTCTAGAATGATAACATTAGGTGTATTGTATAATAGGAGTGGACTCTAGAATGATAACATTATGTGTATTGTAATAGTAGTGAGTAGTGTGTACTGACCTCAACAGGAGGGGACTGAGAGAAGTCATCAGCAGATGGCAGCACCTTCATGGTGGCTCTCTGGATGAGGTCAAAACCACTGCCCACACACACGATCCTCCTGCCTCCACTGAAACACCAGACAACACACACGTCAGCTCTCAATACAACACACACGATCCTCCTGCCTCCACTGATGTTCAACCTTCCTAACTTCTCCCATGTCAGCCCCCTGATGTTCAACCTTCCTAACTTCTCCCATGTCAGCCCCCTGATGTTCAACCTTCCTAACTTCTCCCATGTCAGCCCCCTGATGTTCAACCTTCCTAACTTCTCCCATGTCAGCCCGCTCCTCAACACACTGCACTGGCTTCCAGTCAAAGCTGAATCCACCACAAGACCCTGGTACTTACCTACGGAGCAGCAAGAGGACCTGACCCTCCCTACCTTCAGGCTATGTTCAAACCCTACTCTGTTCTGCCACCTCTGGTCTCTTGGCTCTCCTACCCTTTTTATTTAACTAGGCAAGTCAGTTAAGAACAAATTCTCATTTTCAATGACGGCCTAGGAACAGTGGGTTAACTGCCTTGTTCAGGGGCAGAACGACAGGTTTTTACCTTGTCAGCTCGCGGATTCAATCTTGCAACCTCCCGGTTACTTGTCCAACGCTCTAACCACTAGGCTACCTGCCGTCCCATGTGGTTGTCTCACCTAGCCATCTCAAGATGACGGCACTAACTATGCGGCTCTGGATAAGAACGCCTGCTAAATGACTAACATGTAATCCTCCTGCCTCCACTGAAACACTAGACGACGACACCATATATCAGGGTCATGTTAGGAAGCACAAAACAGGAGAAACCTCTTGAAACGTTTTGAAAGAGGGAGACACGCTCTGAATGTGTCCAATAAGATTTAATTATCCACTTCAAACTGTTTTGCATTCAACTCAAGCTTGGCTTAAAGAGGCGCTTTGACTTCCACCCTCTCTGGGGCACTGTGGACTCCACTCACCATACGAAGCTGGTCTTGGGGCTGTAGTCCGTGAGTTTGGGGTTCTCGGAGTACTGGAAGTTAAAGGTGACGGGGACGTCCTTGGTGGTGCTCTTCCCATACCTCACCGAGACTCTCAGGGACTCCAATGGAACCTTTTGTCCCTTGTATACACCTGTCTCACAGGTGATCTCACTGCCAAACGACAACCTGAGGGAGAAACGGGGACAGAGAGCATCATGGGAAAGGTCAAACAGGGGTCGTAGTGTTGAGGGGAGAGAAGGTCATCTCAAAGGAACAAGTCAAACACAATTACTGTATGGCTAATATATTTCAGAGGTCGGCCTTGAGAGAAGAAGTGAATAGGACATGACTCAGGCAACCTGTCCAGACAGCAACCTGCAGGGGTTGGAAGACTCAAGTATGATCATCCTTACACTTCACAGGGCGTTCCCCCCACGGTGACAATGACATCATTCTTGTTTGCCGTATCCAGGTGTTTCCCAGAGATAGTGATGACTGTTCCACCGGCCACAGGGCCCTTCAGGGGGGAAACTTTCTCAGGGATGGGGTCCTGGAGGGGATAAGAGATGAGACATCAGTGATAAGGTAACATACTTAGGTCCTGGACGTTTTCTTGACTGCATGACCTGACAAGGAAAAACTCCACTTCATGATTGTGTCCCACTTGTTGTTGATTCTTCACAAACAAACACAGTTTTATTTCTTTATGTTTGAAGCCTGAAATGTGGCATAAGGTCGCAAAGTTCAAGTGGGCCGAATACTTTCGCAAGGCACTGTATATGGTTATTTAGCAGATGTTTTCATCCAAAGTGTTTTACAGTTAACAACCCAGAGCCCACTGTCCAACAACCCAGAGCCCACTGTCCAACAACCCAGAGCCCACTGTCCAACAACCCAGAGCCCACTGTCCAACAACCCAGAGCCCACTGTCCAACAACCCAGAGCCCACTGTCCAACAACCCAGAGCCCACTGTCCAACAATCCAGAGCCCACTGTCCAACAATCCAGAGCCCACTGTCCAACAATCCAGAGCCCACTGTCCAACAATCCAGAGCCCACTGTCTAACAACCCAGAGCCCACTGTCTAACAACCCAGAGCCCACTGGGACCACCAGTTAGACCCCATGTCACGTCCCATTACCCTTCACTGGTTTATCACCACAACACAGCTACCGAACACCACTTAGTATTTTATCACCACAATAGCAGCTACTGAACACCACTTAGTACTTTATCACCACAACGCAGCTACTGAACACCACTTTATCACCACAACACAGCTACTGAACACCACTTAGTACTTTATCACCACAACACAGCTACTGAATACCACAACACAGCTACTGAACACCACTTAGTACTTTATCACCACAACACAACTACTGAACACCACAACACAACTACTGAACACCACAACACAGCTACTGAACACCACAACACAGCTACTGAACATCACTTAGTACTTTATCACCATAACACAGCTACTGAACAACACAACACAGCTACTGAACACCACTTTATCACCACAACACAGCTACTGAACACCACTTAGTACTTTAGCACCACAACACAGCTACTGAACACCACTTTATCACCACAACACAGCTACTGAACACCACTTAGTACTTTATCACCACAACACAGCTACTGAACACCACTTAGTACTGTTTGATGAGAAAATACAGTACTAAGTGTTGCGAGTAGACAGCCAGATCTGGAGCAGACCAACTTAAAACGACGGAGAGACAGAGACGGAGAGAGCGCAAACGAGAGCGAGAGAGCAAACGAGAGCGAGAGAGCAAACGAGAGCGAGAGAGCAAACGAGAGCGAGAGAGCAAACGAGAGCGAGAGAGAGAGCAAAATAATGTTATGTTCCCTAGAAAATCTGAGGCTTTGATCAAATCTATAAGAAGGATAAGTAGCTCAGTACATTCTCATGGGGACATTGTTATTTTGGCAGAAACAAACAAACAAGAAAATACGAACCCCAAAATAAATGAGTGTAAATATTTACCATGAAGTGAAATAGGCTCCCATTATAGATGTGTTTTTAAGTCAATCATTATACTCGTTAAATTCCCCTGTTAAATTCTGTTTCCTTACAACAGATGCTATTCTGAATTCTAAGAGCATCTCCTAAGAACAAAGTACATTGATGAACGTGGAGAAGTAAAACCAGCAGAGAGAGACTAACATAGTGGCTGTATGAGCACTGAGCAGAGCTTTAACCACACTAAGAGCCATGTACAGTATGACACATCAGATCACTCCTGCAGTGTGACTCTTACAACAGTTAGGATTCATGTTGGGGTAAAGAATGGCCCTGTAGCTGTATGAAATGTCAGATCACTCCTGCACAGTGTGACTCTTACAACAGTTAGGATTCATGTTGGGGTAAAGAATGGCCCTGTAGATGTATGAAACGTACCCTGTAGGTGAAGAGGACCTCTGAACGTCCTCTCCTGCCCCCCTCCACCTCCACCTCCACTACCCCCTGGTTGATGGGACCTGGGAGGTCCACTGAAGACCGGACCGGACCGATCTCACACACAACACTGGAGAAGACACAGAACAGCTGGAGTAAGACAAAGGCCCGGTTTCTCCACCACACACACAAGCAGACATACTGTACATCGAAATGTTGTGTAATGAAATATGTTATTCGCTGGACATAAAAGTGCATTAGAGGCAGGGCCGGTCCTTGCCGTTCTGGCGAGACCAAAAATGCCACCCCCCCCCCTTCACAAACCGAGAATAGTCCCAGTAAGCAAAATTATGTTGAAAAGACATCTAAAATATGTATTTTCTAGACGTTTAAATTGGGTTCATTTTCGGTTGTGAATTAAAGTTGACAAGACGTACAGTAGTTTGGACACCTACTGTACTCATTCAAGGGTTTTTCTTTATCTATTATTTTCTACATTGTAGAATTATGGTGAAGACATCAAAACTGGGAAATAACACATATGGAATCATGTAGGAACCAAAACACATATGGAATCATGTAGGAACCAAAA
The DNA here is from genome assembly GCF_045791955.1 of Oncorhynchus clarkii lewisi. Lineage (NCBI taxonomy): Eukaryota > Metazoa > Chordata > Actinopteri > Salmoniformes > Salmonidae > Oncorhynchus > Oncorhynchus clarkii. The sequence continues at coordinate 4,783,816 of NC_092167.1, forward strand.
CACATATGGAATCATGTAGGAACCAAAACACATATGGAATCATGTAGGAACCAAAACATGTGTTAATCAAAATGCATGTTATATTTGAGATTGTTAAAAAGTCGCCACCCTTTGCCTTGACGACAGCTCTGCACAATCTTGTCAACTTGTCAAAAATGGACAGAAACAAACTTGAAACCACTGATCTTGACAACGGGATGAAACCCCTGGACAACAGCTGTGATGATTCATTTTACCCCCCCCCCTCCCCCACTATACCTGGTGGAGACAGAGTATCTGTCCCCCTGGTGAACACAGTCCACTCCAGCCACCGTCACCTTCTTAATGTCCTCCTTCTTTATGCCCAGGTTAGACCCTTTAATGGTCACCACTATCCCACCGTTCAGAGGCCCGAAACGAGGGATGATCTGTGGGGAAGAGAGAGAGAGAGAGGGGATGATTTAGATGAGTGGTCACCACTATCCCACCGTTCAGAGGCCCGAAACGAGGGATGATCTGTGGGGAAGAGAGAGAGAGAGAGAGGGGATGATTTAGATGAGTGGTCACCACTATCCCACCGTTCAGAGGCCCGAAACGAGGGATGATCTGTGGGGAAGAGAGAGAGAGAGAGGGGATGATTTAGATGAGTGGTCACCACTATCCCACTGTTCAGAGGCCCGAAACGAGGGATGATCTGTGGGGAAGAGAGAGAGAGAGGGGATGATTTAGATGAGTGGTCACCACTATCCCACCGTTCAGAGGCCCGAAACGAGGGATGATCTGTGGGGGAGAGAGAGAGAGGGGATGATTTAGATGAGTGGTCACCACTATCCCACCGTTCAGAGGCCCGAAACGAGGGATGATCTGTGGGGAAGAGAGAGAGAGGGGATGATTTAGATGAGTGGTCACCACTATCCCACCGTTCAGAGGCCCGAAACGAGGGATGATCTGTGGGGAAGAGAGAGAGAGAGAGGGGATGATTTAGATGAGTGGTCACCACTATCCCACCGTTCAGAGGCCCGAAACGAGGGATGATCTGTGGGGGAGAGAGAGAGAGGGGATGATTTAGATGAGTGGTCACCACTATCCCACTGTTCAGAGGCCCGAAACGAGGGATGATCTGTGGGGAAGAGAGAGAGAGGGGATGATTTAGATGAGTGGTCACCACTATCCCACCGTTCAGAGGCCCGAAACGAGGGATGATCTGTGGGGAAGAGAGAGAGAGGGGATGATTTAGATGAGTGTGGTAGATTAATATAGAATATAATGGTCAGTGCCATCAGTGTGTATATAGTAGAACGGTCCTTACAGTAGTAGATCAGTGTGTATATAGTAGAACGGTCCTTACAGTAGTATTTCAGTGTGTATATAGTAGAACAGTCTTTACAGTAGTAGATCAGGGTGTATATAGTAGAACAGTCGTTACAGTAGTAGTTCAGGGTGTATATAGTAGAACAGTCTTTACAGTAGTAGATCAGTGTGTATATAGTAGAACAGTCGTTACAGTAGTAGTTTAGTGTGTATATAGTAGAACAGTCATTACAGTAGTATTTCAGTGTGTATATAGTAGAACAGTCGTTACAGTAGTAGATCAGTGTGTATATAGTAGAACAGTCGTTACAGTAGTAGTTCAGTGTGTATATAGTAGTAGTTCAGTGTGTATATAGTAGTAGTTCAGTGTGTATATAGTAGAACAGTCGTTACAGTAGTAGATCAGTGTGTATATAGTAGAACAGTCGTTACAGTAGTAGATCAGTGTGTATATAGTAGAACAGTCGTTACAGTAGTAGTTCAGTGTGTATATAGTAGAACAGTCATTACAGTAGTAGATCAGTGTAGGGGTCGACCGATTAATCTGCATGGCCGATTTCAAGTTATACAATCGGCATTTTGGACACCGATCATGGCCGATTACATTGCACTCCACGAGGAGACTGCGTGGCAGACTGACCACCTGTTATGCGAGTGCAGCAAGGAGCCAAGGTAAGTTGCTAGCTAGCATTAAACTTATTTTATAAAAAAACATCTTAACATAATCACTAGTTAACTACACATGGTTGATGATATTACTAGTTTATCTAGCTTGTCCTGCATTGCATATAATCGATGCGGTGCCTGTTAATTTATCATCAAATCACAGCCTACTTCGCCAAACGGGTGTTTTAACAAGCAAATTCGCGAAAAAAGCACTGTCGTTGCACCAATGTATCTAACCATGAACATCAATGCCTTTCTTAAAATCAATACACAAGTACATTTTTTAAACATGCATATTTAGTTAATATTGCCTGCTTACATTATTTCATTTTAACTAGGGAAATTGTGTCATTTCTCTTACGTTCTGTGCAAGCAGAGTCAGGGTATATGCAGCAGTTTGGGCTGCCTGGCTCGTTGTGAACTGTGTCAAGACCATTTCTTCCTAACAAAGACCGTAATTATTTTGCCAGAATTTTACATAATTATGATTTAACATTGAAGGTTGTGCGTTTGATAAAATACGGAACGGTTCCGTATTTCACTGAAAAAATAAACGTTTTGTTTTTTAAATGATTGTTTCCGGATTTGACCATATTAATGCCATTAGGCTCGTATTTCTGTGTGTTATTATGTTATAATTAAGTCTATGATTTGATATTGGATAGAGAAGTCTGACTGAGCGGTGGTAGGCAGCAGCAGGCTTATAGGCATTCCATTCAAACAGCCCTTTCCTGCGGTTGCCAGCAGCTCTTCACAATGCTTCAAGCATTGCGCTGTTTATGACTTCAAGCCTATCAACTCCCGAGATTAGGCTGGCAATACTATAGTGCCTATAAGAACATCCAATAGTCAAAGGTATATGAAATACAAATGGTATAGAGAGAAGTAGTCATAATTCCTATAATAACTACAACCTAAAACTTCTTAACTGGGAATATTGAAGACTCATGTTAAAAGGAACCGCCAGCTTTCATATGTTCTCATGTTCTGAGCAAGGAACTGAAACGTTAGCTTTCTTACATGGCACATATTGCACTTTTACTTTCTTCTCCAACACTTTGTTTTTGCATTATTTAAACCAAATTGAACATGGGAAAGTTGAGGAGGACAGCTTGTGTAAGAGAAGAGTAAGACAGTGACAGCTAAAGGGAAGAAGACAGGAAGGAAGAGTGCACCAGACAGAGGAGAACACCTCTAGTGATAATCAGAGACAGAGACTGTTCTCACCTCAGTGATCTTGGGGTTGGGGCACTGCGCTGGTTCCTGGGACCGGCACAATTCTCTGTACACACAGGACCTCATGTTGGCACACCACACACAGCTGTATTTGGGGTCGGCATTTTTACACAGGCTGCAGTCCTCACGACCCAGAGAACAGTTATACAACACCACTAAGAGATGGAGAGGAGAGGAAGAGGGAGAGAAGGAGGATAGAGTGAGAGAAGAGAGAGGAGATGGAAGAATAGGAGAGAGGAAGGGGAGAGGAGGAGGATAGAGAGAGAGGAGAAGGTAGAATGGGAGAGAGGAGGAGGGGGAGAGTGAAGAGGGTAGAATGGAGAGAGGAGGAGGGAGAGTATGTAGAGAAGAGCAGGGGAGAGGTGGAGGATAGAGTGAGAGGAGAAGGCAGAATGGGAGAGAGGAGGAGGGGAGAGAGAAGAGGGTAGAATGGAGAGAAAAGGGAGAGTATGTAGAGAGGAGCAGGGGGAGAGGTGGAGGAGAGAGAGAGGAGAGAGAGGAGAGGGTAGAATGGGAGAGAGGATGGGGGAGAGAGATGAGGGTATAATGGGAGAGAGGAGGATTGAGAATATATAGAGACGAGAAGGGGAGAGGTGGAGGATTGAGAGAGGAGAGGGTAGAATGGGAGAGAGGAGTGGGGGGAGAGAAGAGGGTAGAATGGGAGAGAGGAGGAGGGAGAATATAGAGAGACGAGAAGGGGGAGAGGTGGAGGATTGAGAGAGGAGAGGGTAGAATAGGAGAGAGGAGGGGGGAGAGAGAAGAGGGTAAAATGGGAGAGAGGAGGAGGGAGAGCAGGTAGAGAAGAGCAGGGGAGAGGTGGAGGATAGAGAGAGGAGAGAGAGGAGAGGGTAGAACGGGAGAGAGGAGGAGGGGGAGAGAAGCAGGGGGGGTGGTTGAGAGAAGGGGAAAGAGATCAAACAACGACTCCATACCAATAACCCACCAGTCTGTACAGGGTTCACATAAGTGTGAACTTTGTCCCAAAAAGGTATGAATAATAATAATGGCTGAATATTAAACATGTCCAATACTGGGGTTATCCAACGCAGGTCCATTAAGGTGAAACAGTTTGAGCAGAATAATCCTGGCTGTATTTTATTTATTTTACCTTTATTTAACTAGGCAAGTCAGTTAAGAACAAATTCTTATTTTCAATGACTGCCTAGGAACAGTGGGTTAACTGCCTGTTCAGGGGCAGAAAGACAGATTTGTACCTTGTCAGCTCGGGGATTTGAACTTGCAACCTTCCGGTTATTAGTCCAACGCTCTAACCACTAGGCTACCCTGCCGCCCAAACAGACAGTTGTTTGAACAGTGCATTGAACAGCAGCGCTGCATCAACTCCAGTGTGTCAGACGGTCTGACTCACCAGTCAGAGTGCTGTCAATCTTCTTCTCTGTGTCTCGGTCTTTGATGTGGAAGGACACATTGACCTCCTGCTCCTTGTCGTAGGCAAACTAACACACAGGATAACAGAGAAAACTGACGTCTGAGTTACTGAGGGCCAGAGACATGTCAAAACACACTTCCTGGCTCGCTCTTTTTCTCACTCACACAGGACCCCCCCACCACACACACACACACACACACACACACACCAACACACACACACACATACCAAGGTTTCTGTTAGCTGGTTATAGCTGGCTTTTGGACCATTAAAAATCTGACCCAGAGTCTGTTTGGAATAGGCAATTTCTTTCTTGCACAGAATCACAAGCTGACCAATAGGTCAACTGTTCTATTATGGGGGATATTAGATTGACAGGCTGGTGATTCTGCTGTTCTTTACTCGTCTTGTTGTCTGAGGAAAAGTCGGCGTGGACAGTTATTCTATCACCTTCAACGTGAGCATCGTTGCATGTTCTGTTACGATGAAGTACCATTATGTAAATGTTATTTCTGTCATTCTGAGCACCGTGGGTGGACGCCCTAATCAGGTTACCACCCTAACCCTAACCACCCAATGCATATGGGTCCAGAAAACTTCTCAAACGTCCTAAATTATAATACTTCCTGTCAAATATCCAGCACCACATTTTCCTAACAAAAACACTGACATGCACGCATGTACACACAATCCGCACACAACATAGCTTTTAACTCCATACTGGCAGCCTCTCAAACTCAGTATGAAAACAGATGGGTGGAGAGACAGAGAGAGAGACAGAGAGAGAGACAGAGAGGGTTAGAGTACTGGCTGGAGGTGAATGTCTTTGGGACTGAGGGAAAAGACTTGTACTGCTCATGTGGGGCGCTGGGATGTAAAACCTGTGTTGTCTCAACTAGAGGTGGATATTACTGACCTCATAACCCTTGAAGTTGAACTTTAACCCCTCATTAAAGGTGAACTCTTCCTCCGTGTGTTTCATGAGCTCCGTGCCAATTTTAAACGTGTGATCCTGGAGAGAGAGAGAGAGACAGACACAGGACAAGAGAGAGAGAGACAGAGACACACACAAGACAAGAGAGAGACAGAGACACACACAGGACGAGAGAGAGAGAGACAGAGATGCACACAGGACAAGAGATGCACACAGGACAGAGATGCACACAGGACAGAGATGCACACAGGACAGAGATGCACACAGGACAGAGATGCACACAGGACAGAGATGCACACAGGACAGAGATGCACACAGGACAGAGATGCACACAGGACAGAGATGCAAACAGGACAGAGATGCACACAGGACAGAGATGCACACAGGACAGAGATGCACACAGGACAGAGATGCACACAGGACAGAGATGCAAACAGGACAGAGATGCACACAGGACAGAGATGCACACAGGACAGAGATGCACACAGGACAGAGATGCACACAGGACAGAGATGCACACAGGACAGAGATGCACACAGGACAGAGATGCACACAGGACAGAGATGCACACAGGACAGAGATGCACACAGGACAAGAGATCATGTATATTAGAATGAGTAGAAGTCAGTCAGGCAGTCAGGCACAATGAACCATATTAGATAAACAGTACTGTACATGATCTAATAGTGAATGAGGAAGAAAAGAGGATGTACTCTCATTAGAGGAACAGCCAAGTTAATCATCAATGATAGACGATGACTAAATAGAGGTGTCTGAAATGTCATCTTAGTCCCTACCGTGAACCCAAAATGGCACCCTATTCCCTACAGTAAACCCAAACTGGCACCCTATTCCCTACAGTAAACCCAAACTGGCACCCTAGTCCCTACAGTAAACCCAAAATGGCACCCTACTCCCTACAGTGAACCCAAAATGGCATCCTGCTCCCTACAGTGAACCCAAAATGGCACCATATTCCCTACAGTAAACCCAAACTGGCACCATATTCCCTACAGTGAACCCAAAATGGCACCCTATTTCCTACAGTGAACCCAAACTGGCACCATATTCCCTACAGAAAACCCAAAATGGCACCCTATTCCCTATATCGTGCACTCAAATGGCACCCTATTCCCTAAGTAGTGCACTCAAATGGCACCCTATTCCCTAAGTAGTGCACTGTATAGGCAATATGGCGTAATTTGGGACGCAAGCCTAAGAGCTGTGTCTATCTCACCTTGTAAATGTCCAGGTTCTTCCCTTGGAAGCTGATGGGGATGAGGTAGCCTACAGGGATGAGATGAGGGTCTGGGTTCTCAAACTGAGGACAGCTATCAGCCTGGAGGGAGAACAGAAGGTAGCTGGTTTAATCAGACAGAGAGAGAGAGAGAGAGAGAGAGAGAGAGAGAGAGAGACAGAGAGAGAGACAGAGAGAGAGACAGGGAGAGACAGAGAGAGAGACAGAGAGAGAGAGAGACAGAGAGAGAGACAGAGAGAGAGAGAGACAGAGAGAGAGAGAGACAGAGAGAGAGAGAGACAGAGAGAGAGACAGAGAGAGAGACAGAGAGAGACAGAGAGAGAGAGACAGAGAGAGAGAGACAGAGAGAGAGAGACAGAGAGAGAGAGACAGAGAGAGAGAGACAGAGAGAGAGAGACAGAGTGAGAGAGACAGAGAGAGAGAGACAGAGAGAGAGAGAGAGAGAGAGAGAGACAGAGAGAGAGAGACAGAGAGAGAGAGACAGAGAGAGAGACAGAGAGAGAGACAGAGAGAGAGAGACAGAGAGAGAGAGAGAGAGACAGAGAGAGAGACAGAGACAGACAGAGACAGAGACAGAGAGAGAGACAGAGAGAGAGACAGAGAGAGAGACAGGGAGAGACAGAGACAGAGAGAGAGAGAGACAGAGAGAGACAGAGAGAGAGAGAGACAGAGAGAGAGAGAGACAGAGAGAGAGAGAGACAGAGAGAGAGACAGAGAGAGAGACAGAGAGAGAGAGACAGAGAGAGAGAGACAGAGAGAGAGAGACAGAGAGAGAGAGACAGAGAGAGAGAGACAGAGAGAGAGAGACAGAGAGAGAGAGACAGAGAGAGAGAGAGACAGAGAGAGAGAGACAGAGAGAGAGAGACAGAGAGAGAGAGACAGAGAGAGAGACAGAGAGAGAGACAGAGAGAGAGACAGAGAGAGAGAGACAGAGAGAGAGAGAGAGAGACAGAGAGAGAGACAGAGACAGACAGAGACAGAGACAGGCAGACATACAGACAGACAGACAGACAGACAGACAGACAGACATACAGACAGGCAGACAGGCAGACAGGCAGACAGGCAGACAGACAGACAGACAGACAGACAGACAGACAGGCAGACAGACAGGCAGACAGACAGGCAGACAGACAGACAGGCAGACAGGCAGACAGGCAGACAGGCAGACAGACAGGCAGACAGACAGGCAGACAGACAGGCAGACAGACAGGCAGACAGACAGGCAGACATACAGCCAGGCAGACAAACAGGCAGACAGGCAGATATACAGCCAGACAGACATACAGACAGACATACAGGCAAACAGACAGACATACAGGCAAACAGCCAGACATACAGGCAAACAGCCAGACATACAGGCAGACATACAGGCAGACAGACATACAGGCAGACAGACATACAGGCAGACATACAGGCAGACATACAGGCAGACATACAGGCAGACATACAGGCAGGCAGACATACAGGCAGATATACAGCCAGACATATAGGCAGACAGACATACAGGCAGGCAGACATACAGGCAGACAGACATACAGGCAGACAGACATACAGGCAGACAGACATACAGGCAGACAGACATACAGGCAGACAGGCAGAGAGACATAGAGACATACATACAGACATGCATACAGGCAGGCAGGCAGACATACAGGCAGACAGACATACAGGCAGACATACAGACATACAGGCAGACATACAGACAGGCAGACAGACATACAGGCAGACAGACAGGCAGACAGACATACAGGCAGACAGACATACAGGCAGACAGACATACAGGCAGACAGACATACAGGCAGACAGGCGGAGCTTGCCAGTTGCCACCTATAAGCCAGAAAGTCGGTAACAGATACAAGCTGGCTCAGAGACAATAGCTCTTCATCAATTAATCTTCCTTCACTTCCTCACGTCCTCTCTTCTGGCCTGCTTTTCAAAAGGTATTGGACCTTCTTCTTGAGGAGGCGGGGAGAGAGGACACAAGGAGTTGTGGAAAGACAAAAGGAGATTGAGCCAAACTGTGTAGTTCACTGAGACAGGGCTTCCTCCTACTTGTTGGGCTTTGACGATGTGAGCTCCATCTACAGAGACATCTCTGTCACTGCAGGTGTGGTCCTGGGCATTCCACTGGCACTGCCACTCACTGGTCACACATGCTATACACCTGGGGACAATCAACCAATAGAAGGAAGAGATAAGGAATCAGAGTTTATATAGCCAATGAGAACAGAAAGGTGTTCGGTGTAAAATGACTGAACAGAATAACAGTCAGAAAAGCGTCATTAACAGGTTGTCTCCATAAAGCAGTGGTCACCCACGGGTCCATCTTCAAGGCATTCCTAGTCGATCACCTTGCACTCCTATTGGTCTTACAGTTCTGCTGGATAGGCAAAGTGTTCCAACCATTTCATTTGTCTGAAGGGACAAACTCCACGACCAGAGAAAGACAAACAGTTGCTGTTTTTATGAGTGAGTTCTTTAAGCTTTTATTCAGTACTGTCAACACTGTTTTTATGTAACACTTTTACAAAACATAAATGTGCGTCTCCCTACTTCCACTCGTGCTGAGTAGCCGTGTATCAACAGGCCTGCTGTTTAATTATCAGCAGCTCGTCACGTCTATTTCAATATCCAGGAATATTTCACTTTTCTGGTCATAGGAACATCATGAATTAGAGCATGAGGCAGAAATAATGTGGTGCGACTTGAGTTTGGCCATCAGGTGGAAGACGGTGTCCCCTCTCTATTGGTCAGCCTCACCGGAGGAAAGGAGAAAGCAGGGACTATGAGAGGTGGACCCTCTCTATTGGTCAGCCTCACCGGAGGAAAGGAGAAAGCAGGGACTATGAGAGGTGGACCCTCTCTATTGGTCAGCCTCACCGGAGGAAAGGAGAAAGCAGGGACTATGAGAGGTGGACCCTCTCTATTGGTCAGCCTCACCGGAGGAAAGGAGAAAGCAGGGACTATGAGAGGTGGACCCTCTCTATTGGTCAGCCTCACCGGAGGAAAGGAGAAAGCAGGGTCTATGAGAGGTGGACCCTCTCTATTGGTCAGCCTCACCGGAGGAAAGGAGAAAGCAGGGTCTATGAGAGGTGGACCCTCTCTATTGGTCAGCCTCACCGGAGGAAAGGAGAAAGCAGGGACTATGAGAGGTGTCCCCTCTCTATTGGTCAGCCTCACCAGAGGAAAGGAGAAAGCAGGGACTGGACGCTCCGCTGCGCTCTCCCTCCGCTGAGACTGACCATCAGTCCAGTAAAATAAAAAAGAGAATTATTTCAATTTATGCTCAGCAGAGCCTCGCAAATGATACAACTGATCTATTCTGTTATCAAAGCTCGAGTTTTGAAATATAGCATGGTCTGAGAAGAACAATAGTCAGGAAGGCATAAAGCCAATATGTTGTGATAATGTAATAGACCTACACAACAGTTTTTATTAGGTTACTGTTGTATAGGCTTACATTATTAAGTCCTGTTTATAAAGAATATCTGAGTGGTGGATCTCGGCTTGGAAAGTGATCTTGCCTCAGAAAAGGTTGGTGACCAATAAGGGTTTTACTGGGGACACTTACGGCGTGTTCCTGGACTTCCTGCCGGTGGCGGCACAGTTGTAGAACTTGTATTCACTGGACGTCACCTCGATGCCGTCGTTGACCAGGATCTTCACCTGCACCGTCACAAAGTCTGAACGCAATACGACAGAATGTCAGTTACCACAGTCCACTGCTCTGAGAAGAAATATTAGCCTGGTCACCTGACTGGTTCTGTACTGAATAAAACACATCGTTGCCTTGTTCGGCAAGACAAAGACAAGTTAGTTAAAGAAACAGACTGATATCTCCAGGCTTAAAAACAGTATACAGGACCCATCTACCACCCAAGGAGCTAAGGACCGGGGTTAGGACCAGTATTCAGGAGAACTCACCCTGCTTGTCAGGTGTAGAGGGGATGTTCACAGGGTCAGGGAGGGCACAGATCACCTTCTGGTCCATCACCACAGCTTCACTAGTGTCCGAACCAAACCTGCACTTGATAATGTCAGAAGGGCCGATCTTGGGGAGGGAGGGGATGTAGATTTCAACCTGGACAGGACAGAAACAGAGGTTTTTGAGGAGTGTGAGAGAGAGACAGAAACCAAGAGTGAGAGAGAAACAAGAGAATAAACTTCCTCTTAAATACAAAGAGGTCCATTGAGGAAATGCAATTATGTTTCAAGTCACAGGAATGGTTATGTGACAAAAACTCAAGTTCCTGGAGAGAATTGAGATGAAATGAAGTGAAATAAAGGAAGTGACTGATATTCAGGTCTACAGTTTAAAATGTACACAGTTCATTAATCCAGAACTGACCCAGAAAACGAATTTCTGTCTGTGTGTGTGTGTGTGTGTGTGTGTGTGTGTGTGTGCGTGCGTGCGTGCGTGCGTGTGCGTGTGTGTGTGTGTGAGTGAGTGAGAGAAATGCACTGGAAGGGAGCAGAGCTTAAAGGAATTGACTAGAGTTAAACTCAGGATGAATGAATTCAGAATGAAGGGATGAGGGATCTTTCACACTGGAGAAGACAGCTGCCAATGACAGGGAACGTAGACATGTACACTCAACCACTCAGTACCTGCTCGGTCTTCCTACAGCTGAGGTTGGGTGGGTTAAAGGCCTGGATCTGAACACACTGCTGGTTGGGGCTCCACAGCCATGTGTTGTCATCCTCAGCCCTGGGACAGTCTCCCTTCCTGGTACACCTGGAGGAGAAGAGACCAGTCACACTCTGGACTACAGCTAACCCTGGACTACAGCTAACCCTGGCCTACAGCTAACCAGGAGTCTGGACTCCAGCTAACCAGGAGTCTGGACTCCAGCTAACCAGGAGTCTGGACTCCAGCTAACCAGGATTCTGGACTCCAGCTAACCAGGATTCTGGACTCCAGCTAACCAGGAGTCTGGACTACAGCTAACCAGGAGTCTGGACTACAGCTAACCAGGAGTCTGTACCTGTATCCAGGCCCAGTTCCTCACTGATAGGAGCTCAAGAGAGAAAATAGTCCTGGACCATCTATAACAGGATAAATCAGTACTAAGCTCATAAGACATTTATATGTTACATTGTATTATTCATTGAAAAGATCAATGAGCAGCAGGAAATATTGCAGCTATAACCAATGTTTCCCCAAAGAATTGTCACTGAGCAAATTTCAAGTCTGCTTGACTTCCAGCGCGCGTTACTGTGAACACTGAGGCTGTACCTGCTTTAAGTTACAGTTTTAAACAGTGACTATGTAGGCTACTGTGGCTATTTGATCATAATGTAGGCCTACCAGAGTGGCCTACCATCAAAAACATGGAGAACATTCATTGAACACCACATATTTTAACATGGAAATAGCTGTTCTATCATTCAGCCTACAGTAGCAGCCAATGTGTGGTGTTCAATGTAGGTCTACATTCCATGAGACTTCTGAAAAAACATACAGGGCTTGACATGAACCTGTTCATCCACTTGTCCTTCAGACAAGGAGGGGACTGAAAATGTTGTGTTGATGCGAAAAGCACTTTTCTAAATAAAATGCATTATTATTCCCATACCATTATTACAGAGTATCAGACAAATTACGCTACCCTCTGCCTATTGGCTACTTGGCTTATTCAAGCCTGTCTCAAAATACAACACTGCCCCTTTAAGACAAAAAAAAGGAATCTGGACTACAGCTAACCAGGAGTCTGGTCTCATGGCTTTTCAAAGATGGCTAGAAATGTACAGGTTGTGTGCTCCTGTAGGAAGCAATCCCTCCCCTATCGTCCCCTATCGTTGACTACAAATGATCTATAACTGGGATAATAACTCACTAACTAGCAAAGGACATGAACAAATGTGCCACATGTGGCTACATGCAGCTCTGATTGGTTAAGGAGCACCGGTCTGTGTAGAGTACAGCTCAGCCGTGCCTGTCCATGCAATACAATCCGACACCGTGCGTTCTGCCTCGGTATGTTGCATTGAAAGCGTGGATTCAATCACAATTCCCACAGTAAAGGGAAACGTTGATAGTGTTAACTAAAAGTCTAGAAAGTTGAGTAAAGTTGAATCTAGTGCCTCTCTGCGCCGGGCTGGTATTTCTTCTTCGCGACAGTCCGAGAGGAGCTGCACCCTGCTTAGAGGGAACATTGGCTATAACTGGGACTGTACTCACTTGCCCTCCAGCACACACCAGCCACAGTAGGGGTCTTTCTGTGCCACACAGGACTGGCAGTCTGTCTTCAGGTGGCACGCCTGCACTGGCACCTTGGTGATCTATGAGCAAAACAAAAACGTCTGATTCAAACATGGCTTTGATACGGTACTAACCTAAATGCATGGAACGCCTCACACTGATGAAAATCTATGCTATGGAATAAAGTTCCACGTTAAGATCACGGCTCACCTTCTTCTCTGTGGTGATGTAGAGGTGTGTGAGGCTGGTGTCAAACAGCAGGTTCTTGTTGACCTTGTCCCCGGTGTTCTCCCCAGGGGCGCGGCCGTACACCTCTGGACTGGTCGACAGGTGCAGCTTCAACACCTACGTTGCACGAGCAGAGAGAAGACAGAGAAGGCGGCCGGGTCGATGCAGAAGACGTTAGTCAACTATTAAGGAAAATACATTCAACTCAGAGCAGCCTATTGAATAACATTCCAGCAGGACGAGGTTCTGTCCAGCAGACGCTCTTATGTAGAGCAGCCTATTGAATAACATTCCAGCAGGACGAGTTTCTGTCCAGCAGACGCTCTTATGTAGAGCAGCCTATTGAATAACATTCCAGCAGGACGAGGTTCTGTCCAGCAGACGCTCTTATGTAGAGCAGCCTATTGAATAACATTCCAGCAGGACGAGGTTCTGTCCAGCAGACGCTCTTATGTAGAGCAGCCTATTGAATAACATTCCAGCAGGACGAGGTTCTGTCCAGCAGACGCTCTTATGTAGAGCAGCCTATTGAATAACATTCCAGCAGGACGAGGTTCTGTCCAGCAGACGCTCTTATGTAGAGCAGCCTATTGAATAACATTCCAGCAGGACGAGGTTCTGTCCAGCAGACGCTCTTATGTAGAGCAGCCTATTGAATAACATTCCAGCAGGACGAGGTTCTGTCCAGCAGACGCTCTTATGTAGAGCAGCCTATTGAATAACATTCCAGCAGGACGAGGTTCTGTCCAGCAGACGCTCTTATGTAGAGCAGCCTATTGAATAACATTCCAGCAGGACGAGTTTCTGTCCAGCAGACGCTCTTATGTAGAGCAGCCTATTGAATAACATTCCAGCAGGACGAGTTTCTGTCCAGCAGACGCTCTCATGTAGAGCAGCTTGTAGTCAGTGCATTTAACTAAGGGAGGTGAGACCAACCACATAGCACAGTCAGTGCATTTAACTAAGGGAGGTGAGACCAACCACATATCACAGTCAGTGCATTTAACTAAGGGAGGTGAGACCAACCACATAGCACAGTCAGTGCATTTAACTAAGGTAGGTGAGACCAACCACATAGCACAGTCAGTGCATTTAACTAAGGGAGGTGAGACCAACCACATATCACAGTCAGTGCATTTAACTAAGGGAGGTGAGACCAACCACATATCACAGTCAGTGCATTTAACTAAGGGAGGTGAGACCAACCACATAGCACAGTCAGTGCATTTAACTAAGGTAGGTGAGACCAACCACATAGCACAGTCAGTGCATTTAACTAAGGTAGGTGAGACCAACCACATAGCACAGTCAGTGCATTTAACTAAGGGAGGTGAGACCAACCACATAGCACAGTCAGTGCATTTAACTAAGGGAGGTGAGACCAACCACATAGCACAGTCAATGCTTTCCTCAAGTAAAAACTTTCTTCCAAAAACCAGCGATTAACAAAACCAGTTACAGTGCTAGTAAGAAAGACTAGTGTGATTGGTAGCTAGCAGTGACAGGTCAATAGTAAGGTGGTAGCTAGCAGTGACAGGTCAACAGTAAGGTGGTAGCTAGTAGTGACAGGTCAACAGTAAGGTGGTAGCTAGCAGTGACAGGTCAACAGTAAGGTGGTAGCTAGCGGTGACAGGTCAACAGTAAGGTGGTAGCTAGCAGTGACAGGTCAACAGTAAGGTGGTAGCTAGTAGTGACAGGTCAACAGTAAGGTGGTAGCTAGCAGTGACAGGTCAATAGTAAGGTGGTAGCTAGCAGTGACAGGTCAACAGTAAGGTGGTAGCTAGTAGTGACAGGTCAACAGTAAGGTGGTAGCTAGTAGTGACAGGTCAACAGTAAGGTGGTAGCTAGTAGTGACAGGTCAATACTAAGGTGGTAGCTAGCAGTGACAGGTCAATACTAAGGTGGTAGCTAGCAGTGACAGGTCAACAGTAAGGTGGTAGCTAGTAGTGACAGGTCAATACTAAGGTGGTAGCTAGTAGTGACAGGTCAACAGTAAGGTGGTAGCTAGTAGTGACAGGTCAACAGTAAGGTGGTAGCTAGTAGTGACAGGTCAACAGTAAGGTGGTAGCTAGTAGTGACAGGTCAACAGTAAGGTGGTAGCTAGTAGTGACAGGTCAACAGTAAGGTGGTAGCTAGCAGTGACAGGTCAACAATAAGGTGGTAGCTAGCAGTGACAGGTCAACAGTAAGGTGTTAGCTAGTAGTGACAGGTCGATAGTAAGGTGGTAGCTAGTAGTGACAGGTCAACAGTAAGGTGGTAGCTAGCAGTGACAGGTCAACAGTAAGGTGGTAGCTAGTAGTGACAGGTCAACAGTAAGGTGGTAGCTAGTAGTGACAGGTCAACAGTAAGGTGGTACCTAGCAGTGACAGGTCAACAGTAAGGTGTTAGCTAGTAGTGACAGGTTGATAGTAAGGTGGTAGCTTGTAGTGACAGGTCAACAGTAAGGTGGTAGCTAGTAGTGACAGGTCAACAGTATGGTGGTAGCTAGTAGTGACAGGTCAACAGTAAGGTGGTAGCTAGTAGTGACAGGTCAACAGTAAGGTGGTAGCTAGTAGTGACAGGCCAACAGTAAGGTGGTAGCTAGCAGTGACAGGTTAACAGTAAGGTGGTAGCTAGTAGTGACAGATCAACAGTACGGTGGTAGCTAGTAGTGACAGGTCAACAGTAAGGTGGTAGCTAATAGTGACAGGTCAACAGTAAGGTGGTAGCTAGTAGTGACAGGTCAACAGAAAGGTGGTACCTAGCAGTGACAGGTCAACAGTAAGGTGGTAGCTAGTAGTGACAGGTCAACAGTAAGGTGGTAGCTAGTAGTGACAGGTCAACAGTAAGGTGGTAGCTAGTAGTGACAGGTCAACAGTAAGGTGGTAGCTAGTAGTGACAGGTCAACAGTAAGGTGGTAGCTAGTAGTGACAGGTCAACAGTAAGGTGGTAGCTAGTAGTGACAGGTCAACAGTAAGGTGGTAGCTAGTAGTGACAGGTCAACAGTAAGGTGGTAGCTAGTAGTGACAGGTCAACAGTAAGGTGGTAGCTAGCAGTGACAGTTCAACAGTAAGGTGGTAGCTAGCAGTGACAGGTCAACAGTAAGGTGGTAGCTAGTAGTGACATGTCAACAGTAAGGTGGTAGCTAGTAGTGACAGGTCAACAGTAAGGTGGTAGCTAGTAGTGACAGGTCAACAGTAAGGTGGTAGCTAGTAGTGACAGGTCAATAGTAAGGTGGTAGCTAGTAGTGACAGGTCAACAGTAAGGTGGTAGCTAGTAGTGACAGGTTAACAGTAAGATGGTAGCTAGCAGTGACAGGTCAACAGTAAGGTGGTAGCTAGTAGTGACAGGTTAACAGTAAGGTGGTAGCTAGTAGTGACAGGTTGATAGTAAGGTGGTAGCTAGTAGTGACAGGTCAACAGTAAGGTGGTAGCTAGTAGTGACAGGTCAACAGTAAGGTGGTAGCTAGTAGTGACAGGTTAACAGTAAGATGGTAGCTAGCAGTGACAGGTCAACAGTAAGGTGGTAGCTAGTAGTGACAGGTTAACAGTAAGGTGGTAGCTAGTAGTGACAGGTTGATAGTAAGGTGGTAGCTAGTAGTGACAGGTCAACAGTAAGGTGGTAGCTAGTAGTGACAGGTTGATAGTAAGGTGGTAGCTAGTAGTGACAGGTCAACAGTAAGGTGGTAGCTAGTAGTGACAAGTCAACAGTAAGGTGGTAGCTAGTAGTGACAGGTCAACAGTAAGGTGGTAGCTAGTAGTGACAGGTCAACAGTAAGGTGGTAGCTAGTAGTGACAGGTCAACAGTAAGGTGGTAGCTAGCAGTGACAGGTCAACAGTAAGGTGGTAGCTAGCTGTGACAGATAATCTGCAAACCAACGGCTCTTTTTGAACGGCTGTTTTGGGGGAACGTCGAGAACTGAATCTCATCTGTGAAAGAGCTTTTAATGTGTCTCCCTGATTGGCTCCCTCTTGACAACCATTATCTGGAATTCAGTTAGAGAAACATTCTCTGAAGATGGTAACTCCTCAACCATTATCTGGAGTTCAGTTAGAGAAACATTCTCTGAAGATGGTAACTCAACCATTATCTGGAGTTCAGTTAGAGAAACATTCTCTGAAGATGGTAACTCCTCAACCATTATCTGGAGTTTAGTTACAGAAACATTCTCTGAAGATGGTAACTCAACCATTATCTGGAGTTCAGTTAGAGAAACATTCTCTGAAGATGGTAACTCCTCAACCATTATCTGGAGTTCAGTTAGAGAAACATTCTCTGAAGATGGTAACTCCTCAACCATTATCTGGAGTTCAGTTAGAGAAACATTCTCTGAAGATGGTAACTCAACCATTATCTGGAGTTTAGTTACAGAAACATTCTCTGAAGATGGTAACTCCTCAACCATTCTCTGGAGTTCAGTTAGATAAACATTCTATGAAGATGGTAACTTAACCATTATCTGCAGTTAGGGTCAGCTGTAGTTTTTGAAATAAACATTGTGGTCCACGCAATTGTTTTTGCAAAGGTGAAAAAAAATGTCACGTAAACTATTGAATTGAACTCATGTCACATTTGACATAATGGAAGGCAACCCTTTAGGCTTTAGATGTCATATTGTTCATGGTTTTTCATCCATTTGTAAGAATTACTGAACAAAGATCTGTTTGGGAGCCAAAAGACCCGGCTCAACGAAAAGACTTGGAATGTCCATCACTGTTAGCTAGTACCTCTCCTAAAGTAGTCCCCAGGAAGGCAACGGCGTGCTCCGTTTCCACAGCGACGGCCACCGCGGTCATCAGGCCCTTCTTGATGAAAATGGGGTCGGTTGCCAGGGCGAACTCTGCCCTGCTGGCCAGCGGGGAGGGCAGGAACTCAGCACCACACTTTTGATTGGTCACCATGCCCTTCTGAAGAGGGAAGGAATCAATGTCAGATACATTATCTCACTAGTAGGTAGAAGTGATGATAATGTAGCAGTTAATACATTATATCTACATCCTCTTGTAAATGTCATTGTAGAAGAGCAACGACCATAACGTCAAGGTAAACTAGAAAACCATCAATTGCTTCAAAACTGACAGCACGTACATTCTCGCTCCTCATACCAGAGGACATACAGTACGACTGCCCTTGACTGGAGGGGCTGGTAAGGATACAAACCTCATTTTCAATTTTACACAGCTCGTCTGACTTGGAGGAGTACGGTGAGTAGACAGCAGACTTGTTGTTTATTTGTCCCTTGGTGCTGTAGCAGGCTCCTATGATCTCCACCAGTCTCTGGTTGATGGCCCTCAGTGGGTACATACACACTGCCGAGCTGGAGCTGTCGTCGTCCGAGCTGAACACCACAAACACAACCTGACAGGAAAACACCAGTCAGTCACTGTTCTTAACTCACTGTTCTTACCTCACTGGTTCTTAACTCACTGGTTCTTAACTCACTGGTTCTTAACTCACTGGTTCTTAACTCACTGTTCCTACCTCACTGTTCCTACCTCACTGTTCCTAACTCACTGTTCCTACCTCACTGTTCCTACATCACTGTTCCTACCTCACTGTTCCTACCTCACTGTTCCTACCTCACTGTTCTCACGGTTCAGACTTGCCTCCTTAAGTAAAGGTGAAATGCCGCTTTATCTGTCCAAACTAATTTGTGGGATTCAATCTTATTCAAACAACTATTTGTCCCCTTAGGGCAATTCTATTAGGGGTTTTATCATTGAATTGGGGTATAGAATTGAACTGGTTAGTGGATTAAGTTTAAATTGTTAGAGGGGGAAAATAAATAGATACCTTATCCTGGGCTCCAACCGGTCCGTACCAGCCAGAGGAGCTCATATTCTTGGCCAGGGCTTCTCCTGGGAGGGTCACGTAGGCTGCCTGAACCTTGTTGTACTTGTTCCCCGCGCTGCAGTTCAGCTGGAGCTCTGTGTACGAGTAGTAGTTGTGGTCGTTCTCACACATCCTGGAGATGAAGGTGAAGTTCTTGGTTCCTGAATCCTGGGCGCCCAGGGTTCTGGAGAACAGGAAGTAGACAAAGCCCTCGTCCTGGAAGACGAGAGATGGAAATAGAGGAGAGAGAAAGAGTGAGATAGAAGAGAATGAGTTCCATGAATCATTCTTCATCTTTCAGTCTCTTTGTAAAGTTGTATTCACAGACAGGCCCTGAGGGGATGTTTCACACTGCTGTGTGTGTAGAAGGATTGTCTCCGTCTCTCTCACCTTGAAGACGTGTCTGAAGTCATGGAGGTAGCGCAGCGTGAAGGGGTTGGACTGGACGGCCGAGGCCTCAATGATGCTTTCGAACAACACCCAGTCACTGTGGACCTGGAGGATACGGGTGCTGATCAGCTTGGTGCTGTCATGGCTGCCGTAGCCCTTAGCCACCTGAAGAGAACAGAGAGGGGCAAATACAAGTTACCATGGTGACCAGGAAGTAAATACAACATAGTTCAGCTTGGTGCACTCGTGGCTGACATAACCTCTACACACCTAGGACGAGACCGAGGGAACAGAACATGGGAAATTCTATTATCTAGTACATTTACAATTTTAAATCCCAATACAACATCAGCATTGCGATTGCAACACCAGGATAGTGGGTTTGATTCCTGGGTCCACCCAATACGTAAAACATTTATACAAGTCGCTTTGAATAAAAGTGTCTGCTAAATGACATTATTATTACTGTGATATATCACGGAGCGGTTCGTCCACCTACCAGGAAGACGGTGAAGTTCCCCTTGTCCTTGTTGAAGTAGTAAGACATGACCCCTACTACCGACACGCTCTCCTCAGCACTGGCCACGTACGACTTCTCTCCTTTCGTATCGCTGAAGTACAGCAGCTGCTCCACATTAGACAGGTTCCTCAGAGAACAGATTCCTCTGTACAGACTCCCACACACTATCAAGGTGTCTTTGGATGGATGGATGAGGAGCAGTTTGTTATGGTTGTCTGTCTCCACTGCTTCCTCACAGGAAGTCACGGGCGGGGTACACTGGCGGTTGTCCAGTTCGGGTCCTGTTCTGGTGTGTGCCTCGGGGTGCAGGGATTGGTCCAGTTGGTAGAGGGCATTGACCGTGCCCACGTACAGCCGGCTGGTGATTGGGTCCTGGACTACGTTGTTGATGAGGGTGTCGGAGGTGAACTCGTCGTAGGCGGAGCCGAGGAGGGAGAGAGACGACGTCGCCAAGATGGCAGCCAGGACCCACCGCCACGCCATCTCTGGAGGAGAGGAAGAGAAAAATTATTCTGTTACTCTTTATGTCTCTTTGTAACTTGGTAAAGAAAGAAAGAGAGCGAGAGGGGGAGAAGAGAGAGATAGAAGAGGAAGGAAGGAAGGAGTGAGAGGGGGATAAGAGAGAGATAGAAGAAGAGGAAGGAAGGAGTGAGAGGGGGAGAAGAGAGAGATAGAAGAAGAGGAAGGAAGGAGTGAGAGGGGGAGAAGAGAGAGATAGAAGAAGAGGAAGGAAGAAGTGAGAGGGGGAGAAGAGAGAGATAGAAGAAGAGGAAGGAAGGAGTGAGAGGGGGAGAAGAGAGAGATAGAAGAAGAGGAAGGAAGGAGTGAGAGGGGGAGAAGAGAGAGATAGAAGAAGAGGAAGGAAGGAGTGAGGGGGAGAAGAGAGAGATAGAAGAAGAGGAAGGAAGGAGTGAGAGGGGGAGAAGAGAGAGATAGAAGAAGAGGAAGGAAGGAGTGAGAGGGGGAGAAGAGAGAGATAGAAGAAGAGGAAGGAAGGAGTGAGAGGGGGAGAAGAGAGAGATAGAAGAAGAGGAAGGAAGGAGTGAGAGGGGGAGAAGAGAGAGATAGAAGAAGAGGAAGGAAGGAGTGAGAGGGGGAGAAGAGAGAGATAGAAGAAGAGGAAGGAAGGAGTGAGAGGGGGAGAAGAGAGAGATAGAAGAAGAGGAAGGAAGGAGTGAGAGGGGGAGAAGAGAGAGATAGAAGAGGAAGGAAGAAGTGAGAGGGGGAGAAGAGAGAGAGAGAGATAGAAGAGGAAGGAAGGAAGGAGTGAGAGGGGGATAAGAGAGAGATAGAAGAAGAGGAAGGAAGGAGTGAGAGGGGGAGAAGAGAGAGATAGAAGAAGAGGAAGGAAGGAGTGAGAGGGGGAGAAGAGAGAGATAGAAGAAGAGGAAGGAAGGAGTGAGAGGGGGAGAAGAGAGAGATAGAAGAAGAGGAAGGAAGGAGTGAGAGGGGGAGAAGAGAGAGATAGAAGAAGAGGAAGGAAGGAGTGAGGGGGAGAAGAGAGAGATAGAAGAAGAGGAAGGAAGGAGTGAGAGGGGGAGAAGAGAGAGATAGAAGAAGAGGAAGGAAGGAGTGAGAGGGGGAGAAGAGAGAGATAGAAGAAGAGGAAGGAAGGAGTGAGAGGGGGAGAAGAGAGAGATAGAAGAAGAGGAAGGAAGGAGTGAGAGGGGGAGAAGAGAGAGATAGAAGAAGAGGAAGGAAGGAGTGAGAGGGGGAGAAGAGAGAGATAGAAGAAGAGGAAGGAAGGAGTGAGAGGGGGAGAAGAGAGAGATAGAAGAAGAGGAAGGAAGGAGTGAGAGGGGGAGAAGAGAGAGATAGAAGAAGAGGAAGGAAGGAGTGAGAGGGGGAGAAGAGAGAGATAGAAGAAGAGGAAGGAAGGAGTGAGAGGGGGAGAAGAGAGAGATAGAAGAAGAGGAAGGAAGGAGTGAGAGGGGGAGAAGAGAGAGATAGAAGAAGAGGAAGGAAGGAGTGAGAGGGGGAGAAGAGAGAGATAGAAGAAGAGGAAGGAAGGAGTGAGAGGGGGAGAAGAGAGAGATAGAAGAAGAGGAAGGAAGGAGTGAGAGGGGGAGAAGAGAGAGATAGAAGAAGAGGAAGGAAGGAGTGAGAGGGGGAGAAGAGAGAGATAGAAGAAGAGGAAGGAAGAAGTGAGAGGGGGAGAAGAGAGAGATAGAAGAAGAGGAAGGAAGGAGTGAGAGGGGGAGAAGAGAGAGATAGAAGAAGAGGAAGGAAGGAGTGAGAGGGGGAGAAGAGAGAGATAGAAGAAGAGGAAGGAAGGAGTGAGAGGGGGAGAAGAGAGAGATAGAAGAAGAGGAAGGAAGGAGTGAGAGGGGGAGAAGAGAGAGATAGAAGAAGAGGAAGGAAGGAGTGAGAGGGGGAGAAGAGAGAGATAGAAGAAGAGGAAGGAAGGAGTGAGAGGGGGAGAAGAGAGAGATAGAAGAAGAGGAAGGAAGGAGTGAGAGGGGGAGAAGAGAGAGATAGAAGAAGAGGAAGGAAGGAGTGAGAGGGGGAGAAGAGAGAGATAGAAGAAGAGGAAGGAAGGAGTGAGAGGGGGAGAAGAGAGAGATAGAAGAAGAGGAAGGAAGGAGTGAGAGGGGGAGAAGAGAGAGATAGAAGAAGAGGAAGGAAGGAGTGAGAGGGGGAGAAGAGAGAGATAGAAGAAGAGGAAGGAAGGAGTGAGAGGGGGAGAAGAGAGAGATAGAAGAAGAGGAAGGAAGGAGTGAGAGGGGGAGAAGAGAGAGATAGAAGAAGAGGAAGGAAGGAGTGAGAGGGGGAGAAGAGAGAGATAGAAGAAGAGGAAGGAAGGAGTGAGAGGGGGAGAAGAGAGAGATAGAAGAAGAGGAAGGAAGGAGTGAGAGGGGGAGAAGAGAGAGATAGAAGAAGAGGAAGGAAGGAGTGAGAGGGGGAGAAGAGAGAGATAGAAGAAGAGGAAGGAAGAAGTGAGAGGGGGAGAAGAGAGAGATAGAAGAAGAGGAAGGAAGAAGTGAGAGGGGGAGAAGAGAGAGATAGAAGAAGAGGAAGGAAGGAGTGAGAGGGGGAGAAGAGAGAGATAGAAGAAGAGGAAGGAAGGAGTGAGAGGGGGAGAAGAGAGAGATAGAAGAAGAGGAAGGAAGGAGTGAGAGGGGGAGAAGAGAGAGATAGAAGAAGAGGAAGGAAGGAGTGAGAGGGGGAGAAGAGAGAGATAGAAGAAGAGGAAGGAAGGAGTGAGAGGGGGAGAAGAGAGAGATAGAAGAAGAGGAAGGAAGGAGTGAGAGGGGGAGAAGAGAGAGATAGAAGAAGAGGAAGGAAGGAGTGAGAGGGGGAGAAGAGAGAGATAGAAGAAGAGGAAGGAAGGAGTGAGAGGGGGAGAAGAGAGAGATAGAAGAAGAGGAAGGAAGGAGTGAGAGGGGGAGAAGAGAGAGATAGAAGAAGAGGAAGGAAGGAGTGAGAGGGGGAGAAGAGAGAGATAGAAGAAGAGGAAGGAAGGAGTGAGAGGGGGAGAAGAGAGAGATAGAAGAAGAGGAA
Organism: Oncorhynchus clarkii lewisi; assembly: GCF_045791955.1. NCBI lineage: Eukaryota > Metazoa > Chordata > Actinopteri > Salmoniformes > Salmonidae > Oncorhynchus > Oncorhynchus clarkii. Next base: position 4,807,242 of record NC_092167.1, read on the forward strand.
GGAAGGAGTGAGAGGGGGAGAAGAGAGAGATAGAAGAAGAGGAAGGAAGGAGTGAGAGGGGGAGAAGAGAGAGATAGAAGAAGAGGAAGGAAGGAGTGAGAGGGGGAGAAGAGAGAGATAGAAATATACAGATAAGGGGAAAATATATAATTAGTTCCTAATCTTAATCATTCCATTCTATTAGTCTTTCTGTGGCTTTGTAACTTAGTCATCACAGACAGGCCTGAGGGGACGTTTCAACAGCTAATAAGACATGAAATAAACATGAAGACATTAAGGTTAACAACGTTTAATAACATCCTCAGAATTATTTTTTATATTTTTTAGCACTAAGTTATTCAGTTCTACTTCAGCGTTCCTACCTTCCATTCTTTCATTATTATTCATCCTCATCCTTCCCACTAAATATAAAGGAGGGAAAATCAATTCACCCGCTCCCCAAACTCCCCTCAGATGTTGAGATGTGGATCAGTGAATTTGACACGGCCGATAAAACAAGTTGTTTTTTTTTCAAAAGAAAGAAGCGTTTGCAGCATTCGCTTTGCAGGCAAACTCCTCTTCTCTCCTCCCCTCATCCTTTCATCCCTGCCTACAGGTTTTCGGTAGTCAAACTCTCCTCGAATCAAAGGGATTCGAGGAGAGGTTGAGAAGAGTGGCACAGTGCCAAGGTAACAAAGGTGTCCTGTTGCATTACGGGTACGCCCTCAGCATGGGGGCAGAGAAGCTCCTCTTTGCAAAAACTCACAACGATTCACAAACTTTTTTCCAAAACTTTTGGGTGGGTTGTTGTGAGACCCAACCAAATACTTTGTCTGTGACCCAAAGGGAACACTTTCCGACACATTCCTTCTGACCCAGAGAACAAAGCAACATCCTCAGTAGAAACCTGGTAAATGAAGTGTTAAAAATCAGACCACAACACCATGATCTCTGGGAGGGGTGCGTCACTTGAGTGGGTTGAGTCACTGATGCGATCTTCCTGTCTGGGTTGGCGCCCCCCCCCTTGGGTTGTGCCGTGGCGGAGATCTTTGTGGGCTATACTCGGCCTTGTCTCAGGATGGTAAGTTGGTGGTTGAAGATATCCCTCTAGTGGTGTGGGGGCTGTGCTTTGGCAAAGTGGGTGGGGTTATATCCTTCCTGTTTGGCCCTGTCCGGGGGTGTCCTCAGATGGGGCCACAGTGTCTCCTGACCCCTCCTGTCTCAGCCTCCAGTATTTATACTGCAGTAGTTTATGTGTCGGGGGGCTAGGGTCAGTTTGTTATATCTGGACTACTTCTCCTGTCCTATTCGGTGTCCTGTGTGAATTTAAGTGTGCTCTCTCTAATTCTCTTTTTCTCTCTCTCTCTCTTGGAGGACCTGAGCCCTAGGACCATGCCTCAGGACTACCTGACATGACGACTCCTTGCTGTCCCCAGTCCACCTGGCCGTGCTGCTGCTCCAGTTTCAACTGTTCTGCCTTATTATTATTGGACCATGCTGGTCATTTATGAACATTTGAACATCTTGGCCATGTTCTGTTATAATCTCCACCCGGCACAGCCAGAAGAGGACTGGCCACCCCACATAGCCTGGTTCCTCTCTAGGTTTCTTCCTAGGTTTTGGCCTTTCTAGAGAGTTTTTCCTAGCCACCGTGCTTCTACACCTGCATTGCTTGCTGTTTGGGGTTTTAGGCTGGGTTTCTGTACAGCACTTTGAGATATCAGCTGATGTACGAAGGGCTATATAAATACATTTGATTTGATTTGTAGCTTCTCTATGAGCACTTTGACCTTTACCTGGTTCATAAACCAGAAAAAAAAGATCTGGGACCAGGCTAAGACATACCTGGGATCAGGCTAAGACAGCTCTGGGACCAGGCTAAGACAGATCTGGGACCAGGCTAAGACATACCTGGGACCAGGCTAAGACATACCTGGGACCAGGCTAAGACAGCTCTGGGATCAGGCTAAGACAGCTCTGGGACCAGGCTAAGACAGATCTGGAACCAGGCTAAGACATACCTGGGACCAGGCTAAGACATATGTGTACCATGTGTATGTGACCATTAACATCTGCTAACCCTGTGTATGTGGCCATTAACATCTGCTCACCATGTGTATGTGACCATTAACATCTGTTCACCCTGTGTATGTGACCATTAACATCTGCTCACCCTGTGTATGTGACCATTAACATCTGCTCACCCTGTGTATGTGACCATTAACATCTGCTCACCCTGTGTATGTGACCATTAACATCTGCTCACCCTGTGTATGTGACCATTAACATCTGCTCACCATGTGTATGTGACCATTAACATCTGCTCACCATGTGTATGTGACCATTAACATCTGCTCACCATGTGTATGTGACCATTAACATCTGCTCACCATGTGTATGTGACCATTAACATCTGCTCACCATGTGTATGTGGCCATTAACATCTGCTCACCATGTGTATGTGACCATTAACATCTGCTCACCATGTGTATGTGACCATTAACATCTGCTCACCATGTGTATGTGACCATTAACATCTGCTCACCATGTGTATGTGACCATTAACATCTGCTCACCATGTGTATGTGACCATTAACATCTGCTCACCATGTGTATGTGACCATTAACATCTGCTCACCATGTGTATGTGACCATTAACATCTGCTAACCATGTGTATGTGACCATTAACATCTGCTCACCATGTGTATGTGACCAATAACATTTGATTTGATGGCTCCTCCCCAGGCACTGATGCAAACCAGCCATGAAGACATTTACAATATACCAACACTGCCTGCCTTAAGTTCTCTCTCAGGGGATTAGGTAGAAGGCACAACTGATGTTCTGCCAGTACCAGCCCAACAGGAACAGCTCAACAGAGAAACACAATGTTCTGTTCTACTCCTCTGTTCCACTGTCTTCTGTCCTGTTCCACTGTCCTGTTCTCCTCTCTTCTGTGTGTTCTTGCCCAAGGCAACCCAGATATGACTTCAGTCCGTTCCTGAAATACCTCTGTGGGAACAACGTGATAATATCTCAGTGAGTTCTGGGGCTTGTTAGGACACTTAAGCCCATGAGGAGAACTGACTTAAGGTCAGTTGGTATTTTTCCTCCTAACAGAAGTTAAGGAAGCTAAGCTGATTTTGGACCTGTGACAAAGGGCAACTTCTACGTGGATCAAACAGACACACAGCATAACAGCTCTGACTCAGTCTTGAAGGCTTTAGAAGAGAACAAACAGTCCTAAAAGCTCTATACATGGTGTTAGAGCTCAGACCACCACAATGATGATGGTCTACAGTAATAATCAGTGCATAACAATGTTTCATGAGGACAGAACAGAGGGACAGAGTGAGAATCAACACAAACTGGGACTCAGGCTCTGCCCTCCAGTCTACTCACAAAAGCCCAAGTGAAGTAAGCTCTCTGAGAAACCATTATGAGGGACATAGTCGAGCTAGACACCACAGTGGCAGCTCTCACTGGGTCTTTGTTATGATGAAATAGTAGAGCTAGACACCACAGTGGCAGCTCTCACTGGGTCTTTGTTATGATGAAATAGTAGAGCTAGACACCACAGTGGCAGCTCTTACTGGGTCTTTGTTATGATGAAATAGTAGAGCTAGACACCACAGTGGCAGCTCTCACTGGGTCTTTGTTATGATGAAATAGTAGAGCTAGACACCACAGTGGCAGCTCTTACTGGGTCTTTGTTATGATGAAATAGTAGAGCTAGACACCACAGTGGCAGCTCTTACTGGGTCTTTGTTATGATGAAATAGTAGAGCTAGACACCACAGTTGCAGCTCTCACTGGGTTTTTGTGATTGTTGGAGTCCAGTTCCAGATTAGAGATGGGTAACTTTCCCATGAACTCCCTGTACCCCCCCCCCCCCCCCCCCCCCCCTGCATTCCCTCCCCGCCCCCCACATGTCATCAGCGCTATGGGGAGAGGTCTCCTAAGATGCCTGCACAGCATTGCACTGTGTGTGTCACCTGATGGGGCTGCATTAGTTGTTATTGTCAGCACTCAGAGTGTTGTGAGGCGCTGCGTGACGACTGTTACTCATCAGGGTGTGTGTTCCTTCATCAGCACAAGGCTGAACATTTGATTCCTCTTTCACAACTCTGGACAAAACCTTCTCTCTCGGCTGCTTAGCCCACACAACGCCAAAAGAACACACACAGCAGAAATATTTTAGTCATAATATAAAAGTCATATAAACCATGTGATGTGGTTTCTCATATCGCAATGTGACCGTCTGACTGACTGGGGGTTGGGGAGATTGGGGTTTTGGGTTTCAGAGATTCGGCCTATTGGTTTCTGTGTGTGTGTCTTTAACATACAGTGTGTGTGTGTGTGTGTGTGTAAAAACATGAGCTGGCGCACACCCAGGAAAATGTGTTTGTGTGGAGGTGCTGACTAAAAGGCAAATAAACGATGAACTATCAAAGTAAAGAAAGTTGCAGACTCCATGTATGAACTCCCAGCAGTTTACTGGTATTTACCAACGTTTCAGCATCGCCGTGCCTCTCAAGGTAATGTCACCAACACTTGAACCAGGTTAAGTAGACGAACAGTGTGTTTGGTGCAACCAATGACAATAGTGAGGGGTGAGACTGTATATAAAAATACATTTAAAAAGGTATATGGCACATGAAATATATTATGCTATTGTTATCATATAGAAACATAATGGAATATTTTACATCGAATTAGCATCAACAAACATTATTGTTTAACTCAATTTCACATAATTGTTACGTATTTAATTTCAGATTTGTTACATGTAAATATTTTGGTTCAACCTTAATGTATAATGAGCATCATCAACAGGAGGAACATAGTAGGTGTTCGCTAATAAGCTGTAAAAAGAATATCGATTTATAAGATTTGTTCCTAAGAACGGCCTGAGATCAAAGTCAATATTCAGACCAGTAAGGGTCAATGTTTAAAGACAGGATATCCAGTAACCCTCTCTTTGTGGTAGTAAGATCTCCATGTTACCTCCTCTCCTTGGTAGAGCAACGTGCTCAATGCCTGTGTATTTGAGGGAGGAGATTGAATGTTTAGCTTCAACAAAGTAAGCTGCTACTGGATAGTCAATGTTCTTACACCCGATTGAGCTGCGGGGTCCAGCTATGCGTTTTTTTAATTGTCTTTTCGTTTGTCCTACGTAGGCTTTTCCACATGAACAGGTAATGAGACTGATTACTCCCGGGGTCTTGCATGAGATGATCCCCTAACAGGGATCTTTCAACCTGTATGTGGGTGTCTGAAGAAAGACGTTTTATAGTGCTATTGCACTGTGCTCATGAGCTACGTTTGTCATTCCCATTTGGGTTAGGTGTCAAGAGTGTCTGAGTGGGCTCAGGGGGCATGTCAGATCTCACCAAACTGTCTCCAAGAGTGTCTGAGTGGGCTCAGGGGGCATGTCAGATCTCACCAAACTGTCTCCAAGAGTGTCTGAGTGGGCTCAGGGGGCAGGTCAGATCTCACCAAACTATCTCCAAGAGTGTCTGAGTGGGCTCAGGGGGCAGGTCAGATCTCACCAAACTATCTCCAAGAGTGTCTGAGTGGGCTCAGGGGGCATGTCAGATCTCACCAAACTATCTCCAAGAGTGTCTGAGTGGGCTCAGGGGGCATGTCAGATCTCACCAAACTATCTCCAAGAGTGTCTGAGTGGGCTCAGGGGGCAGGTCAGATCTCACCAAACTATCTCCAAGAGTGTCTGAGTGGGCTCAGGGGGCAGGTCAGATCTCACCAAACTATCTCCAAGAGTGTCTGAGTGGGCTCAGGGGGCAGGTCAGATCTCACCAAACTATCTCCAAGAGTGTCTGAGTGGGCTCAGGGGGCAGGTCAGATCTCACCAAACTATCCCCAATATTGCGACCACACTTATAGAACACCAGTGGGGGTTCCTTGAAGAGGTGTGTGATTTTTGTTGTCTGATTGCATAATATGCCAGTGCTTTATCAGGATTGCTTTCATTTTCACATTTTAATTTAGCTCCCGCGGACTTCCTTCCCAGAACACAAAGACATCTATGTATCTCTTCCATAGGACTATTTTATAAAGTAAGGGGTGTGTCTCGGTTTTATAAAGGAGTGCTTCTTCAAATTGTCCCACATACAGGTTTGCATAGTTGGGGGAAAAGGGGGAGCCCATGGCTACACCCCAAATTTGAAGGAAAAGGTCTGACTCAAAGACAAAGTAGTTATGGGATAATACCAGTTCAGTAAGTTGTAAGATGCAGTCATTAGATGGAGCAAGGGGAGTCTCTCTGCTGTAGGACATGCTGCAGCGCCTGCAAGCCTCCAGTGTGTGGGATGTTAGTGTACAAGCTCTCCACATCAAAAGTGGCCAGCAGAGTGCCCTCTGGTATCCTTCCTAAGCCCTCTATCAATGAGGTCATGTGACTAGTGTCTGACATAAGATGGGAGATTCTCAACCATCGGTCTAATGTGGTAATCCACAAATGTAGAAATGTTGGATGTCACAGAGTCGATTGCTGCTACAACGGGTCTACCCGGGGGAGGAGACACTGGGTCTACCCGGGGGAGGAGACACTGGGAGACACTAGGTCTACCCGGGGGAGGAGACACTGGGTCTACCCGGGGGAGGAGACACTGGGTCTACCCGGGGGAGGAGACACTGGGTCTACCCGGGGGAGGAGACACTGGGTCTACCCATGGGAGGAGACACTGGGTCCACCCGGGGGAGGAGACACTGGGTCCACCCGGGGGAGGAGACACTGGGTCCACCCGGGGGAGGAGACACTGGGTCTACCCGGGGGAGGAGACACTGGGTCTACCCGGGGGAGGAGACACTGGGTCTACCCGGGGGAGGAGACACTTGTTTGTGTAATTTAGCGACTGTATAGAAAGTTGGTAACTTAGGAAATTTCACACATAGAAATTCAGCTTCTTTTTTGGTGATTTGTCCTGATTCCAAACAGCTTTCCACTGTGGATGAGATATTATTCTGGAATTCAAGGGTTGGGTCACAATTCAGTTTACGATAGAAGCCACCTTTAGATAGTTGTCAGCGACATTCATTCACAGTCACATTTGTTTTGTATACAAATTCCTCCTCCATCACATTCTGTTCATGATAATGGAAGGATCTGACTAAGTCCTTAAGAGCCACACTCAGGTTATCATAGGATTTGTGTTTCTGTTTGTCTTTCAGTAGGTCACCTACATCATTTTCAACAATCCTACAGAAGGTTTCTATGGACACATTGCGTTTGGGGGAGGTACGAATGAACTTTTTGCTCCAAATGTGGTTCTCTCAGATTTGTCAGGTACCTCAGCTGGGTTGATGGCTCCATCTCCTCCTTGAGTCACGGTAGGACAGGTAAGTCTATTGATTAGCGTGGTAGACCTGTGTATACATCTCACTGAGGATGACATTTCAACTAGAGTCATGGAAGTTTCACTTACCTAAGAACTCACGCAATCTCAAGAGATCTGTGTCGTCAACATACTGTGTGTGTGTGTGTGTGTGTGTGTGTGTGTGTGTCAGTGTTACTCTATGATTGACTACTGTGTAAAGCTATACTATATCCTCTCTGGGCTGAGGTAATTAGCCCCATTGCCCTGCTGTTAACCTCCAATGTCCTGTAATGTGTGAGAGACAGCTGCTTCCAATCAACACACACACAAAGGTTAAAGTGATTACTCTTCCTGTAAAGAAACCAGTTTGGTCCGGTTCCCCCCCACCTTATACGGTCGGTCGTTCCACCTCAAAAAACTAAATTAAGAGGATATCGACACACACCATCTCAGAATGTTCTGTTGTTACAAACAGATATGATTACCATTCCTGAAACATTTTGTTGAAATATAATTTGATCTCCAAATTGGTAATTTTAATTTCTAGGATTCATAAAATCAGCAAAAAAATAAAATAAAAGTCCTCTCACTGTCAACTGCGTTTATTTTCACCAAACTTAACATGTGTAAATATTTGTATGAACATAAGATTCAACAACAGACATAAACTGAACAAGTTCCACAGACATGTGACTAACAGAAATTGAATAATGTGTCCCTGAACAAAAGGGGGGGGGGGACAAAATCAAAAGTAACAGTCAGTATCTGGTGTGGCCACCAGCTGCATTAAGTACTGCAGTGCATCTCCTCATGGACTGCACCAGATTTGCCAGTTCTTGCTGTGAGATGTTTATCCCACTCTTCCACCAAGGCACCTGCAAGTTCCCGGACACTTCTGGGGGGAAATGGCCCTAGCCCTGACCCTCCGATCCAACAGGTCCCAGACACTTCTGGGGGGAATGGCCCTAGCCCTGACCCTCCGATCCAACAGGTCCCAGACACTTCTGGGGGGAATGGCCCTAGCCCTGACCCTCCGATCCAACAGGTCCCAGACACTTCTGGGGGGAAATGGCCCTAGCCCTGACCCTCCGATCCAACAGGTCCCAGACATTTCTGGGGGGAAATGGCCCTAGCCCTGACCCTCCGATCCAACAGGTCCCAGACATTTCTGGGGAGAAATGGCCCTAGCCCTGACCCTCCGATCCAACAGGTCCCAGACGTGCTCAATGGGATTGAGATCCGGGCTCTTTGCTGGCCATGGCAGAACACTGACATTCCTGACTTGCAGGAAATCACGCACAGAACGAGCAGTATGGCTGGTGGCATTGTCATGCTGGAGGGTCATGTCAGGATGAGCCTGCAGGAAGGGTACCACATGAGGGAGGAGGATGTCTTCCCTGTAACGCACAACGTTGAGATTGCCTGCAATGACAACAAGCTCAGTCCAATGATGCTGTGACACTGCCCCAGACCATGACGGACCCTTCACCTCCAAATCGATCCCGCTCCAGAGTACAGGCCTCGGTTTAACGCTCATTCAGTCGACGATAAACGTTAATCCGACCATCACCCCTCAGTGAAGAGCACTTTTTGCCAGTCCTGTCTGGTCCAGCGACGGTGGGTTTGTGCCCATAGGCGACGTTGTTGCCAGTGATGTCTGGTGAGGACCTGCCTTACAACAGGCCTAAAAGCCCTCAGTTCAGCCTCTCAGCCTATTGCGGACAGTCTGAGCACTGATTGAGGGATTGTGCATTCCTGGTGTAACTCAGGCAAACATCTCATCTGTTTCTAACAAAGGATTTCAGAACAATCTGACATGGTGGGGGTCATGGCTTGTTGAAATGACATGGAACAACCTGTCTGTCATCACAAACCATTCCCAGATCCATTCCCAATGGAGCCAGACCAGGACTCCCAGTCAGGGTTGTGAAGGAGAAGTTAGCCGAGCAGGGAATGTTCTGGGGTCTGTTCTCAGTATCCCCTTTGATCTCAATCCATATGGAGCCTACGCCAGGATAATCACATTCTATACAGAGTGGAGGGTGTGTTTTATAGTAGAGGATGTGTTTTATAGTAGTGGATGTGTTTTATAGTAGAGGATGTGTTTTATAGTAGAGGATGTGTTTTATAGTAGAGGATGTGTTTAATAGTGGAGGATGTGCACCCATTGTCAGTGGCTGTGAAGAATAGAGGGTTTCAGCACCTCATGAAATAGCTCAAGCGACGTTATGAATTTCGTCCGCTCACACACAGCAAATAGGTAGTACCCGCTCTATAGAAGCAAGTGTCATGATGTTGGCCTCTTTGGGTATAGCAAGCCCCATCCCCCTCTCCCTGCCTCCCCCTTTCCTCCTTCAACTAGGTTGCTGTGGTCAGAGAGACGTCGTAAATCCCTGAGGATCTCCTCATGGACACACAGTATAGAGAGAGTAAATCCTTCTACCTCACAGAACTTTCATGTTCCGGAGAAGGTATAAAAGATCGGTGAAGAATCCTGTTTATATAATAGCCTCAGATATGAGGTTTACATCTAATTGTTGTATAAGATGAATGAGTGAGGATGATACTGTTTGTATAATTGTGTAATATGATTTTGGACTGTTTAATGAAGAAAAATACAATTCCCTTTTGATTTGAACTAAATCAGAGGACCGCCCCTGAGCCCAGTTAGGGTCAGGCCTCCTGGGACAGCCCTTTTCTCTGTCATTCCGAATAAAACCCAACTTTGAGAAATGATCATCATGTTTTTCTCCATTGGGGGAGGCCAAAGGTTGTGGACCATTGCTGAATCTTTTAACCATCCCACGTGGTTAAACTCTTAGACTATCGATACCGACAGAATAAGAACAAGTCTTTGATATTAATTACTAGTCTGCAGCTAGGAATTTGGTATCATTGAACGCGAAGAACGACAACCGCCGAAACATCCACTCTATAACGAAACAAATGAATGTCACTCTGAACTCTCCACTATAACCAAGACAGAGAGAGAGAGGACAATTCTACAAAAGAAAAGATCAAGACGACACACTGAGCGTAAATATATATATTGATTGCAATTGTTCCCGAATGAGTGAACGTTCATGTGTAAAGGATTAGCATTTCAATTGTTCTAATTATCACTCTGTAGTGACTTCTTAGTCGACCCCCACTTCTCCTTTTGTCTAACAAGCCGCCATGCCAGTTTAGCCCACTAGGGCACATCCTCCTATCATTACATTACCTTGTTTGTTTGTTTGTTTGTCTGTTTATGCATTTCTGTGAATTACTTAGTTTGTAATAAATAAATGATTTAAGACAACTGATGTATGGATGACTCATAGTGAAGACTGGGTTTGTGCAGATAACCAACAATTTACGATGTTTGGAATGAGACTAACGTGAGGTAAAGTAAATCATTCATTAATCAGAAGACTAATTGATCAGATAAAATATCTGAAAAGTTATTTTAGGAAATTATAACTTTGTAATCTGAATATTTTTCCTTGATGCCGCGACTTCCTAGTTAATTACATTTACATGATTAATCAGTTGATTGCGTAATACTAATTACAGATGAAAACTATGTCTTCAGTTTAATGATAGTAAAGACATGACACAAGCTAAGGCCAAAGTTGTCTTTCATTTGTGTTGCGTTTACTCCAGACAGATGGACCTCCAGGGTCACAGAGAGCTACTTAACAGTGACAGCTCATCACATGACCCCCCAGAGTGGGAGAGGACAAGTACCGTGCTACAGACACGACCCCTTTATGTCACACAAGTCAGCATCTTCTTGTCTTGGGAAGAAAACAGCACACAGACCTAAACAATGTCTGAGCCAAGTTTACATATCGATTTCACACACATACTGCACGTCAGTGTGGTTGATGAGTAATGGTGAGTTCTGATGTAAGAGAATCCAAAGTGTTGTTGTTCCTGGTGGTGATGTCACCAGGCCTTACAGGACTAAAGATCACATCTGTAATCAGGAAGACCAACACTTAAATCAACCAGAAATAACTACAGTAACTGTAGGCATTTCACTTCCACTGTACCGAAACAAACTCCAGAACAACAATACATACCAAACTGTGGGTTTGGTGAACAGTTACACCCCTAGCGCGCGTGCACGCACGCACGCACGCACGCACGCGCACACACACACACACTGATTAAAAGGCTGCGTTACGCAAATGTAATTTTCTCTGGTGTATGGCCTTCTCTCGCTTCACGCAAGGATGATTAATAACTGCACTGTGGAGCAACCCCCCATTTTATTAACCTGGCCCAGATAGACCCCTACGAGTGTGTGTGTGTGTGTGTGTGTGTGTGTGTGTGTGTGTGTGTGTGTGTGTGTGTGTTCCCACTCCGCTCCACCCTGAGAGATGTAATATGTCTGCCAGCCAGAGTAATTATGACTGGATTCCAATGGGGAAACACTGAACCAACAGTTTCACTGCCTCCTATTCAAAATGTGCAGATTAAACCTTAATCTATTCATTGTGCAGAGTTCATAATTCTGTTCCAGTGGCTAGGACAAGAAGAGAGCGAGGTAGACAGAGAGCGAGGATGTGTTTAAACGTGTCTGTGTGTTTAGGCACGGTTGTGGTTCTCATGGCCTGTTAGCAAACTAACAGGCCATGAGAGACAGAGAGGTAGACAGAGAGGTAGACAGAGAGGTAGACAGAGAGCGAGAGAGGTAGACAGAGAGCGAGAGAGGTAGACAGAGAGCGAGAGAGGTAGACAGAGAGCGAGAGAGGTAGACAGAGAGCGAGAGAGGTAGACAGAGAGCGAGAGAGGTAGACAGAGAGCGAGAGAGGTAGACAGAGAGCGAGAGAGGTAGACAGAGAGCGAGAGAGGTAGACAGAGAGCGAGAGAGGTAGACAGAGAGCGAGAGAGGTAGACAGAGAGCGAGAGAGGTAGACAGAGAGCGAGAGAGGTAGACAGAGAGCGAGAGCAGAAGTGCTGGTATGGAGGCAGAGAGGTCAGAGGCTGGGAGGTCAAACACACACACTGAACTAATCCTACAGTTTGCTAACAGGCCATGAGAACCACAACCGTGCCTAAACACACAGACACGTTTAAACACATCCTAGGAATAAGAGTGTGACCTTGTTTCTTTCTGAGAAAGGCATGTGTTAGCATGGATATGAATACGGATTATTCATAATGAATATTTGATGTATGTGAGAATCGTCCAAGAAACTGACAGTGTGTGTGTGTGTGTGTGTGTTAGTCCTAATGCGAGAGGAGAGAAAGTGAGTGAAAGAATGAGTGGACAGAGAGAGAAGAGAGGAAAGAGAGAAGGCAAACAGAAATCAAGAGTGTGCACACAGAACGAGGTTCCAGGGAGAGAGGTTACATACAGAGAACGAGAGAGAAATAGAGAGAGGTTACACACAGAGAACGAGACAGAAATAGGAGACAGGTTACACACAGAGAACGAGACAGAAATAGGAGAGAGGTTACACACAGAGATGAGAGAGAAATAGGAGAGAGGTTACACACAGAGACGAGAGAGAAATGGGAGAGAGGTTACACACAGAGACAGACAGAAATAGGAGAGAGGTAACACACAGAACGAGAGAAATAGGAGAGGTTACACACAGAGACAGACAGAAATAGGAGAGAGGTTACACACAGAGACAGACAGAAATAGGAGAGAGGTAACACACAGAACGAGAGAAATAGGAGAGAGGTTACACACAGAGAACGAGAGAGAAATAGGAGAGAGGTTACACACAGAGAACGAGAGAGAAATAGGAGAGAGGTTACAAACAGCGAACGAGAGAGAAATAGGAGAGAGGTTACACACAGAGAACGAGAGAGAAATAGGAGAGAGGTTACAAACAGCGAACGAGAGAGAAATAGGAGAGAGGTTACACACAGAGAACGAGAGAGAAATAGGAGAGAGGTTACATACAGCGAACGAGAGAGAAATAGGAGAGAGGTTACACACAGAGAACGAGAGAGAAATAGGAGAGAGGTTACACACAGAGAACGAGAGAGAAATAGAGAGAGGTTACACACAGAGAATGAGAGAAATAGGAGAGAGGTTACACACAGAGACGAGAGAGAAATGGGAGAGAGGTTACACACAGAGACAGACAGAAATAGGAGAGAGGTTACACACAGAATGAGAGAAATAGGAGAGAGGTTACACACAGAGACAGACAGAAATGGGAGAGAGGTTACACACAGAGACGAGAGAGAAATGGGAGAGAGGTTACACACAGAGACAGACAGAAATAGGAGAGAGGTTACACACAGAGACGAGAGAGAAATAGGAGAGAGGTTACACACAGAGACAGACAGAAATAGGAGAGAGGTTACACACAGAGAATGAGAGAGAAATAGGAGAGAGGTTACACACAGAGAATGAGAGAGAAATAGGAGAGAGGTTACATACAGAGAACGAGACAGAAATAGGAGAGAGGTTACACACAGAGAACGAGACAGAAATAGGAGAGAGGTTACACAGAGAACGAGACAGAAATGGGAGAGAGGTTACACACAGAGAGAGCAAAGTTCTGCACAGCACCACGTTAACAAGGCTGTCTTTGTTTCTCCATTTGAGGGATTGTTCCTCTGCTGCCCCAGGTAGCCCAGCACAGGGAGAAAGAGAACTCTCATTCCTCTGGACATTCTAGGATTTACTGCAACTATCCTTATTAGGGGATTCAACAGAGAAGTAAAGACTAGCTGAACAGACGCAGAGCATGATACCATACCTCTGGAACACAACTGGAGACTAGAACAGACAGGGCTGAAGAGACTGGAGAACAGAGAAAAAAGGTGATTGAAGGCATCATGGGGGTAAAGAAAAAACAAGGAGGAGAGGAAAGAGGAGAGGTGACAGAAGAGGAGGGGAGAGGGGGCGGAGAGAAGATGAGAGGTGAGGGGACGGAGAGAAGAGGTGAGGGGACGGAGAGAAAAGGAGAGGTGAGGGGACGGAGAGAAGAGGTGAGGGGACGGAGAGAAAAGGAGAGGTGAGGGGACGGAGAGAAAAGGAGAGGTGAGGGGACGGAGAGAAGAGGTGAGGGGACGGAGAGAAAAGGAGAGGTGAGGAGACAGAAGAGGAGGGGAGAGGTGAGGAGACAGAAGAGGAGGGGAGAGGGGGCGGAGAGAAGAGGAGAGGTGAGGGGAATGAGAGAAAAGGAGAGGTGAGGGGACGGAGAGAAGAGGTGAGGGGACGGAGAGAAAAGGAGAGGTGAGGGGACGGAGAGAAGAGGTGAGGGGACGGAGAGAAAAGGAGAGGTGAGGGGACGGAGAGAAAAGGAGAGGTGAGGGGACGGAGAGAAGAGGTGAGGGGACGGAGAGAAAAGGAGAGGTGAGGAGACAGAAGAGGAGGGGAGAGGTGAGGAGACAGAAGAGGAGGGGAGAGGGGGCGGAGAGAAGAGGAGAGGTGAGGGGAATGAGAGAAGAGGTGAGGTGAGGGGACGGAGAGAAGAGGTGAGGTGAGGGGACAGAGAGAAGAGGTGAGGTGAGGGGACGGAGAGAAAAGGAGAGGTGAGGGGACGGAGAGAAAAGGAGAGGTGAGGGGACGGAGAGAAGAGGAGAGGTGAGGGGACGGAGAGAAGAGGAGAGGTGAGGAGACAGAAGAGGAGGGGAGAGGTGAGGAGACAGAAGAGGAGGGGAGAGGGGGCGGAGAGAAGAGGAGAGGTGAGGAGAGGTGAGGGGAATGAGAGAAGAGGTGAGGTGAGGGGAATGAGAGAAGAGGTTAGGTGAGGGGACGGAGAGAAGAGGTGAGGTGAGGGGACGGAGAGAAGAGGAGAGGTGAGGGGACGGAGAGAAGAGGAGAGGTGAGGGGACGGAGAGAAGAGGAGAGGTGAGTGGAATGAGAGAAGAGGAGAGGGGGCGGAGAGAAGAGGAGAGGTGAGGGGACGGAGAGAGGAGGAGAGGTGAGGGGACGGAGAGAAGAGGAGAGGTGAGGGGAATGAGAGAAGAGGAGAGGTGAGGGGATGGAGAGAAGAGGTGAGGTGAGGGGACGGAGAGAAGAGGAGAGGTGAGGGGACGTAGAGAGGAGGAGAGGTGAGGGGAATGAGAGAGGAGGAGATGTGAGGGGAATGAGAGAGGAGGAGAGGTGAGGGGACGGAGAGAAGAGGAGAGGTGAGGGGACGTAGAGAGGAGGAGAGGTGAGGGGAATGAGAGAGGAGGAGAGGTGAGGGGAATGAGAGAAGAGGAGAGGGGAATGAGAGAAGAGGAGAGGGGACGGAGAGAAGAGGAGAGGTGAGGGGAATGAGAGAAGAGGAGAGGTGAGGGGAATGAGAGAAGAGGAGAGGTGAGGGGACGGAGAGAGGAGGAGAGGTGAGGGGAATGAGAGAAGAGGAGAGGTGAGGGGAATGAGAGAAGAGGAGAGGGGAGGGGAATGAAATAAGAGGAGAGGTGAGGGGAATGAGAGAAGAGGAGGTGAGGGGAATGAGAGAAGAGGAGAGGTGAGGGGACAGAGAGAGGAGGAGAGGTGAGGGGAATGAGAGAAGAGGAGAGGTGAGGGGAATGAGAGAAGAGGAGAGGTGAGGGGAATGAGAGAAGAGGAGAGGTGAGGGGAATGAGAGAAGAGGAGAGGTGAGGGGACGGAGAGAAGAGGAGAGGTGAGGAGGGGTGAGGGGACGGAGAGAGGAGGAGAGGTGAGGGGAATGAGAGAAGAGGAGACGTGAGGGGAATGAGAGAAGAGGAGACGTGAGGGGAATGAGAGAAGAGGAGAGGTGAGGGGACGGAGAGAAGAGGAGAGGTGAGGAGGGGTGAGGGGACGGAGAGAGGAGGAGAGGTGAGGGGAATGAGAGAAGAGGAGACGTGAGGGGAATGAGAGAAGAGGAGATGGGTTTAATGAAAGAAAAGCAGGTTCCTACTGAAAGTGTCTGCTACCCTGAGAAAGACAAAAAGCAGTCTCTGCCTCAGGCTGTGTTAGATCAAGACACAGATAACACATCTGATACTTTGTCTAATTGATCTCACTTCAAAATCCCCCAGAATCAACCCAGACACCATTATTTAAATCATTAGCAGTTGGCTGTAATTATCTGTATCCCTTTACCAGAGGGCTAATACACACCTTATTAAGCACAGCTCAAACCAGGCCGGGCCGAGAGAGAGGGAGGGTGTGTGAGTGTGCACGTGTGAGTGAGTGAGTCAGTGAATTGGGGCATGAGTAGGGTTGCAAAGGGTCGGAAACTTTCCATGGGAAGTTAAGCCCTGGAATTTGGGGAATTTTGCTTAAATTCATAAAAAAATGATGGTTTAGAACCGTGAACCTTCTTCTGTGGGATACACAAGGCAATTCTAGGTCTTACGGCATATTTTGGTTGAACTGTCCCCAATTCAATGGAATTGAAACCCTCTGCATGCACAGTGCATTCTTCCATCACATGCACAGTGCATTCTTCCATCACATGTGCAGTGCACTCTTCCATCACATGTGCAGCTGATTCTCAAGATCTTGCACGCTAATGAGATGCTTTTTAGCCCACACTACTACACTGTCTGAGCCAAGGACTAAATGCTTTCTGGTAAGTTTTGATTAGAATACTGGGTGGGGTGAATATATTTTATGACATCATTTTTTGTTAACTAGTAAATAGTAGCCTACAGCAAAGTGTGTTTAAATCATTTCTAACTTGTTAACAATTTCTGCTAGTTAGTATTTGCTACCATGTGGGTTTTAGCTTGCTTGAGCCTGCTAACCGAGTGTTAATTCACCTGTTTCCATACATGTTTCATTTTAAAACATTTATCTTACAAAAGGAGTTGTTTAATCTAATATTAACTATTTATCTGTACATAGAATTGAATTAGATTTTTTACTCCTTTTTTTCTAATCTTTACAGGAAAATGCAATGGGCACTATCTGATGTGTAGCTACTGTAGAAGGAAAAGCTGTGCACATTTCCAAATACTGTGCCAATTCATATGTGAAGAATGCAACAAAGATGCAGAATCATCTGGCCAAGTGCATAAAGTTCCCTCAGTGCTAGCCCATCAGGCGCTCCCCAGGTGCTAGCCCATCAGGCGCTACCCAGGTTCTAGCCCATCAGGCGCTAGCCCATCAGGCGCTACCCAGGTGCTAGCCCATCAGGCGCTACCCAGGTGCTAGCCCATCAGGCGCTACCCAGGTGCTAGCCCATCAGGCGCTACCCAGGTGCTAGCCCATCAGGCGCTACCCAGGTGCTAGCCCATCAGGCGCTACCCAGGTGCTAGCCCATCAGGCGCTACCCAGGTGCTAGCCCATCAGGCCCTACCCAGGTGCTAGCCCATCAGGCCCTACCCAGGTGCTAGCCCATCAGGCGCTACCCAGGTGCTAGCCCATCAGGCGCTACCCAGGTGCTAGCCCATCAGGCGCTACCCAGGTGCTAGCCCATCAGGCGCTACCCAGGTGCTAGCCCATCAGGCGCTACCCAGGTGCTAGCCCATCAGGCGCTAACCAGGTGCTAGCCCATCAGGCGCTACCCAGGTGCTAGCCCATCAGGCGCTAAACAGGTGCTAGCCCATCAGGCGCTAACCAGGTGCTAGCCCATCAGGCGCTACCCAGGTGCTAGCCCATCAGACGCTAACCAGTATTGATAGAGTATCAGAGGGCTCCCATCCTGTAGTCTATAGTTGGGCTGGAATGACACCAGTATCACTGTACTCCTTAGTATCGTAGCTATGAAACAAAACAGATGTAACTTCTTTAGAACAGCCCTAATGTTGGAAACAAACATCATGATGTTGTCATCCAGAGACACATGTAATTTCCAAGCCACAGCACACAATATGTTACATACAGCAGGATTTTAAAGAACCAAAGACTTGTCTGTTTTGTCTTTTCATTTTTGCCATGGAACAAATATTGCAATACTTGTATCATCACAGCGGGAAATGCTTATCATCACAGCCCTGGTGTACAGCAGGAAATGCTTATCATCACAGCCCTGGTGTACAGCAGGAAATGCTTATCATCACAGTACTAGTCTACAGCAGGAAATGCTTATCATCACAGCCCTGGTGTACAGCAGGAAATGCTTATCATCACAGTACTAGTCTACAGCAGGAAATGCTTATCATCACAGCCCTGGTGTACAGCAGGAAATGCTTATCATCACAGTACTAGTCTACAGCAGGAAATGCTTATCATCACAGCCCTGGTGTACAGCAGGAAATGCTTATCATCACAGCCCTAGTCTACAGCAGGAAATGCTTATCATCACAGCCCTAGTCTACAGCAGGAAATGCTTATCATCACAGCCCTAGTCTACAGCAGGAAATGCTTATCATCACAGCCCTAGTCTACAGCAGGAAATGCTTATCATCACAGCCCTAGTCTACAGCAGGAAATGCTTATCATCACAGCCCTGGTGTACAGCAGGAAATGCTTATCATCACAGCCCTAGTCTACAGCAGGAAATGCTTATCATCACAGCCCTAGTCTACAGCAGGAAATGCTTATCATCACAGCCCTAGTCTACAGCAGGAAATGCTTATCATCACAGCCCTAGTCTACAGCAGGAAATGCTTATCATCACAGCCCTAGTCTACAGCAGGAAATGCTTATCATCACAGCCCTGGTGTACAGCAGGAAATGCTTATCATCACAGCCCTAGTCTACAGCAGGAAATGCTTATCATCACAGCCCTGGTGTACAGCAGGAAATGCTTATCATCACAGCCCTGGTGTACAGCAGGAAATGCTTATCATCACAGCCCTATTCTACAGCAGGAAATGCTTATCATCACAGCCCTATTCTACAGCAGGAAATGCTTAACAAAAATTGGACTGAACCCAAGACTGTGGGTTTCACAATTGAGATCAATGAAGCACTAAAAACCATGTGAAGCTTGGACCTAATGAACACACACACACACACACACACAGTGGTGAGGTGCCTAGTGGCTGGTGCCGACCATGACCCACATTCCCCAGGCTTGTGTCCCTCGTCTAAGGAGAGGAAACCGGGGGGGGGGGGGGGGTTAGTTCATACCTCCACCACACACACACACCACCCTGTCTCTGTTAGCATCATTTTAATGATGATTATAATCATTACAACAACCATAATGATAAACAAAACCCCACTAATATGCTGCTCTCTGTGTTTTTATCCAGGCCTGGGATGTGGTACACACACACACACACACACACACACACACACACACAGAAGCCTGCGCGAGCATGCAGGCAACACACATGTACACACGCAGCCACACACTCTGAAGTCAATGCTGGCTCAGTGAAAAGCTGTGGAATTGGTATTAATCATGTCTACACACCATAACACAAATCACAAGAACACTCAGAAGACAATAAGCCATTATGTTCATGTATTGAGTGGAAATGTAGAAAAGAACCATCAGTCAGAGAAATGAGGTTGAACCAGACAGAGACAGTGTTCTGTAGGAGAGCAGAGAGTCGATGGATTTCATCAGAAACACGGACAGCTCTCCTCCAGAGAGAAATGTATTACAGTCTGACAACAGGGTCCCCACTGACGGTGGGAGTACATGAGTGCCTGTGTGTGTGTGTGTGTGTGTTTGTGTGTGTGTTTCAAAGATGAGAGAGAAATGAAAGAAAGCGAGAGAGAGCGAGACAGCAGTGTTTCATCTGGGAGTTCCACCCGCTGCCAGGCATCCAGAGGGTTTCAGTCACTCCCCCATCCTGGTGCCATGGCAGGGTGAGATAGGTCTCTATGGAGACGGGCAGGGTGAGATAGGTCTCTATGGAGACGGGCAGGGTGAGATAGGTCTCTATGGAGACGGGCAGGGTGAGATAGGTCTCTATGGAGACGGGCAGGGTGAGATAGGTCTCTATGGAGACGGGCAGGGTGAGATAGGTCTCTATGGAGACGGGCAGGGTGAGATAGGTCTCTATGGAGACGGGCAGGGTGAGATAGGTCTCTATGGAGACGGGCAGGGTGAGATAGGCCTCTATGGAGACGGGCAGGGTGAGATAGGTCTCTATGGAGACGGGCTGGGTGATATAGGTCTCTATGGAGACGGACTGGGTAGGGACGGGAGAGGGGATGACACCCGCGTTTCATCATCCAGGCTTCCCCCTCAGTCTCACACACACACAGAGTGTTTTGGTCACCAGCCAAGTAACTGAGACATGTCTTTACATGAAACAGAACCTGGACTAGAACCAGCCGTCCTCCTCTCCTTCATTCCAATGGGGAGGATCTTTAGGCAACCCACACCATCACCACCCCACACACACCAGGCAACCCACCTCACCACCACCCCACACACACCAGGCAACCCACACCATCACCACCCCACACACACCAGGCAACCCACCTCACCACCACCCCACACACACC
Organism: Oncorhynchus clarkii lewisi; assembly: GCF_045791955.1. Classification (NCBI taxonomy): domain Eukaryota; kingdom Metazoa; phylum Chordata; class Actinopteri; order Salmoniformes; family Salmonidae; genus Oncorhynchus; species Oncorhynchus clarkii. The sequence goes on from NC_092167.1 coordinate 4,827,829, forward strand.
AGGCAACACACACACACACCACCCGACACACACCAGCCAACCCACACACACCACCCGACACACACCAGCCAACCCACACACACCACCCGACACACACCAGCCAACCCTCACATACCACCACCCGACACACACCAGCCAACCCACACCACCACCAGCCGACACACACCAGGCAATACACACCACCACCACCCGACACACACCAGGCAATCCACACCAACACCACCCGACACACACCAGGCAATCCACACCACCACCACCACTCGACACACACCAGGCAATCCACACCACCACACACCACCACTCGACACACACCAGGCAATCCACACCACCACCCAACATGTCACACAGTCACCAAGGTAACCCAACCAGTGCATCGGTCAGGAAAAGGGACACATTGAATTCCAGTCCTTACTGGTAATGTATTGACTATGATGAGACATCTGAGTAGACATTGAAAAGGTTGTATAAATGGGGAGAATCACTAAGTCTCACACACAACTCAGCAGAGGCCTTTGCACGGCTATAAGACGACTGAGGTAATACGGAGCTAGCTCGCTCATGTGACTCACATTGTGATTCTCTCTCTGCTGCTTTAGGTTCGGTTCTTAGAGTTAATCTCCATCACAATATAAACCCTGATCAAATCCCTCCACTGTAGGAGGAGTGCTGGAATTACTGTGTGTGTGTGTGAGAGTGTGTGTGAGAGAGAGAGTGCGTGTGTGTGTGAGAGTGTGTGTGAGAGAGAGAGTGCGTGTGTGTGAGAGAGTGCGTGTGTGTGAGAGAGTGCGTGTGTGTGAGAGAGTGCGTGTGTGTGAGAGAGTGCGTGTGTGTGTGTGAGAGTGAGTGTGTGTGAGAGAGTGAGTGTGTGTGTGAGAGAGTGAGTGTGTGTGTGAGAGAGTGAGTGTGTGTGAGAGAGAGTGAGAGTGAGAGAGTGTGTGAGAGTGAGAGAGTGAGTGAGTGAGTGAGTGAGTGAGTGAGTGAGTGAGTGAGTGAGTGATGAGGGTTATCGTAGAGAAGGTTACCAGACAGGTTATCATAGAGAAAGTGATATTTCTCCCAATCTAAATCCCCTTCATGGTGTTCCAAAACACAACAATAATACTGCTGCTGAACCAATGGGCAGCCAGCAACCCTCTGGGTCTCATGCACTGATAACATACACTGTGTGTGTGGCACTGATAACTCAATGGGAGGTTTACAGTCCATTCCAGTTGACAGGAAACAGGGAATGAAAGGCCATTCTCTGCTGAGGGGAACAGTCCTGTAGTGGAGGCTCATATTACAACACAGGAATGGCTGCTCTGTGCCAAAATGGAACTAATATCAGTTTCTTTCACTCTCCCTCTGTCTACCTGAATGACTACCTCTCTGTACAGCTCTTTATCCTCTCACTCCAGCTCTTTATTCTCCCTCTCCCCCTCCAGCTCTTTATTCTCCCTCTCCCCCTCCCTCTCCCTCCAGCTCTTTATTCTCCCTCTCCCCCCTCCCTCTCCCCCTCCAGCTCTTTATTCTCCCTCTCCCCCTCCAGCTCTTTATTCTCCCTCTCCCCCCTCCCTCTCCCCCTCCAGCTCTTTATTCTCCCTCTCCCCCCTCCCTCTCCCCCTCCAGCTCTTTATTCTCCCTCTCCCCCCTCCCTCTCCCCCTCCAGCTCTTTATTCTCCCTCTCCCCCCTCCCTCTCCCCCTCCAGCTCTTTATTCTCCCTCTCCCCCCTCCCTCTCCAGCTCTTTATTCTCCCTCTCCCCCCTCCCTCTCCCCCTCCAGCTCTTTATTCTCCCTCTCCCCCTCCAGCTCTTTATTCTCCCTCTCCCCCTCCCTCTCCCTCCAGCTCTTTATTCTCCCTCTCTCTCTCCCTCCCTCCCTCTCCCTCTCTCTCTCCCTCCCTCCCCCTCTCTCTCTCCCTCCCTCCCTCTCCCCTCTCTCTCTCCCTCCAGCTCTTTATTCTCCCCCTCCCTCTCTCCCTCCAGCTCTTTATTCTCCCTCTCTCCCTCCCTCTCTCCCTCCCTCCCCCTCCCCTCTCTCTCTCTCTCTCTCCAGCTCTTTATTCTCCCTCTCCCCCCTCCCTCTCTCCCTCCAGCTCTTTATTCTCCCTCTCTCTCTCCCTCCCTCCCTCTCTCTCTCCCTCCCTCTCCCCCTCTCCAGCTCTTTATTCTCCCTCTCCCCCTCCCTCTCTCCCTCCAGCTCTTTATTCTCCCTCTCTCTCTCCCTCCCTCCCTCTCCCCCCTCCCTCTCTCCCTCCAGCTCTTTATTCTCCCTCTCTCTCCCTCCCTCCCTCCCTCTCCCCCTCTCTCTCTCCCTCCCTCTCTCTCTCTCCTCCCTCTCTCTCTCTCTCTCTCTCCAGTAATCATCCCTCTCCTTCATTCCCACAACCAGCTGGGTTCATTCAGTAGTCTAATAGGAGATCTACTTCAGTCCATTATGATGAATGTAATGGTGTTGTACAACTTCCACAACTGTCCAGTCAACCACAGTCCAACCCACATCATTCATGTAAAAGCCTTCGCCAGCTATCTGACCCCCACGTTACTCATCTCCATCGCACTCCATTCATGCCATCCTACAGTATATCAGATTGGGAGGTTACAGGCAAATTATGACTAAATAATTGGATTTTGCTGTTCAGAACAAAATGTCTATGACACACAGCATTCTATAAATGGACATGAATAAACCAAGCTTACAGTGGAAAGGAAAACTGATGCCAAATCTACGACTTCCCTTCTCGATTTTACCATGCAAGAAATGACTGAGAACGATCCACCCAGTCAGCTGATGGCAGGCAGGGAGATTCCCTGTAGCCCACAGACCCTTCTACAGTCAGCTGATGGCAGGCAGGGAGATTCCCTGTAGCCAACAGACCCTTCTACAGTCAGCTGACGGCAGGCAGGGAGATTCCCTGTAGCCCACAGACCCTTCTACAGTCAGCTGATGGCAGGCAGATTCCCTGTAGCCCACAGACCCTTCTACAGTCAGCTGATGGCAGGCAGGGAGATTCCCTGTAGCCCACAGACCCTTCTACAGTCAGCTGATGGCAGGCAGATTCCCTGTAGCCCACAGACCCTTCTACAGTCAGCTGATGGCAGGCAGGGAGATGCCCTGTAGCCCACAGATCCTTCTACAGTGGCCTCAATCTGACACTTCAGAGAGAAAATAGCACTTAGAGCCAGTCTCTCTGAGGAGGAGGATGTGTGGAAGAGTACAGTGGTGGAAAAAGTACCCAATTGGAAAACTTGAAAAAAAGTAAAGATATAGAAAATGACTCAAGTAAAAGTGAAAGTCACCCAGTAAAATACACCTGGAGGTAAAGTGAAAGTCACCCAGTAAAATACACCTGGAGGTAAAGTGAAAGTCACCCAGTAAAATACACCTGGAGGTAAAGTGAAAGTCACCCAGTAAAATACACCTGGAGGTAAAGTGAAAGTCACCCAGTAAAATACACCTGGAGGTAAAGTGAAAGTCACCCAGTAAAATACACCTGGAGGTAAAGTCTAAAAGTACTTGGTTTTAAATATACTTAAGTATCAAAAGTAAATGTAGAAATCATTTCAAATTCCTTACATTAAGCAACCCAGACGGCACCTTTTTATTTACAGACAGCCAGGGGCACACTCCAACACTCAGACATCATTTACAAAGTAAGCATGTGTGTTTAGTGAGTCTGCCAGATCAGGGGTAGTAGGGATGACCAGGGATGTTCTCTTGAGAAGTGCAAAAATTTGACAATTTTCTTGTCCTGCTAACCATTCAAAATGTAACCAGTACTTTTGGGTGTCAGGGAAAATGTATGGGGTAAAAAGTACAGTTGTCAAAACTATAAATAGTATAGTACAGATAACCCCAAAAACTACGTAAGTAGTACTTTAAGGTATTTTACACCCGTGGTGGAACAGGAGTTTCTTCCCCATATAGAGGCCCAGTAGTAGAACTATTGGTGAGAGACTGCAGCTAGATGTTCATCTCCTGCTGACTGGGCCTTCCCAGTCTCACCCAGCCCAAACCCTCCATCCTGTTATCTGTTCTGGAACATTCTGATAGAGTGGCTACGTTATATTTCAGTGGTCTAGGCCTGACCCCTCTTCCAGTGTGTTTTCTCTCTGAACCCCTCTCTTCTCTCCATCTCTCAGACTCTCTCTCGGAACCCCTCTCTTCTCTCCATCTCTCTGAACCCCTCTCTTCTCTCCATCTCTCAGACTCTCTTTCTGAACCCCTCTCTTCTCTCCATCTCTCTGAACCCCTCTCTTCTCTCCATCTCTCAGACTCTCTCTGAACCCCTCACTTCTCTCCATCTCTCTGAACCCCTCTCTTCTCTCCATCGCTCAGACTCTCTCTCGGAACCCCTCTCTTCTCTCCACCTGTCTCTCTCTCTGAACCCCTCTCTTTTCTCCATCTCTCAGACTCTCTGAAACCCTCTTCTCTCCATCTCTCAGACTCTCTCTGAACCCCTCTCTTCTCTCCAGCTCTCAGACTCTCTCTCTGAACCCTTCTCTTCATCTCTCACTCTCTCTCTGAAACCTTTTCTTCTCTCCAGCTCTGACCCTCTCTTCTCTCCATCTCTGTCTCAGACTCTCTGAACCCCTCTCTTCTCTCCAGCTCTCAGACTCTCTCTCTGAACCCTTCTCTTCATCTCTCACTCTCTCTCTGAACCCCTCTCTTCTCTCCATCTCTCAGACTCTCTCTCTGAACCCCTCTCTTCTCTCCATCTCTCACTCTCTCTGAACCCCTCTCTTCTCTCCATCTCTCAGACTCTCTCTCTGAACCCCTCTCTTCTCTCCATCTCTCAGACTCTCTCTGAACCCCTCTTCTCTCCATCTCTCAGACTCTCTGAACCCCTCTCTTCTCTCCATCTCTGACTCTCCGAATACCTCTATTCTCCATCTCTCAGACTCTCTCTCTGAACCCCTCTCTTCTCAGACTCTCTGAACCCCTCTCCTCTCTCCATCTCTCTCTGAATCTCTCTCTTCTTTCTCTCTCTCAGAACCCCTCTCTTCCGTCCATCTGTCTCTCAGACTCTCTTTCTGAGCCTATAGACCTGGGGGTTTCAGAGAGATAAAAGATTGACACACAGACAGAGAGAGAAAAATAGTCACTCAACATCTAATCTGTCAGCACCATTAAATGATGACTCGGGCAATAGACCGTGTCAGGCATTTTCTTGTCAAGTTGAGAAGAAATTACAGCCAAGCGTTACAATTTCTTTCCACCAGCGTAAACATTGACACAGCATCTTCCTGAGGCCAGCAATAACAGCTGACATACAGAGGAAAACATCCCATCTTGCATTTATGGGGTCAGAGTCCAGAGATACGAGGGATCAATACTCTGTCACAGTTTTGACATTTTGAGTCCAACTGACAAGCTGATAACAAGACAACACACTGACTGTTCCCTTGGCCTCCACATCTTAGTGCTACAGCACAGCAGAGCCTGAACGCTGTCTGGACTAAACACAGCAGAGCCTGAACGCTGTCTGGACTAAACACAGCAGAGCCTGAACGCTGTCTGGACTAAACACAGCAGAGCCTGAACGCTGTCTGGACTAAACACAGCAGAGCCTGAACGCTGTCTGGACTAAACACAGCAGAGCCTGAACGCTGTCTGGACTAAACACAGCAGAGCCTGAACGCTGTCTGGACTAAACACAGCAGAGCCTGAACGCTGTCTGGACTAAACACAGCAGAGCCTGAACGCTGCCTGGACTAAACACAGCAGAGCCTGAACGCTGTCTGGACTAAACACAGCAGAGCCTGAACGCTGTCTGGACTAAACACAGCAGAGCCTGAACGCTGTCTGGACTAAACACAGCAGAGCCTGAACGCTGTCTGGACTAAACACAGCAGAGCCTGAACGCTGTCTGGACTAAACACAGCAGAGCCTGAACGCTGTCTGGACTAAACACAGCAGAGCCTGAACGCTGTCTGGACTAAACACAGCAGAGCCTGAACGCTGTCTGTCGCTCTCTGCACCCCCCTGCGTGTCGCTCTCTGCACCCCCCCGCGTGTCGCTCTCTCCACCCCTCTTTTATCTCCCTGATGGAATATCAGTCCTGGATGTAATGATTACAGTCCTCCTTCAAAACAACCCCAACCCTCTGCCATAGCAACGCCTTCTACCAAAACCCCCTCAACCATCTACCCTACTCCCTACCTACTGCCATAGCAACGCCTTCTACCAAAACCCCCTCAACCGTCTACCCTACTCCCTACCTACTGCCATAGCAACGTCTTCTACCAAAACCCCCTCAACCATCTACCCTACTCCCTACCTACTGCCATAGCAACGCCTTCTACCAAAACCCCCTCAACCGTCTACCCTACTCCCTACCTACTGCCATAGCAACATCTTCTACCAAAACCCCCTCAACCATCTACCCTACTCCCTACCTACTGCCATAGCAACGCCTTCTACCAAAACCCCCTCAACCATCTACCCTCTCCCTACCTACTGCCATAGCAACGCCTTCTACCAAAACCCCCTCAACCATCTACCCTACATCCCTACCTACTGCCATAGCAACGCCTTCTACCAAAACCCCCTCAACCATCTACCCTACTCCCTACCTACTGCCATAGCAACGCCTTCTACCAAAACCCCCTCAACCGTCTACCCTACTCCCTACCTACTGCCATAGCAACGTCTTCTACCAAAACCCCCTCAACCATCTACCCTACATCCCTACCTACTGCCATAGCAACGCCTTCTACCAAAACCCCCTCAACCGTCTACCCTACTCCCTACCTACTGCCATAGCAACGCCTTCTACCAAAACCCCCTCAACCATCTACCCTACTCCCTACCTACTGCCATAGCAACGCCTTCTACCAAAACCCCCTCAACCATCTACCCTACTCCCTACCTACTGCCATAGCAACGTCTTCTACCAAAACCCCCTCAACCATCTACCCTACTCCCTACCTACTACCATAGCAACGTCTTCTACCAAACCCCCCTCAACCGTCTACCCTACTCCCTACCTACTGCCATAGCAACGCCTTCTACCAAAACCCCCTCTACCTACTGCCATAGCAACAAGCACCATTTCACCTCAGCTGGATAACAGACTGAGCAGTGGACTGCTGCTGCCATCCACTACCATTACAGCTGACAGTGTGGACTGGACTGGCATCATTATAGGTGAATGAGTCAGACCACACATCCATTATAACAACAGCTCCCCCAGGAGGAGAGCTGACTAATACCTAGACCTGAGAGAGGGACGGGAGAAAGAGAAAGAGAGGGATGGGAGAAAGAGAGAGATGGGAGAAAGAAAACGTAGTGAAAGAGTATAATATATCCCCCCAACAATAGTAACCTTTTCAGTAATTGAATTCTGACCACCTCATTCCTCCCGTATCCCTCGCTCTCCCTCTAACTTTGTGGGACGATCAGATATGGAGCCTGGAGAAATGACCCAGAATTCTCCCCGGCAGAGGGTCAATATTCTCAGATGGGGTTATTTATTAGCAGTAGTGTTGTATAGTTCCAATGAGCAGCCTGAACTCTGATAAATCCCCTAGCTCTGCCTATTGCAGGGATTATCAATCAAAAAGTACACACACACACACACACGCGCACACACGCGCACACACGCGCACACACAGAAAAACAAGTGACGCAGTGGTTTCTTTTGGCTCTACAGGAAGGCCAGCGAAGGTGTGTGTGACAGAGAAGACACCACGTCCCAGAGATCTGACACAGTGGCAGCTCGCTGTCACACACCGCCCCTCCTCCACAGTGCTGTCGGACTGGGTGTTTCACTGGTCCGGCCACTGACAGGCCCGCAGATACACTATAACTTCAGCAGCATGAGAACACCTCTTCAAATGAGTGGGTTTGGCTGTTTCAGCCACACCCGGGGACTGGGGTACAGCCGGGGGACCGGGGTACAGCCGGGGGACCAGGGGACAGCCGGGGGACCAGGGGACAGCCGGGGGACCAGGGGACAGCCGGGGGACCAGGGGACAGCCGGGGGACCAGGGGACAGCCGGGGGACCAGGGGACAGCCGGGGGACCAGGGGACAGCCGGGGGACCAGGGGACAGCCGGGGGACCAGGGGACAGCCGGGGGACCAGGGGACAGCCGGGGGACTAGGGGACAGCCGGGGGACTAGGGGACAGCCGGGGGACCAGGGGACAGCCGGGGGACCAGGGGACAGCCGGGGGACCAGGGGACAGCCGGGGGACCAGGGGACAGCCGGGGGACTAGGGGACATGCTGGGGGACCAGGGGACAGCCGGGGGACCAGGGGACAGCCGGGGGACCAGGGGACAGCCGGGGGACCAGGGGACAGCCGGGGGACCAGGGGACAGCCGGGGGACTAGGGGACAGCCGGGGGACAGCCGGGGGACCAGGGGACAGCCGGGGGACAGTCGGGGGACCAGGGGACAGCCGGGGGACGAGGGGACAGCCGGGGGACAGCCGGGGGACCAGGGGACAGCCGGGGGACAGTCGGGGGACCAGGGGACAGCCGGGGGACTAGGAGACAGCCGGGGGACAGCCAGGGGACAGCCGGGGGACCAGGGGACAGCCGGGGGACCAGGGGACAGCCGGGGGACCAGGGGACAGCCAGGGACCAGGGGACAGCCGGGGGACCAGGGGACAGCCGGGGGACCAGGGGACAGCCGGGGGACAGCCGGGGGACCAGGGGACAGCCGGGGGACTAGGGGACAGCCGGGGGACTAGGGGACAGCCGGGGGACAGCCGGGGGACCAGGGGACAGCCGGGGGACCAGGGGACAGCCGGGGGACAGCCAGGGGACAGCCGGGGGACCAGGGGACAGCCGGGGGACAGCCAGGGGACAGCCGGGGGACAGCCAGGGGACAGCCGGGGGACAGCCAGGGGACAGCCGGGGGACCAGGGGACAGCCGGGGGACCAGGGGACAGCCGGGGGACCAGGGGACAGCCGGGGGACTAGGGGACAGCCGGGGGACCAGGGGACAGCCGGGGGACTAGGGGACAGCCGGGGGACCAGGGGACAGCCGGGGGACCAGGGGACAGCCGGGGGACCAGGGGACCGCCGGGGGACTAGGGGACAGCCGGGGGACAGCCGGGGGACCAGGGGCCAGCCGGGGGACTAGGGGACAGCCGGGGGACAGCCGGGGGACAGCCGGGGGACCGGGGGACAGCCGGGGGACATGCTGGCGTAGTTGTTTACATGGGTTTATGACTTTAAAATACACAACAGTGGAAGTCTTAATAAATAAGAATTTGTCCTTAACTGACTTCCTTAGTTAAATAAAAAGGTTAAATAAATCATGTCCAACCTCCTAAAACATGACTCCTGGGACAGAGTGGGCCCAACATATTGTAGAGAGAGAGGTGCCTGGGGCTGTGAGTCTGTCTATCCTGGCCTCACTGCAAACCAAAACCACACACCACAGTGAGACAACTCAGCCACAGAGGCCCCACAGAGCCCTACTGGGCTGTTAAACTGGCTTATAGATGGGTTCTATGCCTCAGGTGTGTGTGTGTGTGTGTGTGTGTGTGTGTGTGTATGTATGTATGTATGTATGTATGTACAGTTGAAGTCAGAAGTTTACATGCACTTAGGTTGGAGTCATTAAAACTTGTTTTTCAACCCCTCCACAAATTTCTTGTTATCAATCTATAGTTTTGGCAAGTCTGTTAGGACATCTACTTTGTGCATGACAAGTAATTTTTCCAACAATTGTTTCAGACAGATTATTTCACTTATAATTCACTATATCACAATTCCAGTGGGTCAGAAGTTTACATACACTAAATTGACTGTGCCTTTAAACAACTTTGGAAATTCCAGAAAATGATGTCATGGCTTTAAAAGCTTCTGATAGGCTAATTGACATCATTTGAGTCAGTTGGAGGTGTACCTGTGGATGTATTTCAAGGCCTACCTTCAAATTCAGTGCCTCTTTGCTTGACATCATGGGAAAATCAAAATAAATCAGCCAAGACCTCAGAAAAAACATTGTAGACCTCCACAAGTCTGGTTCATCCTTGGGAGCAATTTCCAAATGCCTGAAGGTACCACGTTCATCTGCACAAACAATAGTACTCAAGTATAAACACCATGGAACCACACAGCCATCATACCGCTCAGTATGGAGACACGTTCTGTCACCTAGAGATGAATGAACTATGGTGCGAAAAGTGCAAATCAATCCCAGAACAGCAAAGGACCTTGTGAAGATACAAAAGTATCAATATCCACAGTAAAACGAGTCTTATATCGACATAACCTGAAACACCACTCAGCAAGGATGAAGTCACTGTATAAAAATCACCTTAAAAAAGCCAGACTACGGTTTGCATCTGCACATTGGGACAAATATCATACTTTCTGGAGAAATGTCCACTGGTCGGATGAAACAAAAATAGAACTGTTTGGCCATAATGATAATCATCATGTTTGGAGGAAAAAGGGAGAGGCTTGCAAGTGGAAGAACACCATCCCAACCATGAAGCACCGGGGTGGCAGCATCATGTTGTGGGGGTGCTTTGCTGCAGGAAGTTAAAGCTTGGTCGCAAATGGGTCTTCCAAATGGACAATGACCCCAAGCATACTTCCAAAGTTGTGGCAAAATGGCTTAAGGACAACAAAGTCAAGGTATTGGAGTGGCCATCACAAAGCCCTGACCTCAATCCCATAGAAAATTTGTGGGCAGAACTGAAGAAGCGTGTGCGAGCAAGGAGGCCTACAAACCTGACTCAGTTACACCAGCTCTGTCAGGAGGAATGGGCCAAAATTCACCCAACTTATTGTGGGAAGCTTGTGGAAGGCTACCTGAAACGTTTGACCCAAGTTAAACAATTTAAAGGCAATGCTACCAAATACTAATTGAGTGTATGTCAACTTCTGACCCACTGGGAATGTGATGAAAGAAATAAAAGCAGAAATAAATCACTCTCTCTATTATTCTGTGAAAAACTGAGTTTAAATATATTTGGCTAAGGTGTATGACTTCAACTGTATATATGTGAGTGTGAGTATGTGAGTGAGTGAGTGAGTGAGTGAGTGTGAGTGAGTGAATAGAGCCCGTCTCTCTCAATAAAGGTCTGTCCCCTACCCACTGTGGACCCTACTAACCACACACAGTGATGAAGAACATTTCTTAAGGCCACACTACTTAGTCATTCCTCTCTCTCCTGCTCTTTGTTAAGTCTGTGTTATTAGTGTGTGAACAGGGCCAGCAGCTCAGTGGGGAAATGCTATGCTGCCATTTACACAGTATTCAATACCTGCCAGACCCACATTACTGCATTTACACAGTATTCAATACCTGCCAGACCCACATTACTGCATTTACACAGTATTCAATACCTGCCAGACCCACATTACTGCATTTACACAGTATTCAATACCTGCCAGACCCACATTACGGCATTTACACAGTATTCAATACCTGCCAGACCCACATTACTGCATTTACACAGTATTCAATACCTGCCAGACCCACATTACTGCATTTACACAGTATTCAATACTGCCAGACCCACATTACTGCATTTACACAGTATTCAATACCTGCCAGACCCACATTACTGCATTTACACAGTATTCAATACCTGCCAGACCCACATTACTGCATTTACACAGTATTCAATACCTGCCAGACCCACATTACTGCATTTACACAGTATTCAATACCTGCCAGACCCACATTACTGCATTTACACAGTATTCAATACTGCCAGACCCACATTACTGCATTTACACACATCTTTATCATTTAACACTGCTCTCTATAGATTTATGACTGTAATCCAGGCTGCTAAATCACACATGCTTACATGATTGACAAGGACTATTAATCAACCCCAGAGCCTGAAGTGGACCTAAGTCCATCAGCAGTCTGCTGGGAAATGGGGGAAGTTTGAAGAATGGAGAATATATTTACAGTCTTTCTCAGCAGGCTGTTTTAAGAAGAGAAAACAAATCGTTTTTGAAAGAGACAGCCTCCAGCACCACCACCACCACTCGGCTGGGCCCACCTCCACCACTCGGCCCGCCTCCAGCACCACCACTCGGCCGGGCCCGCCTCCAGCACCACCACTCGGCCGGGCCCGCCTCCAGCACCCCCACTCGGCCGGGCCCGCCTCCACCACCCCCACTCGGCCGGGCCCGCCTCCACCACCCCCACTCGGCCGGGCCCGCCTACACCACCCCCACTCGGCCGGGCCCGCCTCCACCACCCCTCGGCTGGGCCTGCCTCCACCACCCCTCGGCTGGGCCTGCCTCCACCACCCCTCGGCTGGGCCTGCCTCCACCACCACTCGGCTGGGCCTGCCTCCACCACCACCACCACCACTCGGCTGGGCCTGCCTCCACCACCACCACCACCACCACTCGGCTGGGCCTGCCTCCACCACCACCACCACCACCACTCGGCTGGGCCTGCCTCCAGCACCACCACTCGGCTGGGCCTGCCTCCACCACCACTCGGCTGGGCCTGCCTCCACCACCACCACTCGGCTGAGCCTGCCTCCACCACCACCACTCGGCTGAGCCTGCCTCCACCACCACCACTCGGCTGGGCCTGCCTCCACCACCACTAGGCTGGGCCTGCCTCCACCACCACTAGGCTGGGCCTGCCTCCACCACCACTAGTAGCTGAGCACAAACACTCCTCTCTGCTCTTCCATCCCCTCTTGACTCTCCTTCTATCCCCCTCCCCTCGTCTCTCCATCCCCTCTCCTCAATCCCCCTTCTCCTCTACTTCCATCCCCTCTCCTCAACCCCCCTTCTCTACTTCCATCCCCTCTCCTCAACCCCCCTTCTCTACTTCCATCCCCTCTCCTCAACCCCCCTTCTCTACTTCCATCCCCTCTCCTCAACCCCCCTTCTCCTCTACTTCCATCCCCTCAACCCCCCCTTCTCCTCAACCCCCTTCTCTTCTACTTCCATCTCCTCAACCCCCTTCTCTTCTACTTCCATCCAGCTCCTCAAACCTGCTCAACCCCCCCTGTCCTCTACTTCCACCCCTCCTCTCCTCAACCCCCCTTCTCTACTTCCATCCCCTCTCCTCAACCTCCCCTCTCCCTCCCCTCTCCTCAACCTCCCCTCTCCTCAAACTCACCACTCCTCTACTTCCATCACCTCAACCCAACCCCCCTTCTCTACTTCCATCCCCTCTCCTCAACCCCCCTTCTCCTCTACTTCCATCCCCTCAACCCCCCCTTCTCCTCAACCCCCTTCTCTTCTACTTCCATCTCCTCAACCCCCGTCTCTTCTACTTCCCTCCAGCTCCTCAACCCTGCTCAACCCCCCCGTCCTCTACTTCCACCCCCTCTCCTCAACCTCCCCTCTCCCTCCCCCTCCCCTCTCCTCAACCTCCCCTCTCCTCAAACTCACCACTCCTCTACTTCCATCACCTCAACCCCCCCCTCCTCTACTTCCATCACCTCAACACCCCCTCTCCTCCCATCCCCCCCCCTCCTCTACTTCCATCCCCTCTCCTCAACCCCCCCTCTCCTCTACTTCCATCACCTCAACCCCCCCCTCTACTTCCATCACCTCAACACCCCCTCTCCTCCCATCCCCCCCTCTCCTCTACTTCCATCACCTCTCCTCAACCCCCCTTCTCCTCTACTTCCATCCCCCTCCTCAACCCCCCTTCTCTCCTTCCATCCCCTCTCCTCAACCCCCATTCTCCTCTACTTCCATCCCCTCAACCCCCCCTCTCCTCTACTTCCATCCTCTCCTCAACCCCCCCTCTCCTCTACTTCCATCCTCTCCTCAACCCCCCCCTCCTCTACTTCCACCCTCTCCTCAGCCACCCTTCTACCCTCCACTTCCATCCTCTCCTCAACCGCCCTTCTCTACTTCCATCCTCTCCTCAACCCCCCTTCTCCTCTACTTCTATCCTCTCCTCAACCGCCCTTCTCTACTTCCATCCTCTCCTCAACCCCCCTTCTCCTCTACTTCTATCCTCTCCTCAACCGCCCTTCTCTACTTCCATCCTCTCCTCAACCGCCCTTCTCTACTTCCATCCTCTCCTCAACCCCCCTTCTCCTCTACTTCCATCCTCTCTCCCCTCAATCATTGTGAAGGAGTCTATTTTTAATCTGTCCTTCAGTCATCATTTCCTTTAAAGGATCAGGTTTATTAGTTTATGAAAAGTGATCTGGCCACAATAGGCATTAACTGATGCCAATATAAATGCAATTTCACAATGGGGAGGAATGAATGCAATGTGATGAGGGGAAAGTATTGAGTTGTGTGTGTGTCAGAATGCGAGTATCGGGTTGTGTGTGCGTGTGTCTACGTGCCCGTGCATCCCTGCAAGCTCGTGTATGTGAGTGACTGAGCCTGCATGCGAGAATGAATGTGTGTGTGTGTGTGTGTGTGTGTGTGTTGATTCAGAGGGAGGTGTGTCAGTCTCGTATTTCATTGTGGTCCTTGCCTGTGAAACATTCTTCAGGCTGAATAGACCACTAAGAGCCCAATAGCACACTTAACCACCCTAATGACAAGGGAGGGAGGGGGGGAGGGAGGGAGGTAGGGAGGGAGGGGACGGAAAGCCAGACAGACTGGGCCCCACCATGGCACCCTATCCACTATACAGTGTACTTCTTTTGACCAGGGCTCATAGGATTCTGGTCTAAAGTAGTGCACTACAAAGTGAATAGGGTGCCATGTGGGACACATCCCTGGACAGAGAAAGAAAAGCAGACTTCCAGACAGGCAGACAAACCAACCACCCTCTCACCAAACCAACCAACCCACCCCACCAAACCAACCAACCCCACCAAACCAACCACTCCACCAAACCAACCAACCAACCACTCCACCCCACCAAACCAACCAACCAACCACTCCACCCCACCAAACCAACCAACCACTCCACCCCACCAAACAACCACTCCACCCCACCAAACCAACCAACCAACCACTCCACCCCACCAAACCAACCAACCACCCCACCAAACCAACCCTCACCACCAAACCAACCAACCCACCCCACCAAACCAACCAACCCACCAAACCTCACCAAACTAACCAACCAACCACCCACCCCTCCACCAACCAAACACTCCACCAACCAAACACTCCCTCACCAAACCACCCTCACCAAACCACTCCCTCACCAAACAAACCAACCAACCACCTACCTACCACACCACCCCCTTACCAAACCAACCAACCACCCTCACCAAACCACACACCCCACCAAACCAACCAACCTACCAACCCCTCCCTCACCAAACTACCCCCCCAACCAACCCCCACCCCCCCAACCAACCAACACCAACCACCCAAACCACCACCAACCCCTTCCCCTCCTAGCTGAACACCCCCTCTTTATTTCACATTCAGCTCCTTTTCTCTCCCTCCCTTTCTCTCTGCTGCAACACAAAGACCTTGTAATCCTGGTGGTCCAGGCTGGTCTCAGTTTGAACAGAGAAGAGAGCAGAGAGAGAGGCTCATGTACAGTGAATGAGAGATGGGGAGAGAGCAGGGGAGAGAGAATATAATGTAGACAGTGAAAGGGAGAGGGGGAGAGAGAAGATCATGTAGACAGTGAAAGGGAGAGAGAAGATCATGTAGACAGTGAAAGGGAGAGGGGGAGAGAGGTTCATGTAGACAGTGAAAGGGAGAGGGGGAGAGAGGATCATGTAGACAGTGAAAGGGAGAGGGGGAGAGAGAAGATCATGTAGACAGTGAAAGGGAGAAGGGGAGAGAGAATATAATGTAGACAGTGAAAGGGAGAGGGGTAGAGAGAGGATCATGTAGACAGTGAATGGGAGAGGGGGGGAGAGGATCATGTGGACAGTGAAAGGGAGAAGGGGAGAGAGAAGATCATGTAGACAGTGAATGAGAGATGGGGAGAGAGCAGGGGAGAGGGGAAGAGAGAAGATCATGTAGAGAGTGAAAGGGAGAGGGGGAGAGAGAGGATCATGTAGAGAGTGAAAGGGAGAGGGGGAGAGAGAGGATCATGTAGAGAGTGAAAGGGAGAGGGGGAGAGAGACGACTATGTCGACAGTGAACGGGAGAGGGGGAGAGAGAGGATCATGTAGAGAGTGAAAGGGAGAGGGGGAGAGAGAGGATCATGTAGAGAGTGAAAGGGAGAGGATCTTGTAGAGAGTGAAAGGGAGAGGATCATGTAGAGAGTGAAAGGGAGAGGGAGAGGCTCATGTAGAGAGTGAAATGGAGAGGATCATGTAGACAGTGAAAGGGAGAGGATCATGTAGACAGTGAAAGAGAGAGGATCATGTAGCCAGTGAAAGAGAGAGGGGGAGAGAGAGGATCATGTAGACAGTGAAAGAGAGAGGGGGAGAGAGGATCATGTAGACAGTGAAAGGGAGAGGGGGAGAGAGGATCATGTAGACAGTGAAAGGGAGAGGGGGAGAGAGAAGATTATGTAGACAGTGAAAGGGAGAGGGGGAGAGAGGATCATGTAGACAGTGAAAGGGAGAGGGGGAGAGAGAGGATCATGTAGACAGTGAAAGAGAGAGGATCATGTAGACAGTGAAAGGGAGAGGGGGAGAGAGGATCATGTAGACAGTGAAAGGGTGAGAGAGAGGATCATGTAGACAGTGAAAGGGAGAGGGAAGTTCATGGAGACAGTGAAAGGGAGAGGATCATGTAGACAGTGAAAGAGAGAGGATCATGTAGACAGTGAAAGAGAGAGGATCATGTAGACAGTGAAAGGGAGAGGGGGAGAGAGAGGATCATGTAGACAGTGAAAGGGAGAGGGAGAGAGGATCATGTAGACAGTGAAAGGGAGAGAGAAGATCATGTAGACAGTGAAAGGGAGAGAGAGAGGATCATGTAGACAGTGAAAGGGAGAGGGGGAGAGAGAGGATCATGTAGACAGTGAAAGGGAGAGAGAAGATCATGTAGACAGTGAAAGGGAGAGGATCATGTAGACAGTGAAAGGGAGAGGATCATGTAGACAGTGAAAGGGAGAGGATCATGTAGACAGTGAAAGGGAGAGGCTCATGTAGACAGTGAAAGGGAGAGGATCATGTAGACAGTGAAAGGGAGAGGATCATGTAGACAGTGAAAGGGAGAGTATCATGTAGACAGTGAAAGGGAGAGGATCATGTAGACAGTGAAAGGGAGAGGATCATGTAGACAGTGAAAGGGAGAGGATCATGTAGACAGTGAAAGGGAGAGGATCATGTAGACAGTGAAAGAGAGAGAATCATGTAGACAGTGAAATGGAGAGGGGGAGAGAGAGGATCATGTAGACCACATATGTCAGAGTCAAGGCCCGCGGGCCACATCCGGCCCGCAAGAAGGTTTTTTACGGCCCCTGGGATGATCTTGATTTATTATTAGAACCGGCCCGCAGCAAGCCAGCAGCCCGCAGATCTTTTACACGCACCAATACTACATTTCCCACAATGCAAAGGTGACGCACCGAGCAGTAGGCTGCTTCATTTCAATATTTATTGGCACAGCAGTCGTCAGCATCACAGTAAAATTAACTTTCAGATACCCATCAAAAATGGCAAAACGGAAGGTGGATACTGAGAACCGGGGGTTTCAAACAAGGTGGGAGTCGGAGTATATGTTCACGAAGGTAGCTGGAAAACCTGTGTGTCTTCTGTGTGGAGAAAGTGTGGCGGTACTGAAAGAGTATAATCTGAGACGACATTATGAAACGAAACACGCGGACACACACGCGGACGCAACTGTCAAGGCCAGTTTTATTTTGGCAGAAGAGATCGCTAAATCAGCCCGGCCATTTACGGAGGGGGATTTCATCAAAAACTGCATGATTAAAGTTTGTGACGAAGTTTGCCCAGAAAAAAGGCAACTCTTTTTAAATGTGAGTCTGAGCAGAAACACCATTGCTGAGAGAGTAGACCAGTTGTCCATCAATCTAAAAGAGCAGCTTGTGAAAAAGGGAAAAGATTTTATTGCATATTCCTTGGCTGTGGATGAGAGCACCGACATTTCTGACATTGCCCAGTTGTCAATTTTCATCCGCGGAGTGGACTCCAACCTAAGCGTGACAGAGGAGTTTTTGGCTTTACGTCCTATGCATGGCACAACTACGGGGCATGATTTGTATGAAGAGGTGTCAAGATGTGTAAATGAGATGGAGCTGCCTTGGGAAAAACTCGTGGGTTTGACAACCGACGGAGCACCTGCGATGTGTGGACACAGGAGCGGACTGGTGGCGAAGATACGGGAAAAGATGCAAGAGGAAAACGCGACAGGTGAGCTGACAGCTTATCATTGTATCATACACCAGGAAGCGTTGTGCGGTAAAGCCTTGAAAATGGAGCATGTAATGAGCATCATCACGCGCACAGTTAACTTTATCAGAGCCAAAGGTTTGAATCACCGCCAGTTCAAGGCATTTCTGACGGAGTTAGAAACGGAGCATGGTGATTTGCCTTATCACACAGAGGTGCGATGGCTAAGCCAGGGAAAGGTGCTTCAAAGATGTTTCGAGCTTCGTGAGGAGATTTGTCTGTTCTTGGACAGCAAAGGGAAAGACACAACACAACTCCGAGACGAAATGTTTCTGTGTGAAATGGCTTTTCTGTGTGACATTACGAGTCATCTGAATGCAATAAACTTGCAGCTGCAGGGTCGGGATCGTGTCATCTCTGATATGTACAGTACAGTGAAGGCATTTAAAACCAAACTGACTCTGTGGGAGACGCAGATGCGGAAAGAAAATTTGAGCCACTTTCCCAGCTGCCAGACCATGAAAGAGAAGCTCTCTACCAGTGCGTTCCCGAGCACACAGTTGGCTGATAAAATAGGTATGCTTGCCGCTGACTTTCGACGCCGATTTGCTGACTTTGAAGCACAAAAAAGCAGGTTGGAACTGCTCGGTAACCCATTTGCTGTTGACGTGGAAAGCTCACCACCAAACCTCCAAATGGAGTTGATTGACCTCCAATGCAATGATGCACTGAGGGCAAAATATGCGGCAGTGGGTGCTGCGGAGTTCGCCCGTTTCCTCCCCGGCACAATGCCCCAGCTGCGCATCCAGGCTGCTCAAACGTTGTCTATGTTTGGCAGCACATACCTGTGTGAACAACTGTTTTCTTTGATGAACCTGAACAAAACATCACACAGAAGTCGACTTACTGCTGAACACCTCCACTCAATTCTGAGGATTTCTTCAGCTCAGAGCCTTACCCCGAACATTGATGAACTTGTGGAAAAGATGGGACACCACCAAGTATCACCCTCAACCTCAAACAAGTGAACATTACTGTGCAATCACATATTTAGAGTTTTTACTCAGTTCAAGTTTAAAAGTTAAAATTTAATATTTGTTTTCACTGCATGTTACTTCTCCTTAAACAAAGTGTTGTTTTTGATTAATAGATTTTTGCACTTTATTTTTTTGTATTTCAATCCAATTATATTTTAAAAATATTTCAGTTGAGTGGATGATAGAAAATTGCTATTATTGTTTTTTCTTTGAAGTAAATTTAGCCCACTTTTGCTAAAATAGAAAATATAGTCTACTGATGGTGCCTTGAATACCGGTTTCTTTCATTTAATGTTCATGTTATGGGGATATTTATATAAAGGAAATTTGTCTTTTGTGTCTGTTGAAAATTAAAGATTACTGACAGAGCCATAAGAAAATATTGCTTTATTTATCTGATCATATTGTAATATATTTGTTAGGTTTTCAGTAGGTTCAATTAGGTTCACTAGACTATATGCGTCATTTAAAATTTTTTCAATGAACATTCGAACAGTCCGGCCCTCGTCTTGTAGCTGATTTTTTTATTTGGCCCTCCGTCCATTTGACTTTGACACCCCTGATGTAGACAGTGAAAGGGAGAGAGAAGATCATGTAGACAGTGAAAGGGAGAGGATCATGTAGACAGTGAAAGGGAGAGGATCATGTAGACAGTGAAAGGGAGAGGATCATGTAGCCAGTGAAAGGGAGAGGATCATGTAGACAGTGAAAGGGAGAGGATCATGTAGACAGTGAAAGGGAGAGGATCATGTAGACAGTGAAAGGGAGAGGATCATGTAGACAGTGGAAAGGCTTGCCTAAAAGAAGAACAGGTCAGTTGAGGACAGGGCAGAGAAACAGATTTTATCAGGCAATAACCAGACCAGTGGGTCTCTAACTTCAGCCTATTTTAATACTGTGACCCAATAAAGCTTTTTAACCAAGGCAGTCATTTTAGACTCCGTTTAGTCAGTGGACACCAACCAATTATCTTGGAAACACTGATGATTTACCATCGCTACCCCACTCCAGCGTCGCTACCCCACTCCAGCGTCGCTACCCCACTCCAGCGTCGCTACCCCACTCCAGCGTCGCTACCCCACTCCAGCGTCGCTACCCCACTCCAGCGTCGCAACCCCACTCCAGCGTCGCAACCCCACTCCAGCGTCGCAACCCCACTCCAGCGTCGCTACCCCACTCCAGCGTCGCTACCCCACTCCAGCGTCGCTACATTACCCCACTCCAGCGTCGCTACATTACCCCACTCCAGCGTCGCTACATTACCCCACTCCAGCGTCGCTACCCTACCCCACTCCAGCGTCGCTACATTACCCCACTCCAGCGTCGCTACCCCACTCCAGCGTCGCTACCCCACTCCAGCGTCGCTACCCCACTCCAGCGTCGCTACCCCACTCCAGCGTCGCTACCCCACTCCAGCGTCGCTACACCACTCCAGCGTCGCTACACCACTCCAGCGTCGCTACCCCACTCCAGCGTCGCTACATTACTCCACTTCAGCATCGCTACCCCACTTCAACATCGCTACATTACTCCACTCCAGCGTCGCTACCCCACTCCAGCGTCGCTACCCCACTCCAGCGTCGCTACCCCACTCCAGCGTCGCTACCCCACTCCAGCGTCGCTACCCCACTCCAGCGTCGCTACCCCACTCCAGCGTCGCTACATTACTCCACTTCAGCGTCGCTACCCCACTCCAGCGTCGCTACATTACCCCACTCCAGCGTCGCAACCCCACTCCAGCGTCGCTACCCCACTCCAGCGTCGCTACCCCACTCCAGCGTCGCTACAGTACCCCACTCCCGCGTCGCTACCCCACTCCAGCGTCGCTACCCCACTCCAGCGTCGCTACCCCACTCCAGCGTCGCTAACCCACTCCAGCGTCGCTACCCCACTCCAGCGTCGCGACCCCACTCCAGCGTCGCTACCCCACTCCAGCGTCGCTACCCCACTCCAGCGTCGCTACCCCACTCCAGCGTCGCTACCCCACTCCAGCGTCGCTACCCCACTCCAGCGTCGCTACCCCACTCCAGCGTCGCTACTCCACTCCAGCGTCGCTACCCCACTCCAGCGTCGCTACATTACTCCACTCCAGCGTCGCTACCCCACTCCAGCGTCGCTACCCCACTCCAGCGTCGCTACATTACTCCACTCCAGCGTCGCTACCCCACTCCAGCGTCGCTACATTACTCCACTCCAGCGTCGCTACCCCACTCCAGCGTCGCTACATTACTCCACTCCAGCGTCGCTACCCCACTCCAGCGTCGCTACATTACTCCACTCCAGCGTCGCTACCCCACTCCAGCGTCGCTACCCCACTCCAGCGTCGCTACATTACTCCACTCCAGCATCGCTACCCCACTCCAGCGTCGCTACATTACTCCACTCCAGCGTCGCTACCCCACTCCAGCGTCGCTACATTACCCCACTCCAGCGTCGCTACCCCACTCCAGCGTCGCTACATTACTCCACTCCAGCGTCGCTACATTACTCCACCATCGACCACATTACTCCACCATCGACCACATTACACCACCATCGACCACATTACACCACCATCGCCACATTACTCCACCATCGCCACATTACTCCACATTACTCCACCATCGCTACATTACTCCACCATCGCTACATTACTCCACCATCGACCACATTACTCCACCATCGACCACATTACTCCACCATCGCTACATTACTCCACCATCGCTACATTACTCCACCATCGCTACATTACTAAACCATCGCCACATTACACCACCATCGCCACATTACACCACCATCGCCACATTACACCACCATCGCTACATTACTCCACCATCGCTACATTACTCCACCATCGCCACATTACTCCACCATCGCCACATTACTCCACCATCGCCACATTACTCCACCATCGCCACATTACTCCACCATCGCCACATTACTCCACATTACTCCACCATCGCCACATTACTCCACCATCGCCACATTACACCACCATCGACCACATTACACCACCATCGACCACATTACACCACCATCGCTACATTACACCACCATCGACCACATTACTCCACCATCGCCACATTACACCACCATCGACCACATTACACCACCATCGACCACATTACTCCACCATCGACCACATTACACCACCATCGACCACATTACACCACCATCGCGACATTACACCACCATCGACACATTACACCACCATCGCTACATTACTCCACCATCGCCACATTACTCCACCATCGCCACATTACTCCACCATCGCCACATTACTCCACCATCGCCACATTACTCCACCATCGCCACATTACTCCACCATCGCCACATTACTCCACCATCGCCACATTACACCACCATCGCTACATTACTCCACCATCGCTACATTACTTCACCATCGCTACATTACTTCACCATCGCTACATTACACCACCATCGCTACATTCCTTCACCATCGCTACATTACTCCACCATCGCTACATTACTCCACCATCGCTACATTACTCCACCATCGCTACATTACTTCACCATCGCTACATTCCTTCACCATCGCTACATTCCTTCACCATCGCTACATTACTTCACCATCGCTACATTACTTCACCATCGCTACATTACTTCACCATCGCTACATTACTTCACCATCGCTACATTACTTCACCATCGCTACATTACTTCACCATCGCTACATTACTTCACCATCGCTACATTACTTCACCATCGCTACATTACTTCACCATCGCTACATTACTTCACCATCGCTACATTACTTCACCATCGCTACATTACTTCACCATCGCCACATTACTTCACCATCACTACATTACTTCACCATCACTACATTACTTCACCATCACTACATTACTTCACCATCACTACATTACTTCACCATCACTACATTACTTCACCATCGCCACATTACTTCACCATCACTACATTACTTCACCATCACTTCAGTAACTTTTCTTGAGCACTTCAACTATTCCTCTTACCATTGTGAATGTAGTAAAATGGTGATAAGATTGTATTATGATTAAACCATTGGCCTGGGGCTGTAGCATGTAGAACAGTAGCAAGTAGAACAGTAGCAAGTAGAACAGTAGCAAGTAGAACAGTAGCATGTAGAACAGTAGCATGTAGAACAGTAGCATGTAGAACAGTAGCATGTAGAACAGTAGCATGTAGAACAGTAGCAAGTAGAACAGTAGCAAGTAGAACAGTAGCAAGTAGAACAGACGTGTTCTGACATGTTTCTGAAACCTGATCCCTCACTCTCTCACCCAATCTCATTGATGTCAGAGAACCTCCTCTCTGGCGTGGTGTGTGTGGGGAGATTGAGGAAGTGACTATTTTCTCGATAACAAAAGCCAAACTGGTGTGTGTGCAAATCTTTTAGGGATGAGAATATTCTCTTCAAATCTTCCCATAATCATGGAGGATCCCATAATGCAGCAGGCCCCACTAGAGAGGCTGCTCTGTCTCTGTGCTACACTGCTATCTCAGACACATTTAACACAGCTTAAAATGGAATGTTGATTTGTCACGGCCTAGTTCCAATCCTGCACTGGGGAGAGAGGGGGAAGAAAGAAAGATTGAGAGAGGGAAAGAAAGAGAGATGGAGACAGGTTGCTTGGAAAGTTCCAGATAAAGAGCCAGGCGTTCAGACAGTAATAAAGGAACGCTGATAATAATTAGTGATGTGAAATGATTATTCAGCCTCGAGTCCCTTTGTAGCGGGTTCTTACCTAAGGGAATTCGAAGACAGACTTCACACACACGTTGGTGGTTCTAACCTGAGGAATACTAAGAGGTTACTCATGACACTGGGGCTCAGACGTGTTTAAACGCCACAGTCAAATTTCATTAGCCAACACATCACTCAGGGACAGAGAATCTCATGTGTACCATCACACACACCCACCCTCTACAAGCCTCTCTGGTACCTGAGGAATATTATGTGTGTGGTATTCCAGTACTCATCCTCAGAGTCAGTCATGTCTTCAGGTTGTTATTCAATACCACTCATCCTAATCCCTTTGGGTACATGTGTCTGTTGGCGCGTCCCTCTGTCTGCGTCCCTCTGTCTGCGCCTCTGCGCGTCCCTGCGCCGGTGTCTCTGTCTGTGTCGCCGTGTCTGTGTAGCCAGCTCCCAGACTAACACAGTGTAGCCAGCTCCCAGACTAACACAGTGTAGCCAGCTCCCAGACTAACACAGTGTAGCCAGCTCCCAGAACGAGGCCCCAGCACCTATTCTCCCAGCGATGACAACCAGATGTTGAGGTCCCACATCACACTGCCAATACACACACTTTAACACAAACAACATAAGTAGAAGGACAATATACCAATGTTTCCACATACACAGAGAGACAGAGGAGACAGAGGAGACAGAGACAGAGGAGACAGAGAGGAGAGGAGACAGAGAGACAGAGAGACAGAGAGACAGCGAGAGAGAGAGAGAGACAGCGAGAGAGAGAGAGACAGCGAGAGAGAGAGAGACAGCGAGAGAGAGAGAGACAGCGAGAGAGACAGCGAGAGAGAGAGACAGCGAGCGAGAGAGACAGCTAACTATTGGACATGTGTGGAGTGAAAACAACCCGCCAGAGAGACAGAGACAGAGACAGAGACAGAGACAGAGAGAGAGACAGAGAGAGAGAGAGCTAACTATTGGACATGTGGAGTGAAAACAACCCGCCAGAGAGACAGCGAGACAGCGAGAGAGAGAGACAGCGTGAGACAGCGAGAGAGACAGCTAACTATTGGACATGTGTGGAGTGAAAACAACCCGCCAGAGAGACAGAGAGAGAGACAGCGAGACAGACAGAGAGACAGCAAGACAGAGAGAGAGACAGCGAGACAGAGAGAGAGACAGCTAACTATTGGACATGTGTGGAGTGAAAACAACCCGCCAGAGAGGCTGAACCTTGACAGAAAGGAATCCCTCTGAGGCAGAGCGTTCAGAGAGATAGTCTTTATTTTCTCCCTCTTTCAAACAGTTGAGTTTCTGTTAGAAACATCATGAAGCAGGGAGGGACTCAAACTGTTCATATAAATTATGTATAGCAGAAAAATATGGACTGTTTTATTAGTTTCCTCTCCTTCCAGCCGGGGGCCTTCTCTCCCCCTCCCCTTCCAGCCGGGGGCCTTCTCTCCCCCCCTTCTAGTCGGGGACCTTCTCTCTCGAACCCCCCCCTTCCAGTCGGGGGCCTTCTCTCCCCCCCCCCCCTTCCAGTCGGGGGCCTTCTCTCCCCCTCCCCTTCCAGTCGGGGGCCTTCCTCTCCCTCCCCTCCCAGCGATGACAACTACAGCCTCCCTCATTAACTATCAACTACAGCCTCCCTCATTAACTATAGCCTCCCTCATTAAACTATCGCCTCCCTCATTAACTATCGCCTCCCTCATTAACTATCAACTACAGCCTCCCTCATTAAATATCAACTACAGCATCCCTCATTAACTATCAACTACAGCCTCCCTCATTAACTATCAACTACAGCCTCCCTCACATTAACTGGCAACAACTGAACTACAGTCTCCCTCACATTAACTGGCAACCACTGAACTACAGTCTCCCTCACATCAACTGTGAACACATACCTGATAGATGAACGGGAGGATGGATTAAATTATATTTGACCCACCCACACACACACACACGTGGACACACACTCGTGGACACATCACATATGGATGGATTGTGGATTCATTCAGAGTCTTGGCTGGTGTTGAAGTTTGGGGGAGCAGAATTGAAGCAGTTAGAGGCTATGCCTCAGAGGGTGACTGCGTCTGTCTGTCTGTCGGTCTGCGTCTGTCTGTCTGTCGGTCTGCGTCTCTCTGTCTGTCGGTCTGCGTCTGTCTGTCTGTCGGTCTGCGTCTCTCTGTCTGTCGGTCTGCGTCTGTCTGTCTGTCTGTCGGTCTGCGTCTGTCTGTCTGTCTGTCGGTCTGCGTCTGTCTGTCTGTCTGTCTGTCGGTCTGCGTCTGTCTGTCTGTCTGTCTGTCGGTCTGCGTCTGTCTGTCTGTCTGTCGGTCTGCGTCTGTCTGTCTGTCGGTCTGCGTCTGTCTGTCTGTCTGTCGGTCTGCGTCTGTCTGTCTGTCTGTCGGTCTGCGTCTGTCTGTCTGTCGGTCTGCGTCTGTCTGTCTGTCGGTCTGCGTCTGTCGGTCTGTCGGTCTGCGTCTGTCTGTCTGTCGGTCTGCCTGTCTGTCTGCGTCTGTCTGTCTGTCGGTCTGCGTCTGTCTGTCTGTCTGTCGGTCTGCGTCTGTCTGTCTGTCGGTCTGCGTCTGTCTGTCTGTCGGTCTGCGTCTGTCTGTCGGTCTGCGTCTGTCTGTCTGTCGGTCTGCGTCTGTCTGTCTGTCTGTCGGTCTGCGTCTGTCTGTCTGTCTGTCGGTCTGCGTCTGTCTGTCTGTCTGTCGGTCTGCGTCTGTCTGTCTGTCTGTCGGTCTGCGTCTGTCTGTCTGTCTGTCGGTCTGCGTCTGTCTGTCTGTCGGTCTGCGTCTGTCTGTCTGTCGGTCTGCGTCTGTCTGTCTGTCTGTCGGTCTGCGTCTGTCTGTCTGTCGGTCTGCGTCTGTCTGTCTGTCTGTCGGTCTGCGTCTGTCTGTCTGTCTGTCGGTCTGCGTCTGTCTGTCTGTCTGTCGGTCTGCGTCGGTCTGCGTCTGTCGGTCTGTCGGTCTGCGTCTGTCTGCGTCTGTCGGTCTGTCGGTCTGCGTCTGTCGGTCTGCGTCTGTCGGTCTGTCGGCCTGCGCCTGTCTGTCGGCCTGCGCCTGTCTGTCGGCCTGCGCCTGTCTGTCGGCCTGCGCCTGTCTGTCGGCCTGCGCCTGTCTGTCGGCCTGCGCCTGTCTGTCGGCCTGCGCCTGTCTGTCGGCCTGCGCCTGTCTGTCGGCCTGCGCCTGTCTGTCGGCCTGCGCCTGTCTGTCGGCCTGCGTCTGTCTGTCGGCCTGCGTCTGTCTGTCGGCCTGCGTCTGTCTGTCGGTCTGCGTCTGTCTGTCGGTCTGCGTCGGTCTGCGTCGGTCTGTACATGCCACACAGTGAAAACAGACAAGGGATTTTCCACATTCCTCTATGGAGAGAGCCAACCACACCCTCCCATCTGACCTCTATTAACCAGAGTCATAAAGCCTACAGTGTTCACAGGCCCACATCAGCCCAGTCACACACACACTCACTATGTTCACCAGTCACACACACACTCACTATGTTCACCAGTCCACAGCGGACCAGTCACACACACACTCACTATGTTCACCAGTAACACACACACTCACTATGTTCACCAGCCCCCAGCGGACCGGTCTGTAGAGCTGGCATGTAACTCAGTCACAACTGTCACAGTAAAGACATGTTGTCTTTAAACAAACAGAGCCTGGAGGCCCCTGGAGGCCCTGGTTGAAACCCTGTTCCGCCTAGCTTCCGGTCCAACTGCCGGAGTCAGCTGATGGGCTTCCTATGCCGAGCAGGGGCCTCTGGAGCTCCATCCTATAGGTGGAACCAGTGGACCGGTCCGGAGACGAGCTCAGTCGGTGGTTCAGGATCATTTAGGATTCTATCCACCCTCTCAAGGGGACGAGTGTGTTGTCACAGGTGGGTTGAACTTGAAAGTGATTACACACACACACACAAAATACGCTTCAGGACAAGGCCAGGTGGGACACGAGTTGGTGTGTGTGTTCTCCTACAATATTTGTACAGAGAGAAATCCATTAAAAAGTCCTGACAATGCAGAAGCCCAGCAAATTATGAAAAACAAAACAGGTCTTATCAGCTGTGGTTTGTACAGCCAGACAGCCAGCAGAGCTGGATAGGGGGATGAAGGGATGGATGGATGATAGGGTGATGAAGGGATGGATGGATGATAGGGTGATGAAGGGATGGATGGATGATAGGGTGATGAAGGGATGGATGGATGATAGGGTGATGAAGGGATGGATGGATGATAGGGTGATGAAGGGATGGATGGATGATAGGGTGATGAAGGGAGGGATGGATGATAGGGTGATGAAGGGAGGGATGGATGATAGGGTGATGAAGGGATGGATGGATGATAGGGTGATGAAGGGATGGATGGATGATAGGGTGATGAAGGGATGGATGGATGATAGGGTGATGAAGGGATGGATGGATGATAGGGTGATGAAGGGATGGATGGATGATAGGGGATGAAGGGATGGATGGATGATAGGGGATGAAGGGATGGATGGATGATAGGGGGATGAAGGGATGGATGGATGATAGGGAATGAAGGGATGGATGGGTGATAGGGTGATGAAGGGATGGATGGATGATAGGGTGATGAAGGGATGGATGGATGATAGGGTGATGAAGGGATGGATGGATGATAGGGTGATGATGGGATGGATGGATGATAGGGTGATGATAGGATGGATGGATGATAGGATGGATGGATGATAGGGGGATGAAGGGATGGATGGATGATAGGGGATGAAGGGATGGATGGATGATAGGGGATGAAGGGATGGATGGATGATAGGGTGATGAAGGGATGGATGGATGATAGGGTGATGAAGGGATGGATGGATGATAGGGTGATGAAGGGATGGATGGATGATAGGGTGATGAAGGGATGGATGGATGATAGGGGATGAAGGGATGGATGGATGACAGGGGGGGGGGGGGGATCAGGGAAAGTCATTGGCCTTTATGAATATAATATTTTCCTTTCCCCAATGTGAGAGAATGAAAAGAACAAGCTCCCATGAAGGGATGTGAAAACGGCTGACATCTAGGAATGGACACTTTTCAAGCACAAATCAAAACATGCCATGAGGGAGAGAGACAGCGGGATGGAGGGAGAGAGACAGCGGGATGAGGGAGAGAGACAGCGGGATGAGGGAGAGAGACAGCGGGATGAGGGAGAGAGACAGCGGGATGAGGGAGAGAGACAGAGGGATGAGGGAGAGAGAAAGAGGGATGAGGGAGAGAGGGATGAGGGAGAGAGAAAGAGGGATGAGGGAGAGAGAAAGAGGGATGAGGGAGAGAGAAAGAGGGATGAGGGAGAGAGAAAGAGCTCCCAGCTCCATAAAAGGCCCAGAGTCAAAACTGCCAATATGGCTCTCGCTCTCTACCCCTCAGGTCCTTAGAAACACACCACACACACAGGAAACCCGTGGGCAGAGACTTTGGCAGCTCAAACCCAGCTCTGTACCCAAATGAACCGTGCTCCCATGGTAACCCAAGCCCATGGCCTAACTGTCTTCTGTGCCATAACACGCTTTAACGCAAAGAGACACGTTGCTTCAGCTGAGGATGTGAGAGGAGAGAGAAACAAAGGCCTGAGAGAGATGTAGGAAGAATGCTAACCAATGAGCAGCCAATTCCATTTCACAGTGGATCATGGAGGGGACAGACAGAGAGAGAGACAGAGAGGGACAGAGAGGGACAGGGTATAAGAAAGTCTGGCTTGTACCATCAGAGACAACAAGCCGTCACACTGAGGGCTGATTAACTGTATGGTGCAGTCAGCCAGCTGTCTGATTACCTTTCAGACCTCTCTAGACATCCATCTGAAGATCACATTCCTAACAGACTCACTGACTCAGAATGAAAGATGAAATCCGGCTCAAAGAAAACCCCAGAAATAAGACAAGAATAAAAAGGAATGAAAATTGGTTTATTTGCATAAACACTCAGATCCAAGAAAATACCATTTCATGCGTCACATTTCAGCGACTTTAAGGTATGAGGTTTTTGACTAGGCCCGACTGCCTGTTAATCTGGCTAGTACAGAGTTTGTTCCATTGAGAGAGAAAAGGAGAGATTACCAAAATGATTTTAAAAATCCAGAAAAGAACTGTTAAATTCCAAAAACACCTAAAAGGAAGCGATTCCCAAACCTTCCATAACAAAGCCATCACCTACAGAGAAATGAACCTGGAGAAGAGTCCCCTAAACAAGCTGGTCCTGGGGCTCTGTTCACAAACACAAACAGACCCCACAGAGCCCCAGGACAGCAACACAATTATACCCAACCAAATCATGAGTAAACAAAAGATAATTACTTGACACATTGGAAAGAATTTACCAAAAAAGAGAGCAAACTAGAATGCTATTTAGCCCTAAACAGAGAGTACACAGCGGCAGAATACCTGACCACTGTGACTGACCCAAACTTAAGGAAAGCTTTGACTATGTACAGACTCAGTGAACATAGCCTTGCTATTGAGAAAGGCCGCCGTAGGCAGACATGGCTCTCAAGAGAAGACAGGCTATGTGCCCACTGCCCACAAAATTAGGTGGAAACTGAGCTGCACTTCCTAACCTCCTGCCAAATGTATGACCATATTAGAGACACATATTTCCCTCAGATTACACAGATCCACAAGGAATTTTAAAACAAACCCAATTTTGATCAACTCCCATATCTACTGGGTGAAATACCACAGTGTGCATCACAGCAGCAAGATGTGTGACCTGTTGCCACAAGAAAAGGTCAACCAGTGAATAACAAAACATCCATTGTAAATACAACCTATATTTATTTATTTGACAGTTGTAATGTCTTTATTCTTTTGGAACTTTGGTGAGTTTAATGTTTACTGTACTTTGTTTATTTCACTCAAATTAACCCCTTGAACCTCCATTCACCCCGCCTGCCACGCTAGTAGCAGAAGATACATAAATAAACACTAAATGGCATCTGAGAGGAAAGCTGGTCCTTATTTTAATATGGCTCTTATTTCCTGGCATGCAATCAAAAACAGCTTTTTTAAGCCCGAGATTAAGACTTGAGTCTGAATAGAGCGCACTACCAAATCCTGAATCATGTGGAGAGAAAGAGGAATAGAGAACAGAGAGAGAGGGATAGAGAACAGAGAGAGAGGGATAGAGAACAGAGAGAGAGGGATAGAGAACAGAGAAAGAGGGATAGAGAACAGAGAAAGAGGGATAGAGAACAGAGAAAGAGGGATAGAGAACAGAGAAAGAGGGATAGTGAACAGAGAGAGAGGGATAGAGAACAGAGAAAGAGGGATAGAGAACAGAGAGAGAGGGATAGAGAACAGAGAAAGAGGGATAGAGAAAAGAGGAATTAGAGAGGAGAGGGTAAAAGAGAAATTAGAGAGGAGAGGGTCAAAGAGAAATTAGAGAGGAGAGGGTCAGAGAAATTAGAGAGGAGAGGGTCAAAGAGAAATTAGAGAAGAGAGGGTCAAAGAGAAATTAGAGAGGAGAGGGTCAAAGTGAAATTAGAGAGGAGAGGGTCAAAGAGAAATTAGAGAGGAGAGGGTAAAAGAGGAATTAGAGAGGAGAGGGTAAAAGAGGAATTAGAGAGGAGGGTAAAATAGAAATTAGAGAGGAGAGGGTAAGAGAGAAAATAGAGAGGAGAGGATAAAAGATAAATTGATGATGTGTTTGGTCTGACCAGAGAGAGGATAATGAAGTGAAGCTTTGACACCTAGCAACCTCTTGACCTGTAGGTTACCCTGGCGATGAGATGGTTGTTTGTGTTGCCGAGGTTGAAGTTCGTTCCATTTCAATTTGGTCGATTCACGAATTTCAGGAAGGGAATTTAAACTCAAATGTAAGAAATTAAAACATCCACTAATATCCTGAAGGCATTGACCCTCAACCTCTGCTCAGTACACTGCTGTAATTTGTTCTCAGAGTGAGGTAAACTTAGTTCAGAAACACGTCTCGCACCGTCTCTACCCAGCTGTTGTCTCTAACCTGCTGTTGTCTCTAACCTGCTGTTGTCTCTAACCAGCTGGTGTTCAAACAGTAGTCCAGATTGTCTCCTCATTCGATCTCAGTGAGCCATATGTACCTCAGTACTGTTTGAGCGTAGAGACATATGTACTGCAGTACTGTTTGAGTGTAGAGACATATGTACTGCAGTACTGTTTGAGTGTAGAGACATATG
Organism: Oncorhynchus clarkii lewisi; assembly: GCF_045791955.1. Taxonomy (NCBI): domain Eukaryota; kingdom Metazoa; phylum Chordata; class Actinopteri; order Salmoniformes; family Salmonidae; genus Oncorhynchus; species Oncorhynchus clarkii. The sequence continues at coordinate 4,859,840 of NC_092167.1, forward strand.
TACTGCAGTACTGTTTGAGCATAGAGACATATGTACTGCAGTACTGTTTGAGCATAGAGCCATATGTACTGCAGTACTGTTTGAGTGTAGAGACATATGTACTGCAGTACTGTTTGAGTGTAGAGACATATGTTGGGCTACTGGAGCCATGTGGTCTGCAGTCCACCCCAGAGAAGACCACAGAGCTCCACACCACCTCACCTCATTCAGTCAGATGTGGTTTTAACTGCAGTGTACTCCAGATGGGTACCAGACAACAGTCCACTGCCTAGTTATCAAAGTGCCTCATGTCCATCAAGAACTCTCCCCTGAGAAAGATATCGTCCCCCTGAGAAAGATATCGTCCCCCTGAGAAAGATATCGTCCCCCTGAGAAAGATATCGTCCCCCTGAGAAAGATTGAGAAAGATATCGTCCCCCTGAGAAAGATATCGTCCCCCTGAGAAAGATATCGTCCCCCTGAGAAAGATATCGTCCCCCTGAGAAAGATATCGTCCCCCTGAGAAAGATATCGTCCCCCTGAGAAAGATATCGTCCCCCTGAGAAAGATATCGTCCCCCTGAGAAAGATATCGTCCCCCTGAGAAAGATATCGTCCCCCTAAGAAAGATATCGTCCCCCTAAGAAAGATATCGTCCCCCTAAGAAAGATATCATCCCCCTAAGAAAGATATCGTCCCCCTAAGAAAGATATCGTCCCCCTAAGAAAGATATCGTCCCCCTAAGAAAGATATCGTCTCCCTTCGTTTGCTGCGCTCTGAAAGGAGATCTGATGTTTGTTCCACTTTTGTGTGTGTGTGTGTGTGTGTGTGTGTGTGTGTGTGTGTGTGTGTGTGTGTGTGTGTGTGCCATTTCATGTCTTTATTGGATTCGTTTCTCCAAGCCTCAGACTTGGTGATGACTGGCATGTGTTTGTGAGAGGTCAGAGAGGTCAGAGAGAGTATAGTGAACAGAGTTAGATTATGGCTGGCTGGGGACTTCAGAAACATCTCTCCAAGACCATCACAGAAGCTGTAAGGCTCCATCACAGGGACTATAAGGCTCCATTTAGAAGTTCCTCATAGGAATGGCTCTAGGATCAGCTTACCTGCCCTCAACCTTAAACCTAACCATTAAGGAGAAACACAAAACTAATCTTAGGTCAGTAATTAAAAGCAACAAATACATGTGCTCTGTGGCCATATAAAGGCATGTCTGGGTGGACCTACTCTATGATGTAATCATCTAAGAGGTTTTGTCTGACCTGGGCTGAATGAGCTCCGTGTGAGAGGTCAGGGGTCAGCTGGATAAGTGTTCTAAACCCTCCGTGGTCCAAATCCTGTGACAAACTCAATAAAGGGGAGGCCATTTCACAGCTGCAACACGGTAAGATCTCTGCTCTGATTAGAGAGAAAAATAAAATGCCACGTAAGAAAATGTCACAGACGGCAAGAACGCAATATTTAGATAACTTGAATAAGAGAAAGGTTTCCCCAGTCGCTCTCTCTCTCTCAAGTTCCGTCTCTCTCTCTCAAGTTCCGTCTCAAGGTCTGTCTCTCTCTCTCAAGGTCCGTCTCTCTCAAGTTCCGTCTCAAGTTCCGTCTCTCTCGCTCAAGTTCCGTCTCTCGGTCCGTCTCTCTCGCTCAAGGTCCGTCTCAAGTTCCATCTCTCTCGCTCAAGTTCCGTCTCTTGGTCCTTCTCTCTCGCTCAAGGTCCTTCTCTCTCGCTCAAGGTCCGTCTCTCGGTCCTTCTCTCTCGCTCAAGTTCCGTCTCTCGGTCCTTCTCTCTCGCTCAAGTTCCGTCTCTCGGTCCTTCTCTCTCGCTCAAGTTCCGTCTCAAGGTCCTTCTCTCTCGCTCAAGTTCTGTCTCTCGGTCCTTCTCTCTCGCTCAAGTTCCGTCTCTCGGTCCCTCTCTCTCGCTCAAGTTCCGTCTCGGTCCGTCTCTCTCGCTCAAGGTCCGTCTCTCTCGCTCAAGGTCCGTCTCTCTCGCTCAAGGTCCGTCTCTCTCGCTCAAGGTCCGTCTCTCGGTCCTTCTCTCTCGCTCAAGTTCCGTCTCAAGGTCCTTCTCTCTCGCTCAAGGTCCGTCTCTCGGTCCGTCTCTCGGTCCGTCTCTCTCGCTCAAGTTCCGTCTCAAGGTCCGTCTCTCTCGCTCAAGTTCCGTCTCTCTCGCTCAAGGTCCGTCTCAAGGTCCGTCGCTCGGTCCGTCTCAAGGTCCTTCTCTCTCGCTCAAGTTCCGTCTCTCGGGTCCTCAAGTTCCGTCTCTCGGTCCGTCTCTCTCGCTCAAGGTCCGTCTCAAGGTCCTTCTCTCTCGCTCAAGTTCCGTCTCTCGGGTCCTTCTTTCTCGCTCAAGTTCCGTCTCTCGGGTCCTTCTCTCTCGCTCAAGGTCCTTCTCTCGGTCCTTCTCTCTCGCTCAAGTTCCGTCTCTCGGTCCTTCTCTCTCGCTCAAGGTCCGTCGCTCGGTCCGTCTCAAGGTCCTTCTCTCTCGCTCAAGTTCCGTCTCAAGGTCCGTCTCAAGGTTCTTCTCTCTCGCTCAAGTTCCGTCTCTCGGGTCCTCAAGTTCCGTCTCTCGGTCCTTCTCGCTCGCTCAAGGTCCGTCTCAAGGTCCTTCTCTCTCGCTCAAGTTCCGTCTCTCGGTCCTTCTCTCTCGCTCAAGGTCCGTCTCTCGGTCCGTCTCAAGGTCCGTCTCAAGGACCTTCTCTCTCGCTCAAGTTCCGTCTCTCGGTCCTTCTCTCTCGCTCAAGGTCCGTCTCTCGGTCCTTCTCTCTCGCTCAAGGTCCGTCTCTCGGTCCGTCTCTCTCGCTCAAGTTCAGTCTCTCGGTCCGTCTCTCTCGCTCAAGTTCCGTCTCTCTCGCTCAAGTGGAACTAGACGCTACTGTTTTACCAGGTAGCTAACTAGTGGAACTAGACGCTACTGTTTTACCAGGTAGCTAACTAGTGGAACTAGACGCTACTGTTTTACCAGGTAGCTAACTCGTGGAACTAGACTCGTTTTTAATGCAAAAATAAAATATTGGTCAAGAATGTGCTTCCATTTTAGCATCAGACGGTCTAATTCTCACTTGAAACATTGTTTTTGCGTTTAATAGACTAAACTACACATTCTGTTAACATGACTCCAGAGTGATCTGTTCTTGCAATTTGTCATCTAAGACATCACATTTTAATATGATCATTTATCCCGAAGTAGTTTGGATGTAGTGAACACATATTTCAAAGTAACTTCAGTTAAGTAAGAAAACAAGAGTTTAATGGTAGTTTTAGTGCAGCTCAACTTCTTCCAGTGTCAAGTAATTGGTCAACTATATCTACAGAGCATCTTCCCCAACACTCTGTAGTTAACAGACAGCGCGAGACAGACAGTGGGCACAGATTGCAGACGTGGGCATCCTCTACCAAAAGCAGACCTTTGTGGCACTCACCACAGGGTGTTGTGGACACTGGCACGCCTGCCAAGAGACATGCTGGGGTGCTAGGAGTAGCCACACAAAGACAACTAGGATAACAGACACCAAGAAGAGTGAGAGAGCACCAACGCACACACACACACACTTAAAAACACACTCTGGATGATTCCAGAATACGTCTGTAAATGCTCTTGTAAAACTGTCAGAGAGGCAGTTCGACATGCAGGGATCTTCACAGACAAAAGGCTGCATTCAGACTCACGCAGAAAATGAGTAAACAAACGGAGATGGATAAACGATGGGGAGGCAGAGAGGAACCTTGGCGGCAGGCCACGAGGCCTGAGACAGCTGGCAACGAGACCCTCCACAACCCTTACTAACACACCGAAGAGAGGGAGAGAAGGAGAGAAGGGGGAGAAAGAGAGTGAGAATGAAAGTGTGTCCGAGTGAGAGAGAGACCGAGAGAAAGGAGGTGGTCCTGGTTCTGAGCTCATCTAGTCCAGATAGGGTGATGAAGGGATGGATGATAGGGGGATGAAGGGATGGATGATAGGGGGATGAAGGGATGGATGATAGGGGGATGAAGGGATGGATGACGGGATGGATGACAGGATGGATGAAGGGATGGATGACAGGGGGATGAAGGGATGGATGATAGGGAGATGACAGCGGATGGATGATAGGGGGGATGTAAAGATGAAGATAAATGTGTGGAAACCCAATGAGGAGTCACTGCTCTGTCCAGGGAACCTCGGACACAAATCCTGCTTTGTGCCACTACATCCTCCTCCATCATAAAATCACACAGAGGATGTGATGATGTAACGGTGAAAGTGAGCCACCACAGTCCTTCTACACAGTCACACACACACACAGACAGAGCAGTTCCGAGGACATTTCTCCACTACCCAAAATGCAACTGTACTGTGTGTGAGTGTGAGTGTGAGTGCGAGCGAGAGAAAGTGTGTGTGAGAGAGAGGGCGGAGAGAAACACCATGGTCGTCGTCGCGCCACAGCAGTATAAACTTTAACCCAATTAATTTCAGCTCCAGCTTTCATGTTGTGAAGATGAAAGAAGCAGAGTGCCAGGAGACAGAGAGGGGAGAGGAGACAGAGAGAGGATAGACAGAGAGAGGAGAGGAGGCAGAGAAAGGAGAGGAGACAGAGAGAGGAGAGGAGACGCAGGAGAGGAGAGGGAGAGAGGAGGGAGACAGAGAAGACAGAGAGAGAGAGAGGAGGCAGAGAGAGGAGAGAGGAGGCAGAGAGAGGAGAGAAGAGGCAGAGAGAGGAGAGAGGAGGCAGAGAGAGGAGAGAGGAGGCAGAGAGAGGAGAGAGGAGGCAGAGAGAGGAGAGGAGACTGAGACGCAGGAGAGGAGAGGGTAAGAGGAGACAGAGAGGAGACAGAGAGATAGAGGAGAGAGAGAGAGAGAGGAGACAGAGAGAGATAGAGGAGACAGCGAGAGAGAGAGAGATAGAGGAGACAGCGAGAGAGAGAGGAGGCAGAGAGAGGAGAGAGGAGGCAGAGAGAGGAGAGAGGAGGCAGAGAGAGGAGAGAGGAGACTGAGACGCAGGAGGGGAGAGGGAGAGAGGAGACGGAGAGAGACGAGACGGAGAGAGACGAGAGAGAGAGAGACGAGACGGAGAGAGACGAGACGGAGAGAGACGAGACGGAGAGAGACGAGACGGAGAGAGACGAGACGGAGAGAGACGAGACGGAGAGAGACGAGACGGAGAGAGACGAGACGGAGAGAGACGAGACGGAGAGAGACGAGACGGAGAGAGACGAGACGGAGAGAGACGAGACAGAGAGAGACGAGACAGAGAGAGACAGAGAGAGACGAGACAGAGAGAGACGAGACAGAGAGAGACGAGACAGAGAGAGACGAGACAGAGAGAGACGAGACAGAGAGAGACGAGACAGAGAGAGACGAGACAGAGAGAGACGAGACAGAGAGAGACGAGACAGAGACGAGACGAGACAGAGACGAGACAGAGACAGAGACGAGACAGAGACGAGACAGAGACGAGACAGAGACGAGACAGAGACGAGACGAGACAGAGACGAGACGAGACAGAGACGAGACAGAGAGAGAGAGACGAGACAGAGAGAGACGAGACAGAGAGAGACGAGACAGAGAGAGACGAGACGAGACAGAGAGAGACGAGACAGAGAGAGACGAGACAGAGAGAGACGAGACAGAGAGAGACGAGACAGAGAGAGACGAGACAGAGAGAGACGAGACAGAGAGAGACGAGAGAGAGAGACGAGACAGAGAGAGACGAGACAGAGAGAGACGAGACAGAGAGAGACGAGACAGAGAGAGACGAGACAGAGAGAGACGAGACCGAGAGACGAGTTCTCCGCTTATTCTGTGTTATCGAGACAGAAAGAAAGACAACAAGAGAGGCAGAAAGAGAGTGAGAGAGACAGACAGAGACAGAAAGAGACAGAGAGAGTGACAGAAAGAGAGAACATTTTAGATGAACTCTTCAAAATCAAACAATGAAAGGTGAGGAAGTGCTCCGATACGACACTCAGGTTGTTGCCTGTTCATGAGGAGCCACCAGAGAATTGATGTTCTCTCCCCCTCTCTATCCATCTCCCTGAATGACCAGATTGTTCAGTAATGGGTTGGAATGGTTCTGTGTGGTTCCGGAAGGTTCTAGGAGGTCAGTGGTCTGTGCTGACAGCGATCGGTGTGTCAGTGGTCTGTGTCTCTGTGCTGACAGTGAATAGCACAACTCTACTGGGACCTCAAATCCACAGTCCTCTAACTTCCTGTTCTGATTACCAGATACTCCCACACCAACCAGGCCTCTCAACATTCCCCCCCTCCCCCTCCCATTCCCCCTCTTCTAAAGCAAACACACCACTCTCTCAGAAAGTCCTTTCTGGGCAGCCTGGTCATGAATTGCCACAGAACAAGACTAGCAGTATTTGACCAAGAGGCTGGAGGGTGAAACATGGACACCAAATCTCAAACACTTGGAACTGAGCCACTGACCGGTCAAATCTTAATCAGCCACCTTTACGCAACCATTAGGCAACCTTTACACAACCAAGCGCTTGTCACGTCTCCAGCTGACCACCGCCAGGAAGACTGGGGAACAACCGGCCCTTCAGCCTTAATGAGCTTATGGAGGGGACAGAGTGAGTTGAAGAAATCAGGTTGACCACTGCAGTCCTGGGTTAGTAAGATCTTTTCTAAGTGAGGAATGTGTTTATGTTACTGATCCAATCTCAGTGCCTGGATCAGTCGTAAGGCCCTATGTGAGAACGGAGAGTGTTTGTGCTGTGGTTTTATGATCTGACCTGGAGTCAGCCAACAGCCTGGCATGTGTCGAGTTGGAGATGAAGGAGGGAGGAGGAATGACAGAGCTGAGATAACACAAACACGGCCTCCCTTCAGCCTTGATATGAGAGTTCTCTCTCTCTTATGACCTAGGCATCCTGCTCCTCTGATTTACCCAGGCAGCATGAGGGCTGCTGGGGGTGAGAGGGCAGAGAGAGGGGGCAGGGTGGAGGTTACACATCTGGTTCCGGTCAGAACGTTTGAGATTCCTCGTCTGGGTGTTTGAAGGAGAGGAGACACACAGCTTTCCCATTCTGCCCAATCAGACGGTCCTAAATCAGATGTTAATGCATTCCATTATCAAAACCTGCCTTTTATCCCAACAATCACATTCTGCAAAAGAAGTACAATAGAAATCTGATCTAATTTGAGTTCCTCACCATTCCATCACCCAGTACAATGGAGGAAGAAAAACAACGGATAGAATCGTCTTCATCAAAGTTGGTCTGAAATCAATTAAGGGGAAAACTAATGGAATGGCCCATCATACAGGCTGTTCTTTGTGTGAGTCAGATGGAGTCAGACTGTGTCTGAGTCCCACATGGCAACCTATTCTCTACGTAGTACACTACTTTGACCAGAGCTCTATGGAGGCCCTATGGGCCCTGGTCCAATGTAGTGCACTATATAGCGAACAGGGAGCCATTTGGGACTCAGTCAGTCATAACAGTAGCATGAAGTCTGAGAGGCTGGCATCTGCAGCTTCTATTCAATACAACTACAATGGACCCGTCATTGTTCTCTAAATTAATACATTTTCTGCAGACCTGCCACCAGAAGTCATGATGGTGTCCCAAATGGCACTCTATTCCCTATATAGTGCACTACTTTAGACCGGAGCCCTAAGGGCCCAGGTAAAATGCTGTGCACTATATAGGGAATAGAGTGCCATTTGGCAAGCAGAAGGAAGCCATATTCTGATGGTCTATGTATTCCACTGTCTTTAACAGTGATGTTTCAAAATGTCTGAATCCAAACACCAGGGACAGTAATGCTACAGGTGTAACTCTGTACATCCTAGGGGTTTCTCCTCGTTCAGATAGCAAGAAGATACTGCTTTCATTTGTTTTCAGACTCACTACCGGTCCATCGTGTCCAACAGTGTGTGTGTGTGTGCTACAGCTGTGTGAGGTTTGGCTGAACTATGTGAAGTCCTCCCTCCACAGAGGAACAGAACAAGACAACATGTAGACCCACACCTTCCCTCCACAGACCAGACCAACCAACGCTTTCCTGTGGTTCCACCATGCTCCCAAGACTGAAGACCGGAGCAGAGAGAGGAGATACACAGGGTGAATGAGTAAGGGGGAGGAAAGAGAAAGAGGTAGAATCCCTCAAGTCCTGTGGAGGAAGTGAGGAATTAGCCCTGGCCTGTAGAGACGGACCAAGAGAACACAGGGAGGAAGTGAGGAATTATCCCTGGCCTGTAGAGACGGACCAAGAGAACACAGGGAGGAAGTGAGGAATTATCCCTGGCCTGTAGAGACGGACCAAGAGAACACAGGGAGGAAGTGAGGAATTATCCCTGGCCTGTAGAGACGGACCAAGAGAAGACAGGGAGGAAGTGAGGAATTATCCCTGGCCTGTAGAGACGGACCAAGAGAAGACAGGGAGGAAGTGAGGAATTATCCCTGGCCTGTAGAGACGGACCAAGAGAAGACAGGGAGGAAGTGAGGAATTATCCCTGGCCTGTAGAGACGGACCAAGAGAAGACAGGGAGGAAGTGAGGAATTATCCCTGGCCTGTAGAGACGGACCAAGAGAACACAGGGAGGAAGTGAGGAATTATCCCTGGCCTGTAGAGACGGACCAAGAGAACACAGGGAGGAAGTGAGGAATTATCCCTGGCCTGTAGAGACGGACCAAGAGAACACAGGGAGGAAGTGAGGAATTATCCCTGGCCTGTAGAGACGGACCAAGAGAACACAGGGAGGAAGTGAGGAATTATCCCTGGCCTGTAGAGACGGACCAAGAGAACACAGGGAGGAAGTGAGGAATTATCCCTGGCCTGTAGAGACGGACCAAGAGAACACAGGGAGGAAGTTAGGAATTATCCCTGGCCTGTAGAGACGGACCAAGAGAACACAGGGAGGAAGTGAGGAATTATCCCTGGCCTGTAGAAACAGACCAAGAGAACACAGGGAGGAAGTGAGGAATTATCCCTGGCCTGTAGAGACGGACCAAGAGAACACAGGGAGGAAGTGAGGAATTATCCCTGGCCTGTAGAGACGGACCAAGAGAACACAGGGAGGAAGTGAGGAATTATCCCTGGCCTGTAGAGACGGACCAAGAGAAGACAGGGAGGAAGTGAGGAATTATCCCTGGCCTGTAGAGACGGACCAAGAGAAGACAGGGAGGAAGTGAGGAATTATCCCTGGCCTGTAGAGACGGACCAAGAGAAGACAGGGAGGAAGTGAGGAATTATCCCTGGCCTGTAGAGACGGACCAAGAGAAGACAGGGAGGAAGTGAGGAATTATCCCTGGCCTGTAGAGACGGACCAAGAGAACACAGGGAGGAAGTGAGGAATTATCCCTGGCCTGTAGAGACGGACCAAGAGAACACAGGGAGGAAGTGAGGAATTATCCCTGGCCTGTAGAGACGGACCAAGAGAACACAGGGAGGAAGTGAGGAATTATCCCTGGCCTGTAGAGACGGACCAAGAGAACACAGGGAGGAAGTGAGGAATTATCCCTGGCCTGTAGAGACGGACCAAGAGAACACAGGGAGGAAGTGAGGAATTATCCCTGGCCTGTAGAGACGGATCGACAGAAGACTTACGGTTCATGTTGACATGGTTAACAGCTCTGCCTGTCCTCAGCTCCACACACACTATTATACAGAGACATGAGCGCGTGGACCTCCCTTCTTATATAGCGCAAGTGAACCGAAAACCTGCTTTCCAAAAACAACACCTCAAAACGGCCCTCTCCCCCGTGGCTGACATGTGTACGTACCGACACGTGACCTACATGTAGTGTGTACGTACCGACACGTGACCTACATGTAGTGTGTACGTACCGACACGTGACCTACATGTAGTGTGTACGTACCGACACGTGACCTACATGTTGTGTGTACGTACCGACACCTGACCTACGTGTTGTGTGTACGTACCTTCATGTTGTGTGTACGTACCTACATGTTGTGTGTACGTACCTACATGTTGTGTGTACGTACCGACACGTGACCTACATGTTGTGTGTACGTACCGACACCTGACCTACATGTTGTGTGTACGTACCTTCATGTTGTGTGTACGTACCTACATGTTGTGTGTACGTACCTACATGTTGTGTGTACGTACCGACACGTGACCTACATGTTGTGTGTACGTACCGACACGCGACCTACATGTTGTGTGTAAGTACCTTCATGTTGTGTGTACGTACCGACACGTGACCTACATGTTGTGTGTACGTACCGACACCTGACCTACGTGTTGTGTGTACGTACCGACACGCGACCTACATGTTGTGTGTACGTACCGACACGTGACCTACATGTTGTGTGTACGTACCGACACCTGACCTACATGTTGTGTGTACGTACCGACACGCGACCTACATGTTGTGTGTACGTACCGACACGTGACCTACATGTTGTGTGTACGTACCGACACGCGACCTACATGTTGTGTGTACGTACCGACACGCGACCTACGTGTTGTGTGTAAGTATGTTGCATGTTGTGTGTGTGAGTACCTACATGTTCTGTGTGTGAGTACCTACATGTTCTGTGTGTGATTGCCTACATGTTCTGTGTGTGATTACCTACATGTTGTGTGTGTGAGTACTTACATGTTGTGTGTGTACGTACCTACATGTTGTGTGTGTACGTACCTACATGTGTGTGTACGTACCTACATGTGTGTGTACGTACCTACATGTGTGTGTACGTACCTACATGTGTGTGTACGTACCTACATGTGTGTGTACGTACCTACATGTGTGTGTACGTACCTACATGTGTGTGTACGTACCTACATGTGTGTGTACGTACCTACATGTGTGTGTACGTACCTACAGTGCTTTGCGAAAGTATTCGGCCCCCTTGAACTTTGCGACCTTTTGCCACATTTTAGGCTTCAAACATAAAGATATAAACCTGTATGTTTTTGTGAAGAATCAACAACAAGTGGGACACAATCATGGAGTGGAACGACATTTATTGGATATTTCAAACTTTTTTAACAAATCAAAAACTAAAAAATTGGGCGTGCAAAATTATTCAGCCCCTTTACTTTCAGTGCAGAAAACTCTCTCCAGAAGTTCAGTGAGGATCTCTGAATGATCCAATGTTGACCTAAATGACTAATGATGATAAATACAATCCACCTGTGTGTAATCAAGTCTCCGTATAAATGCACCTGCACTGTGATAGTCTCAGAGGTCCGTTAAAAGCGCAGAGAGCATCATGAAGAACAAGGAACACACCAGGCAGGTCCGAGAGACTGTTGTGAAGAAGTTTAAAGCCGGATTTGGATACAAAAAGATTTCCCAAGCTTTAAACATCCCAAGGAGCACTGTGCAAGCGATAATATTGAAATGGAAGGAGTATCAGACCACTGCAAATCTACCAAGACCTGGCCGTCCCTCTAAACTTTCAGCTCATACAAGGAGAAGACTGATCAGAGATGCAGCCAAGAGGCCCATGATCACTCTGGATGAACTGCAGAGATCTACAGCTGAGGTGGGAGACTCTGTCCATAGGACAACAATCAGTCGTATATTGCACAAATCTGGCCTTTATGGAAGAGTGGCAAGAAGAAAGCCATTTCTTAAAGATATCCATAAAAAGTGTCGTTTAAAGTTTGCCACAAGCCACCTGGGAGACACACCAAACATGTGGAAGAAGGTGCTCTGGTCAGATGAAACCAAAATTGAACTTTTTGGCAACAATGCAAAACGTTATGTTTGGCGTAAAAGCAACACAGCTGAACACACCATCCCCACTGTCAAAAATGGTGGTGGCAGCATCATGGTTTGGGCCTGCTTTTCTTCAGCAGGGACAGGGAAGATGGTTTGAAGTTTGAAATATCCAATAAATGTCGTTCCACTTCATGATTGTGTCCCACTTGTTGTTGATTCTTCACAAAAAAATACAGTTTTATATCTTTATGTTTGAAGCCTGAAATGTGGCAAAAGGTCGCAAAGTTCAAGGGGGCCGAATACTTTCGCAAGGCACTGTACGTGTGTGTGAGTACCTACATGTTGTGTGTGTGAGTACCTACATGTTGTGTGTGTGTGTACCTACATGTTGTGTGTGTGAGAACCTACATGTTGTGTGTGTGAGAACCTACATGTTGTGTGTGTGTGTACCTACATGTGGAACTATTAGATGTACACACACTACATGTTCATGTTTATAAATCTGTCAACTGTAAAGTATTTAGTGTGTAATGTCTCGTTGGTTATATGTCGGCCCCAGTAAGACTAGCTGTCCCCACTGGCATCGACTAATGGACACCCTAATAAATCACACACTAATGAACACCACTACCACAATCACAGAGCGGAAAATCAGCCGTGTGCCAACCAATCGTAGTTAGACACACACACACCTCCGCCAGAACACCATCATTCCACCACTATCAATCATTGTAACACCAGCAGCCCTCCTCCACATTTATAAACACTTAATGTGTTGAGGAACGTGGATCTTCAGAGAGGCCTCAGTAAACAGCACAGATTGAGTTATTAGAGTGGATGAGAAGACGATGAGTTCCCATCAGACTGGTCTGGTGTACAACGTGACAGGTTTCTGGACTCTCTGTCGTACACGTCAAGGCTGTTGAAGAGACCACTGTCAGTCTGACAGGAGAACAGACAGATGTAGAGGTACCAATCACCAACGAGAGAGAGTTATTACAGGCTAACGTTTAAATTCATTTGTGTCTTCGGAGGACAGAGAAAAGGGAAGTAGTTAAATAGTGACATCAGTAGCAGCTGAGGACTCCCTGAGGGAGGGAGTGGATGATCACACTCCTGTTGGGAGTTACAACATCTTTGTTGGGTGTTTAAGATGACCAGACACACAGATTGAGTTCTGGAGCAGGTCGTTGGTCGACTCTCTACTCACAGTGGACCATCCCATCACCACGGCAGAAGTATCCTCACAAGGCCCATCATTGGAGGACAGCCAACAGCCCACGACAGAGATGATTGGGTCGTATCTACAGAGGTCAGGTGCTGACTTCCTGTTACAGCTCAACAACTTCCTCTAGCAGCCTTCAGGAGCCTGGTAATGATCACTTCCCCTTTCTGGTGTCGTCCCGCATTGCTGCTGTTGCTAAGTGTCACACCACACACGCTGTCAACACAGCACACACACGATTCACAGTGGAGTCACACGACCTCAGAGCGAAGATCTTTAGTTGTGTGATGACAGAGCATGAAAAGAGCTTTGATGACGGCCTGTAAACTGGGATCTTGAAATCAAACAGAGTAAATGAAGTGGAACGTTTGTAAGCAGTGATGCCGAAACCCCACATTGAAGGGCAGAAATACACTAAATGAAGCTGGGCCACCTGGTAGTGTGGAGGAGAGTGGATACTTTATGGCCCTGCTTTACTTTGTGTTGACGCAGCATGTAGAGGTCATGAGCTGGGTTGAGGAGTCACACAAGTGACTGCAGTAGTTTGTGTGTCGGGGGGCTAGGGTCAGTTTGTTATATCTGGAGTACTTCTCCTGTCCTATTCGGTGTCCTGTGTGAATCTAAGTGTGCGTTCTCTAATTCTCTCCTCTCTTTCTTTCTCTCTCTTGGAGGACCTGAGCCCTAGGACCATGCCCCAGGACTACCTGACATGATGACTCCTTGCTGTCCCCAGTCCACCTGACCGTGCTGCTGCTCCAGTTTCAACTGTTCTGCCTTATTATTATTGGACATTTGAACATCTTGGCCATGTTCTGTTATAATCTCCACCCGGCACAGCCAGAAGAGGACTGGCCACCCCACATAGCCTGGTTCCTCTCTAGGTTTCTTCCTAGGTTTTGGCCTTTCTAGGGAGTTTTTCCTAGCCACCGTGCTTCTACACCTGCATTGCTTGCTGTTTGGGGTTTTAGGCTGGGTTACTGTACAGCACTTTGATATATCAGCTGATGTACGAAGGGCTATATAAATAGATTTGATTTGAAGTGGGCCAGAGACTCCATACTATGGGAGCCCTATAGGTCCTGGCCAGAAGTAGTGCACCATATAGGGAATAGGGTGTCATTTGGGATGCAAGCCCATTCCTCCAGACCCATTAAACAGAGGTTCTCTACATCTACATATCTTCTCAATACAAAACCCACTAGATATTCACCATGTCCCTCTCCTGCCAAGAAAGAATGAGAGGAGTGAGAAGAGACAGAGGAGTGAGAAGAGACAGAGGAGTGAGAAGAGAGACAGAGGAGTGAGAAGAGACAGAGGAGTGAGAAGAGACAGAGGAGTGAGAAGAGACAGATGAGTGAGAAGAGACAGATGAGTGAGAAGAGACAGAGGAGTGAGAAGAGAGAGAGGAGTGAGAAGAGAGAGAGGAGTGAGAAGAGAGAGAGGAGTGAGAAGAGACAGAGGAGTGAGAAGAGACAGAGGAGTGAGAAGAGACAGAGGAGTGAGAAGAGACAGAGGAGTGAGAAGAGACAGATGAGTGAGAAGAGACAGATGAGTGAGAAGAGACAGATGAGTGAGAAGAGAGAGAGGAGTGAGTAGAGAGAGGAGTGAGTAGAGAGAGGAGTGAGTAGAGGTTTAGAATGGGGGTCATAGCTGATCGTCCTGCTCTAAAGACTCCTACAGGAATAACCTAACTGTAGCAACAGAGCCCTGTGAGTCTATCACAAACACTGTCTGTCTCCGCTCATAGAAAATCCTTTAGGACAACAATAGCTCTTGAATGGAGCAGGGCTGGTGTGTGTGTGTGTGTGTGTTGTAAACAGAGCGGTGCTGATGGCTGAGCAGAGGGGTGATGAGGGCCGTGTCGAGGCCCAGGGATGGAGGCAGGGAGAGATAAGAGATCCATGGTTAAACACCGAGCAGAGAACAGACATGTCAGAGCATCCATTACGCTCCACCGTATCACCCTCCCCACACCTGGCAGGCAATTAGTGGCCTTCTGCAGCCACCAAGCTGGTTATTCTTACACGATTAATCACACAGGCCGGTCACTTTCAGCTCTTAACGTCCTAGTGAGTGAGTGAGTGAGAGAGTGAGAGAGAGGAGAGAGAGAGGGATAGAGAGAACATTGATGTAATTAAATTAATGAAAAGTACACCAATCAGACTGTGACTCAGGGCAATCAGGGCTCAAGAGTGCGTGTGATCACTCACTGGCTGCATTGGGCTAATCATAACCACCGCGTTACCCCTCCAATCACCCACAGCCTCAACCCTCCTCAACCCTAATCTCTCCCTCAGATGAATCTGCCAGGGCTCCAGGAGAGGGGAAACAGGGGGACAGGGAATGCAGGTCTACGTCTGAAGCGGTTACTACGGTAACGACCTTCAGTAGGTCATACCACTTCATCATCTAGACCCAGAGTGATTGGGCTCTGATTGGTGTCAGCTGTTTGCGGAGGACCATAGTTTATTTTCATCATTGGTGTTGCTAAGGAAACGACACGCTGAACACATTCCCTCTTCATCATGTGTCATGACCGTGGGGTTCTGGTCCAGTTCTAGATAGATGTTTTATAGTGCTGTTCTAGTGGAATGTCATTCACACCGAGGCCACCCAGCTCCTCTCAACCCCAGTCAGTACTATGACTGAGTGACTGGACTGTCAACCAACAGCAGGAACATTCTCCAACATTCTCTAACAGACTAAAACCATTTCCAGAGTACAAACCTCCAGTTAAGCATTTTAAAAGCACCAACAACAGTGTGTACTTACATAACTGACATGAACTCAACCAAGGACAGTGAGAACTAAAAGGTCCACGCTGCTCTCCTTCTCCTGCTGAAGTAAGGTCCTGCAGCCTTGGACTGGGTGATCTACTACACTCATTTCAATCTGGGGTTCTGAGCGATATTCCAAATGCCTGTATTGTAAGAATCAAGGTTTGGTTATTTTTATGTGCTTTTGTCTGCTCATGTCGTATTTTTGGTCTCGTCTCCTTTGTTCCTTCTGTGCTGTGTGCATCTCTCCATTTACACCAGAGATCCGTATATAATGAAGAGACGCACGTCTCCATTTACACCAGAGATCCGTATATAATGAAGAGACTCACGTCTCCATTTACACCAGAGATCTGTATATAATGGAGACGCACGCCTCCATTTACACCAGAGATTTGTATATAATGAAGAGACGCACGCCTCCATTTACACTAGAGATCTGTATATAATGAAGAGACGCACGCCTCCATTTTCACCAGAGATCTGTATATAATGAAGAGACGCAAGCCTCCATTTACACCAGAGATATGTATATAATGAAGAGACGCACGCCTCCATTTACACCAGAGATATGTATATAATGAAGAGACGCACGCCTCCATTTACACCAGAGATCTGTATATAATGAAGAGACGCACGTCTCCAATTACACTAGAGATCTGTATATAATGAAGAGACGCACGTCTCCAATTACACCAGAGATCTGTATATGATGAAGAGACGCACGTCTCCACACTAACAATGGGAGTCGTTGTTCCAAAAGCGGGAAGGTGACAATCTTGGGTCCAAAATAAGTACATAGAAACGCATTGGCCTTATTTTGGACAAAATTCAGCAAGAGTGAAGCCTCTCATGTAGCCTCTTCCTCTATGGTTTACACACACACACACACACACACACACACCAAGCCCCTCCCCCTGCCTCTCACGCCAACAAGGTTGAGATCACATCTTCCTCTATGGTTTACACACACACACACCAAGCCCCTCCCCCTGCCTCTCACGCCAACACGGTTGAGATCACATCTTCCTCTATGGTTTACACACACACGCCAAGCCCCTCCCCCTGCCTCTCACGCCAACAAGGTTGAGATCACATCTTCCTCCATGGTTTACACACACACACGCCAAGCCCCTCCCCCTGCCTCTCACGCCAACAAGGTTGAGATCACATCTTCCTCCATGGTTTACACACACACACGCCAAGCCCCTCCCCCTGCCTCTCACGCCAACAAGGTTGAGATCACATCTTCCTCTATGGTTTACACACACACACACACGCCAAGCCCCTCCCCCTGCCTCTCACGCCAACAAGGTTGAGATCAGATCTTCCTCTCTGACAAGCGGTTTCAACTCACAATTTGCATTTAAGGTTTGGTCCAGAAGAATCTGTCATATGGACACCAGAACAAACTGAATAATTTTACTGGAAGAGAAGTTGACTTCTCCAACAACACCCTTTTTATGTCTCAACTCCTCAAACTGATCTCAGAGCAGTGTGGTACAATTACATCCTTCAGTTAATCACATGACTTTTACATTAGAATGTATTCCTATACTGGTACGTTCACACTGGTTTTCTGAGAGACGACAGAATAGGGCTCTTAGAACCGATGTGTCTGCGTGAACACTGACACTAGATTTACCATGGCTTGGTGACAACATTCCATTCTATGATTAGTGTGTGTGTGTGTGTGTGTGTGTGTGTGCCTGTCGGTGCCAGGGAGAACCCATCTCCACTTTATTTATCCCACATGGAAGATGAACACTGGACTAAATCATCTGAGGGAATGACCTCGTGTTCCAGGTTACAGAAGCACTTTTGTATCAGCGAGCAGTAAATGAACTAGAGACAGATATGTGGCACCATGTAAATGTTGACGTCTGTTGCGTGAGAGCAGAACGTGTCTTTATAGATCTGTTCTTCATCACACAGGCCTGTTTATTGGGGTTTGACCCTGCACTGCTGGCTGACCGTTAACACTCCATTACTGCAGTAATTCAGCAATGATAAAGTTCAATTGTTTTGAAGAAATCTAAAAGGTCTTGTGATTGGAGCCATTACCATGACAACAGACCACTAAAACCGGAGTATCAAATGAACATTGATTCTGGAAAATGAATGCTCAGTTTGTCGCTAGCCACATTTTAGCCAAAGACTGTTATACTAGCTGTCTGGTCTGTTTTATAAAGGTGCAATAAGTCGTTGTGATTCTGAGAAATCAGGTCGGCCACTTGATTTCAACACGACAACGTGGACAGGCTAACATGCTGTTCAAACAGGTGGAGACAGAAGGGTGTGTTCATAACTAGTCAACTGTTCAACCTTGTTAGCAAATAGATCCAAGTTGGCTAAACTTGAACTAGAAAGATTGAGACGCTGCCTTTTAGTATAACACACACAGTTCTCTTAGTGCCATTGGCACGCAGCGTTGGTTGTTGACTTGACCCCTGAAGTCCAACTGGTAAACATTAATGTCAGGACTGAAGAGCTGTGTTCTACTGTGAAGTCAGCTGTACTCTGGGTAAACTAAAGCTGGAGTTCCTCCTCAGGTCAAAACAAGATGTACTCTGGGTAAACTAAAGCTGGAGTTCCTCCTCAGGTCAAAACAAGATGCTGCCATGTTCATGTCACGGTGAAGACCACAGGCCAGGAGCAACACACACACACACACACACACTACCCCCCCCCCCCCCCCCTCATTGATTTCGCCCATCCATTCCCTCCATTATCAAGACGTGTAGTTTATTCCAGGCCCCAGGCTGTTGTAGAAGGTGAAGTGGGTAATGATTTATAGAATATCACGTTGTTGGTGTGAATGTATGTTGGATGAAACCCTGGACCCACATTCATATACATGTTTATGTAATGACTTTGAGATTAAATACAGTGGGGCAAAAAAGTAGTCAGCCACCAATTGTGCAAGTTCTCCCACTTAAAAATATGAGAGAGGCCTGTAATTTTCATCATGGGTACACTTCAACTATCACAGACAAAATGAGAAGAAAAAAAATCCAGAAAATCACATTGTAGGATTTTTAATGAATTTATTTGCAAATTATGGTGGAAAATAAGTATTTGGTCACATACAAACAAGAACGATTTCTGGCTCTCACAGACCTGTAACTTCTTCTTTAAGAGGCTCCTCTGTCCTCGACTCGTTACCTGTATTAATGGCACCTGTTTGAAGTTGTTATCAGTATAAAAGACACCTGTCCACAACCTCAAGCAGTCACACTCCAAACTCCACTATGGCCAAGACCAAAGAGCTGTCAAAGGACACCAGAAACAAAATTGTAGACCTGCACCAGGCTGGGAAGACTGAATATGCAATAGGTAACCAGCTTGGTTTGAAGAAATCAACTGTGGGAGCAATTATTAGGAAATGGAAGACATACAAGACCACTGATAATCGCCCTCGATCTGGGGCTCCACGCAAGATCTCACCCCGTGGGGTCAAAATGATCACAAGAACGGTGAGCAAAAATCCCAGAACCACCCGGGGGAACCTAGTGAATGACCTGCAGAGAGCTGGGACCAAAGTAATCCAAATCCTGCAGTGCCAGACGTGTCCCCCTGCTTAAGCCAGTACATGCCCAGGCCCGTCTGAAGTTTGCTAGAGAGCATTTGGATGATCCAGAAGAAGATTGGGAGAATGTCATATGAAACCAAAATATAACTTTTTGGTAAAAACTCAACTCTTTGTGTCTGGAGGACAAAGAATGCTGAGTTGCATCCAAAGAACACCATACCTACTGTGAAGCATGGGGATGAAAACATCATGCTTTGGGGCTGTTTTTCTGCAAAGAGACCAGGACGACTGATCCGTGTAAAGGAAAGAATGAATGGGGCCATATATCGTGAGATTTTGAGTGAAAACCTCCTTCCATCACCAAGGGCATTGAAGATGAAACGTGGCTGGGTCTTTCAGCATGACAATGATCCCAAACACACTGCCCGGGCAACGAGTGACTTCGTAAGAAGCATTTCAAGGTCCTGGAGTGGCCTAGCCAGTCTCCAGATCTCAACCCCATAGAAAATCTTTGGAGGGAGTTGAAAGTCCGTGTTGCCCAGCAACAGCCCCAAAACATTACTGCTCTAGAGGAGATCTGCATGGAGGAATGGGCCAAAATACCAGCAACAGTGTGTGAAAACCTTGTGAAGACTTACAGAAAACGTTTGACCTCTGTTATATACCCTTTGTTGGCAATGACAAAGTATTGAGATAAACTTTTGTTATTGACCAAATACTTATTTTTCACCATAATTAAAAATCCTACAATGTGATTTTCTGGATTTTTTTTTCTCATTTTGTCTGTCATAGTTGAATTGTACCTATGATGAAACTTACAGGCCTCGCTCATCATTTTAAGTGGGAGAACTTGCACAATTGGTGGCTGACTAAATACTTTTTTGCCCCACTGTATGTTAGATGTCGGCTGTGTGGAAACAGCTGTATCCTTGGAATTCCCCCAGAGCCTTTGAATCCATGGTTCTGAGAGTGTTTGTGCTCAGGAATGAGCGAGGTAAACACAGTTAACATTACACCCACTAGCTGAGGAGCATGGGGCTGATTCTCCTCCAGGGTGTAGTGTAGCATAGCGTAGCGTAGCGTAGAGTAGCGTAGAGTAGCGTAGCGTAGTGAGGGAGATTAAATGTATAAAGGGCTGTTCTGACAGGAGACTCAACCTCACACACGCTTCCCCCTCCATCATCACTTAAAAAATGACCTGTTTGTTCAGTAAGATGATAACCAGTGTATCAACGGAGAACAAGATACGGATAGTATCATTATTAATGATCAGTGTATGTTTATGTAAGAAAAGCCTTCTAAAAAAAAAATCAGCCCCAGTAGATGTCCTGGCAAAACATTAACCTGGCAAAACATTAACCTGGCAAAACATTATCCTGGAAAATGTCTGACAGTTAAAGGAGAAGAATAGAAACTTTCAGCAGGTACAGTAGTCAGCAGAGACTTGAACACGACAACAAATTAACAATTCAAAGATACACGAAGGAAACAGACCAGGGACACTACTGTAGGCCTTGTAGAACAAGCTCCACCCTTCTCCGGGCATGTCCCCTCCCTCTAGTCCCACATTAACATGTCCCCTCCCTCTAGCCCCACCCCAAGAGACATTAACATGTCCCCTCCCTCTAGCCCCACCCCAAGAGACACATTAACATGTCCCCTCCCTCTAGCCCCACCCCAAGAGACACATTAACAAACCGGGGTTTGTTCTTAACTGACTTGCCTAGTTTAAAAGGCTTACCGTATTCAGAGCCATTGGCACAAACACGCCCACACAACTACAAGGTTTATTACACTTTATACTGGAATATAACCCAGAGAGGAACAAAGGAATGAGAGAGGAAGTGGAGGATGCCGACTAGACCTATGATATTTGTCTACATGGAGGAATTCTGTCAGTCCACAACACAGCTGCGCGGAGACGGCTGGGGCCAGCTGCGCGGAGACGGCTGGGGCCAGCTGCGCGGAGACGGCTGGGGCCAGCTGCGCGGAGACGGCTCGAGCCAGCTGCAGGGAGACGGCTCGAGACAGCTGCAGGGAGACGGCTCGAGACAGCTGCAGGGAGACAGCCTGTCCCAAATAGAACCCTATTCAGTGCACTCTTTTTGAACCAGGGCCCAATTGGGAAACAGGCAGTGGGAGTCAATCTTAGGCATGACCAATCAGGAGGCCTACACTGCTATACCAAGCTCCATAATAGACAGGCTTGGGATGGAGAGAGATGGGCGATTGAGAGAGCTGGAGGGACTGAAGGAGACAGAGGGCAAGGGGAAAAAGGTGACCCAGTCAGTCACAGGTGTAGTCTAACAGGATACAGGACTGGAGCAGAGGAGTTTCAGAGGAGTGTAAGAGCTCCGCTGACACTCATTCATCTGACACACACAGTTAAACCCCCAGGGCCCCTGGCCAACCAATTAAATACAGTGAAGAGGGCCTCGTCTGACTTGCGACCCTCCTCCTCCTCCGCAGCTCTAACTCCATACTGAGCAGGTCATTCACTGTTAAGGGCTTTTCCTCAGGAGAATAGGGACACACACGTCTGTATAATGTGTGTGGAAGCCGCCCAGACATGAGATTTCCCCACGGCAGTGAGGTGAGGTGTGGAGTGTGTGGGAAGATCAAACACAATGCTGCAACACCACTGCAACCACACACACACAAACACACACACACTCCCCACAGAAGTTCGGGAGACTTAATTACAGTAGAATTCCAAATGGATTCATGCATTATACAGAGAATAAACATCCCATTAAAATTCAGGGATTTTTATAGTTTCTTTTGAAGATTTCTGAAGCAGGGTTGGACACAATGAACTCACACAGCTGGTCTGTTTGTCATGTGTGGGTGGGTGGGGTGGTTGTGTGTGCTCTCTTCCTATGTACTTCCGTGTGTGTGTGTTCATTTCTGTGAGTGGTGTTCCTATAAAAACAAAACAGCTTCTCTTCATCACTTGTAGACGTGTGTAAGTTTGTGTGTGTGTGTGTAAGCGCATGTCTATGCCTGCTGTTCCTAGACCAATAGTTTGTTTTTCCCCTCGGTTGCCTCCTAGCGTGTGTGTGTGTGTGTGTGTCCTTCCGGACTGTGTGTCTCCCACCATGGCACATCCACCCCATTAGGCAGAAATCAGAACACTGTGATAGATGCAGGTGTTCACCACGTTAGGATGATTTAATGAACCGCCGTGCACACACACACGGACTCATTGAGCACTAGCCGAGGCCATCCATCCATCACCGGGCCAGTCCTCCATCCATCACCGGGCCAGTCCTCCATCCATCACCGGGCCAGTCCTCAGCAGCCAATTAGAAAGGTCTCAGACACAAAACAGACTAAGAGAACACAGCACACTGGCCAACACAGACTGGAACATTCCACTACCACTCTCTGTCTCCGTCTCTCTCCCCCTCTTCCTCTCTCTCCCCCTCTTCCTCTCCTCAGACTAGTAAACTCCCTGTTGGCTCTACAGACAGACAGTGAGTCAGAGAGATGTTGCTAATTTTGGCTATTGATTAACCCACTGGCTGAGCAGGAGGACAGTGATGAGAGAAAATCTCTTCCTTTAGTCTGTCTGCTCCTCTGGCTCCCCCTCCACCGTCAGCCCCTCCCCCGTCACCACCGTCAGCCCCTCCACCGTCAGCCCCTCCACCGTCAGCCCCTCCCCCCCCTCCACCGTCAGCCCCTCCCCCGTCACCACCGTCAGCCTCTTTCCCCCCCTCCACCGTCAGCCTCTTTCCCCCCCTCCACCGTCAGCCTCTTTCCCCCCCCTCCACCGTCAGCCTCTTTCCCCCCCCTCCACCGTCAGCCTCTTTCCCCCCCCTCCACCGTCAGCCTCTTTCCCCCCCCCTCCACCGTCAGCCTCTTTCCCCCCCCCCTCCACCGTCAGCCTCTTTCCCCCCCCTCCACCGTCAGCCTCTTTCCCCCCCTCCACCGTCAGCCTCTTCCCCCCCCACCACCGTCAGCCTCTTTCCCCCCCCCCCACCACCGTCAGCCTTTCCCCCCCCTCCACCGTCAGCCTCTTCCTCCCCCCCTCCACCGTCAGCCTCTTCCCCACCCCCCTCCACCGTCAGCCTCTTTCCCCCCCCCACCACCGTCAGCCTTTCCCCCCCCCCTGTCAGCCTCTTTCTCCCCCCCTCCACCGTCAGCCTCTTCCCCCCCCCCCCCTCCACCGTCAGCCTCTTTCCCCCCCCTCCACCGTCAGCCTCTTTCCCCCCCCTCCACCGTCAGCCTCTTTCCCCCCCCCCACCACCGTCAGCCTTTCCCCCCCCCCCTCCACCGTCAGCCTCTTTCTCCCCCCCCTCCACCGTCAGCCTCTTTCCCCCCCCCCCCTCCACCGTCAGCCTCTTTCTCCCCCCCCTCCACCGTCAGCCTCTTCCCCCCCCCCCCCTCCACCGTCAGCCTCTTTCCCCCCCCTCCACCGTCAGCCTCTTTCCCCCCCTCCACCGTCAGCCTCTTTCCCCCCCTCCACCGTCAGCCTCTTTCCCCCCCCCCCCTCCACCGTCAGCCTCTTTCCCCCCCCCCCTCCACCGTCAGCCTCTTTCCCCCCCCACCACCGTCAGCCTCTTTCCCCCCCCCCCCACCACCGTCAGCCTTTCCCCCCCCTCCACCGTCAGCCTCTTCCTCCCCCCCTCCACCGTCAGCCTCTTTCCCCCCCCCCCCACCACCGTCAGCCTTTCCCCCCCCTCCACCGTCAGCCTCTTCCTCCCCCCCTCCACCGTCAGCCTCTTTCCCCCCCCCCTCCACCGTCAGCCTCTTTCCCCCCCCCCCTCCACCGTCAGCCTCTTTCCCCCCCCCCTCCACCGTCAGCCTCTTTCCCCCCCCCCTCCACCGTCAGC
This sequence comes from Oncorhynchus clarkii lewisi, assembly GCF_045791955.1. Taxonomy (NCBI): domain Eukaryota; kingdom Metazoa; phylum Chordata; class Actinopteri; order Salmoniformes; family Salmonidae; genus Oncorhynchus; species Oncorhynchus clarkii. The sequence continues at coordinate 4,883,809 of NC_092167.1, forward strand.
CTCTTCCCCCCCCCCCCTCCACCGTCAGCCTCTTCCCCCCCCCCCTCCACCGTCAGCCTCTTCCCCCCCCTCCACCGTCAGCCTCTTTCCCCCCCCCTCCACCGTCAGCCTCTTTCCCCCCCCCTCCACCGTCAGCCTCTTTCCCCCCCTCCACCGTCAGCCTCTTTCTCCCCCCCCCCCCCTCCACCGTCAGCCTCTTTCTCCCCCCCCCCCTCCACCGTCAGCCTTTCCCCCCCCCCTCCACCGTCAGCCTTTCCCCCCCCCCTCCACCGTCAGCCTCTTTCTCCCCCCCCCCTCCACCGTCAGCCTCTTCCCCCCCCCCCCCCTGTCAGCCTCTTCCCCCCCCCCTCCACCGTCAGCCTCTTCCCCCCCCCCCCTCCACCGTCAGCCTCTTCCCCCCCCCCCCCCCCGTCAGCCTCTTCCCCCCCCTCCACCGTCAGCCTCTTTCCCCCCCTCCACCGTCAGCCTCTTTCTCCCCCCCCTCCACCGTCAGCCTCTTTCTCCCCCCCCCCTCCACCGTCAGCCTCTTTCTCCCCCCCCCTCCACCGTCAGCCTCTTTCTCCCCCCCCCCTCCACCGTCAGCCTCTTTCTCCCCCCCCCTCCACCGTCAGCCTCTTTCTCCCCCCCCCCTCCACCGTCAGCCTCTTTCTCCCCCCCCCCTCCACCGTCAGCCTCTTTCTCCCCCCCCCCCTCCACCGTCAGCCTCTTTCTCCCCCCCCCCCCCCCTCCACCGTCAGCCTCTTTCTCCCCCCCCCCCCCTCCACCGTCAGCCTCTTTCTCCCCCCCCCCCCCACCGTCAGCTTCTTTCTCCCCCCCCCCCCCTCCACCGTCAGCCTCTTTCCCTCCCCCTCCACCGTCAGCCTCTTTCCCCCCCCCCCTCCACCGTCAGCCTCCCCCCCCCCCCCCGTCACCGTCAGCCTCCCCCCCCCCCTCCACCGTCAGCCTCTTTCCCCCTCTCCACCGTCAGCCTCTTTCCCCCTCTCCACCGTCAGCCTATCCCCCCCCTGGTGGGAGCCATTGATTTCCAATGCCATAAGAAACCTCTTATGGGTTTAAACACAGCCTGTTGGACAGAGAGACACGGAGATGCCTCTAACAGAGAGAAGAGAGAGATTATCTAGACAGAAGATCGACATTGGATGGAATATAATGTGGGCATCGAGGGGTTAAGAGTGTGGAGGTAGTATAGTGAGAGACTGAAAGAAAGCCAATGGAGCATTCTGGGAAACTCATGTAGAATTCCTGCAAGTAATGAGGCAAATCTGGCAACCCCAGAAACTCAACTCGGGCCAGACACTATAACAGCAGCCCTAGGAACAGTTGAGGGGTCTATTTAAGAGCAAGCATCCCTAGGAACAGTTGAGGGGTCTATTTAAGAGCAAGCATCCCTAGAAACAGTTGAGGGGTCTATTTAAGAGCAAGCAGACCTAGGAACAGTTGAGGGGTCCATTTAAGAGCAGACCTAGGAACAGTTGAGGGGTCCATTTAAGAGCAGACCTAGGAAGAGTTGAGGGGTCTATTTAAGAGCAGACCTAGGAAGAGTTGAGGGGTCTATTTAAGAGCAGACCTAGGAAGAGTTGAGGGGTCCATTTAAGAGCAGACCTAGGAACAGTTGAAGGGTCTATTTCTAGCCTGCTAAGTTCTACAGGTCCTGATGAAACACCAGAACTGAGACATTCAGCAGATTCCTGACAATGATAACCATCTGACTAGACTCTTCTAGTGAAGGGTAAGACTTGTACCATACAGTAGGAATAATCACCTATGAAGAGAGAGCGTGAGACAGTAGGAATAATCACCTATGAAGAGAGAGCGTGAGACAGTAGGAATAATCACCTATGAAGAGAGAGCGTGAGACAGTAGGAATAATCACCTATGAAGAGAGAGCGTGAGACAGTAGGAATAATCACCTATGAAGAGAGAGCGTGAGACAGTAGGAATAATCACCTATGAAGAGAGAGCGTGAGACAGTAGGAATAATCACCTATGAAGAGAGAGCGTGAGACAGTAGGAATAATCACCTATGAAGAGAGAGCGTGAGACAGTAGGAATAATCACCTATGAAGAGAGAGTGTGAGACAGTAGGAATAATCACCTATGAAGAGAGAGCGTGAGACAGTAGGAATAATCACCTATGAAGAGAGAGCGTGAGACAGTAGGAATAATCACCTATGAAGAGAGAGCGTGAGACAGTAGGAATAATCACCTATGAAGAGAGAGTGTGAGACAGTAGGAATAATCACCTATGAAGAGAGAGTGTGAGACAGTAGGAATAATCACCTATGAAGAGAGAGCGTGAGACAGTAGGAATAATCACCTATGAAGAGAGAGCGTGAGACAGTAGGAATAATCACCTATGAAGAGAGAGCGTGAGACAGTAGGAATAATCACCTATGAAGAGAGAGCGTGAGACAGTAGGAATAATCACCTATGAAGAGAGAGCGTGAGACAGTAGGAATAATCACCTATGAAGAGAGAGCGTGAGACAGTAGGAATAATCACCTATGAAGAGAGAGCGTGAGACAGTAGGAATAATCACCTATGAAGAGAGAGCGTGAGACAGTAGGAATAATCACCTATGAAGAGAGAGCGTGAGACAGTAGGAATAATCACCTATGAAGAGAGAGCGTGAGACAGTAGGAATAATCACCTATGAAGAGAGAGCGTGAGACAGTAGGAATAATCACCTATGAAGAGAGAGCGTGAGACAGTAGGAATAATCACCTATGAAGAGAGAGCGTGAGACAGTAGGAATAATCACCTATGAAGAGAGAGCGTGAGACAGTAGGAATAATCACCTATGAAGAGAGAGCGTGAGACAGTAGGAATAATCACCTATGAAGAGAGAGCGTGAGACAGTAGGAATAATCACCTATGAAGAGAGAGCGTGAGACAGTAGGAATAATCACCTATGAAGAGAGAGTGTGAGACAGTAGGAATAATCACCTATGAAGAGAGAGTGTGAGACAGTAGGAATAATCACCTATGAAGAGAGAGTGTGAGACAGTAGGAATAATCACCTATGAAGAGAGAGCGTGAGACAGTAGGAATAATCACCTATGAAGAGAGAGCGTGAGACAGTAGGAATAATCACCTATGAAGAGAGAGCGTGAGACAGTACTACTCACTGGATATACTATTGCTTTAATGTATTATAGTTCTTCTCATTAATATTGTTGTTGTAGTTGCTGTTAAATGATAATCCCATTTCCACTACTGCTATTATTTCTGTTGGTCCCACCATTTTGTTATACTTTGACAATGTAATACATTTAACTAGACCATGTCAATAAAGTCTATTGAATTGAGAACCAGGGTGAAGAGATCTGAATCTGTTCTGTATTAGAGCCCCTGTCATACCAGTGGTGTAAAGTACTTAAGTATTACTTTGTCTTTTTTGGGGTATCTGTAATTTACTATTTATATTTTTGACAACTTTTACTTCACTACATTCTTAAAGAAAATAATGTACTTTTTACTCCATACATTTTCCCTGACACCTAAAAGTACTGGTTACATCTGGAATGGTTAACAGGACAGGATTCACCCACTTATCAAGAGAACATCCCTGGTCATCCCTACTGCCTCTGATCTGGTGGACTCACTAAACAGAGAACATCCCTGGTCATCCCTACTGCCTCTGATCTGGTGGACTCACTAAACAGAGAACATCCCTGGTCATCCCTACGACCTCTGATCTGGTGGATTCACTAAACAGAGAACATCCCTGGCCATCCCTACGACCTCTGATCTGGTGGACTCACTAAACAGAGAACATCCCTGGTCATCCCTACTGCCTCTGATCTGGTGGACTCACTAAACAGAGAACATCCCTGGTCATCCCTACGACCTCTGATCTGGTGGACTCACTAAACAGAGAACATCCCTGGTCATCCCTACTGCCTCTGATCTGGTGGACTCACTAAACAGAGAACATCCCTGGTCATCCCTACGACCTCTGATCTGGTGGACTCACTAAACACACATGCTCCGTTCATAAATGATGTCTGAGTGTTGAACTGTGACCCTGGCTGTCTGTAAATAAATTTAACAGAAAATCGTGTCTGGTTTGCTTAATATAAGACATTTGAAATGATTTCTACTTTTGATACTTCAGAACATTTAAAAACAAATATATTTACTCAAGTAGTATTTTACTGGGTGACTTGAGTCATTTTCTTTTAAGGTGTCTGTACTTTTACTCAAGTATGAAAATGGGGTACTTTATCCAACACCCAGTCATACCAGGGAACAGGAATGGATGCGTAGCAGACTTCCCAAGAGCACTGGGGCTTTCTCCTTTCCCTCCACTTCCTGGTAAGTAGGGGACTTTGGTCATACTTTAAATAACATGTAAGCCGACGTCTTTAAGCCGAGCAACAATGTGATCTGATCGGCCCACATTGAACCATACAAGAAACCTTTGTCAGCCCTGTGTCCATCGTGGTGTTGCTCTGACTGACAGAGCACATTGTTGCTAGTTCCAGCCCTGCATCATGTTGGGTAGTGCTACTGGAAAGTAGACAAATCCCTCGTGAGTCATTACACACAGAGAAATAGACAGAGAATATCTCCCTGGAGTTCCCTGTGTTTGCTGACTCGAGGTGGGCGTTTCCCACTGGGCTCAGCAGTAGTTCAGTAGTCTACATTACAGTATCTCTGGGCTCGGCAGTAGTCCAGTAGTCTACATTACAGTATTGCTGGGCTCAGCAGTAGTCCAGTAGTCTACATTACAGTATCTCTGGGCTCAGCAGTAGGTCCAGTAGTCTACATTACAGTATCGCTGGGCTCGGCAGTAGTCCAGTAGTCTACATTACAGTATCGCTGGGCTCGGCAGTAGTCCAGTAGTCTACATTACAGTATTGCTGGGCTCGGCAGTAGTCCAGTAGTCTACATTACAGTATCTCTGGGCTCAGCAGTAGTCCAGTAGTCTACATTACAGTATCGCTGGGCTCGGCAGTAGTCTACATTACAGTATCGCTGGGCTCGGCAGTAGTCCAGTAGTCTACATTACAGTATCTCTGGGCTCGGCAGTAGTCCAGTAGTCTACATTACAGTATCTCTGGGCTCGGCAGTAGTCCAGTAGTCTACATTACAGTATCTCTGGGCTCGGCAGTAGTCCAGTAGTCTACATTACAGTATCTCTGGGCTCGGCAGTAGTCCAGTAGTCTACATTACAGTATCTCTGGGCTCGGCAGTAGTCCAGTAGTCTACATTACAGTATCTCTGGGCTCGGCAGTAGTCCAGTAGTCTACATTACAGTATCTCTGGGCTCGGCAGTAGTCCAGTAGTCTACATTACAGTATCTCTGGGCTCGGCAGTAGTCCAGTAGTCTACATTACAGTATCTGTTCCTCATCCCTTTCGACTCCTCCGGTCTCTCCCGCTCTGTATCTCATCCCTTTCCACTCCTCTCTCCCCGTTCCTCTCTTCTGTTCATTAAGCTATGCTAACTCAGTAATACAGGAAGCTGTAACACAGACAGCCTGGGTCTGCCTCTCAGATATCAATACACATTAACCTTCCCATTGGCAACATCAGACAGTGACTGGAGATGAATAGAGTCTGGAGGTACAGGACTGAACACTGGGCTTTTCCATTCTACTGTGTAGTGATGCTGGAGCTTATGAGAGACCATAGTGAAGGTAACTGCTTTTACACAACAGCCCTCCGCGACGCAACGGCACAGCCCTCCGCGACGCAACGGCACAGCCCTCCGCGACGCAACGGCACAGCCCTCCGCGACGCAACGGCACAGCCCTCCGCGACGCAACGGCACAGCCCTCCGCGACGCAACGGCACAGCCCTCCGCGACGCAACGGCACAGCCCTCCGCGACGCAACGGCACAGCCCTCCGCGACGCAACGGCACAGCCCTCCGCGACACAATGACACAGGTCTACACACATTTATTCCTTGTAAACACTTGTTGCATGGCAAAGTTCTGATTCAGATTCCACACACAAATGGAACACAATGGCTAATCTAACTTTTCAGGTCATTGCGGAGTTGCATTGACACACACACACACGTTTTACTAAACACACATTCCTGAGAGGAGGCCTGTTGATAGTAGACACACATTATTATGGAGAAACCCAGATAAGAGAGGTGCTTGGCCACCGCTGGCATCATGTGATTATGTGGGGGTAAGGCTATTGGCTCATACAGGGATATGGGGGAAGGGTTGTGTCATACACTGGACACAGCGGATTGGCAGTCTGAAAACCCTGACAACAGATCACGGGTATGTGAGCTACTCAGGTACAACCAGGGCTGAGAGTTTGTCCTGGTCAGGTCACATGGTCAGGTGAAACTCCTGGTTCTAGTCATAGCCAGTCTTAGTACTGACAACAGAAGGTCCTAGTCATAGTACTGACAACAGAAGGTCCTAGTACTGACAACAGAAGGTCCTAGTACTGACAAGAGAAGGTCCTAGTACTGACAACAGAAGGTCCTAGTACTGACAAGAGAAGGTCCTAGTACTGACAACAGAAGGTCCTAGTACTGACAAGAGAAGGTCCTAGTACTGACAACAGAAGGTCCTAGTACTGACAAGAGAAGGTCCTAGTACTGACAACAGAAGGTCCTAGTACTGACAAGAGAAGGTCCTAGTACTGACAACAGAAGGTCCTAGTACTGACAACAGAAGGTCCTAGTCATAGTACTGACAAACAGAAGGTCCTAGTACTGACAACCGAAGGTCATAGTACTGACAACAGAAGGTCATAGTACTGACAGAAGGTCCTAGTCATAACCAGTCATAGTACTGACAACAGAAGGTCCTGGTCATAGTACTGACAACAGAAGGTCCTGGTCATAGTACTGACAACAGAAGGTCCTAGTCATAGCCAGTCATAGTACTGACAACAGAAGGTCCTAGTCATAGTACTGACAACAGAAGGTCCTAGTCATAGCCAGTCTTAGTACTGACAACAGAAGGTCCTAGTTAGAGGTCGACCGATTATGATTTTTCAACGCCGATACCGATAATTGGAGGACCAAAAAGGCCGATACCGATTAAATCGGACGATTTAGTTATTTATTTGTAAATAATTACAATAATATGGAATGAACACTTATTTTAACTTTTAATATAATACATCAATAAAAATCAATTCAGCCTCAAATAAATAATGAAACATGTTCAATTTGGTTTAAATACTGCAAAAAACAAGTGTTAGAGAAGTAAAAAGTGCAATATGTGCCATGTAAGAAAGCGAACGTTTAAGTTCCTTGCTCAGAACATGAGAACATATGAAAGTTGGTGGTTCCTTTTAACATGAGACTTCAATATTCCAAGATAAGAGGTTTTAGGTTGTAGTTAATAATATTATTTATAGGACTATTTCTCTCTATACCATTTGTATTTCATATACCTTTGACTATTGGATGTTCTTATAGGCACTATAATATTGCCAGTATAACAGTTTAGCTTCCGTCCCTCTCCTCGCCCCTACCTGGGCTCGAACCAGGAACACATCCGGAGGAGAGACCCACTCCCCTGGTCCGGAGGAGAGACCCACTCCCCTGGTCCGGAGGAGAGACCCACTCCCCTGGTCCGGAGGAGAGACCCACTCCCCTGGTCCGGAGGAGAGACCCACTCCCCTGGTCCGGAGGAGAGACCCACTGTGCTCACACTGTTAGCCGTCAGCTCCTGTCACAGACCTAGACACAATAGCCAAGCATTAGAGACTTTAGCTGTGGCTGTGTGTGAGGGGGCCAGACACACACCTTATTTCCATAATCTATTTCAGGTGGCAGATTCAATTATTTTGCCCTCTCCCCCTCTCATTGCTGAACTTATTAAAAGCTTCACATTCCTGCTCGGGTCCACTGGCTGGCTGGCTAAAAACTAATTACTGAGTTATAGCCTGCTACAGGACAAAGCTCACAGACAGACAGGACTAGGACACAGTGCCTCTGTTGGGACCTGACAGAGAAACACACTCCTTGGACACACTTGGCTGGTGATTAACAGCCAACTACTGTCCCTGGTCTTTTTCTCCTCTGTCCTTCCCTCGTTCAGACACTGGTTTGTTTAGATGAACACCAACCCCTCGTTTCCACTCCCATGCTCACTGACCCCAGAACTACCGGCCGGCCGGTCCTTATAAGAGCCCTCAGCTGAGCCTGACCGCATATTTACACACACACACTCACTGAACATGGGAAATAATGGTCACATGCTTGGACACACAAGCAGGAAGCCGGGTGGCAGTGTGTAACAGTGTGTGGAACCTAATCCTTCCTCACACATCATTAAGGAGAGAGTACCAGGATGCATCATGTCATTGTTACTGAGAGTAGAAGAGTTAGTCATATGAAGTGAAGTGTCTCTGTTGTGGAATGGGAAACGGTAGAACCCTGTAGAACCATAACATTCAGCTGGATGAACTGTCTGTTGTGGAATGGGAAACGGTAGAACCCTGTAGAACCATAACATTCAGCTGGATGAACTGTCTGTTGTGGAATGGGAAACTGTAGAACCCTGTAGAACCATAACATTCAGCTGGATGAACTGTCTGTTGTGGAATGGGAAACGGTAGAACCCTGTAGAACCATAACATTCAGCTGGATGAACTGTCTGTTGTGGAATGGGAAACGGTAGAACCCTGTTGAACCATAACATTCAGCTGGGTGAACTGTCTCTGTTGTGGAATGGGAAACTGTATAGCACTGTAGAACTGAGGGCAATTCCATGTTCATTTTTTCCTATGGCTTCCACTAGATGTCACCAGTCTTTAGAAATTGTTTCATGCTCGTTTGTTTTTTTAAATTAAGAAGTATTCGTATTCTTCAGAAGGACTGGTCTTTTGGCGTGCGTGAATGAGTGAGTGCTCCTCGTTCTTTTTCTCCAGTATTGATCACAGTTTATTCAGTCTTAAATTTGAATGTTTATTTACATATTAGGCTACCTGAGGATTGATTAGGAACGCTGTTTGACTTGTTTGGACGAAGTATATTGGTAACGTTTGGGATTCATTTTGTATGCATTTTGAATGAGGGGAAACCGGTGGATTATTGAATGAAGAGCACCAACTAAACTGGCTTTTTGGGGATATAAAGAAGGACTTTATCGAACAAAATGACCATTTGTTATATAACTGGGACCCTGTGGATTGCAAAAAGATGAAGATCTTGTAAATCGGACAAAGCGGTTCGATTACCAAGATTCTAAGCTAAAGAATGGTGTATAACACTTGTATTTTTATGAATGTTTAATATTACTACTTTTGTTTTTTGAATTTCGCGCTCTGCAATTTCACTGGAGGTTGTCGAGGTGGGACACTAGCTTCCCAATGATCCGAAAGAAGTTAACATACATTTTAAAGTGAAAAATCTGAGTTAACATCACTCTGTTACCTTTGAATTGACCCTGATCAAATTAGTCAGCTAACCAGGTACAGAAAGATCCCACAGACCAGCGTCGGTCCACGGACCTGAGACTGATTAACACTACTCTGGACTCTACATGTTTCAATTCCATTTCAGTTCATTTAAATCCCACTTTCCAAATTATCTCCTAAATGAATTGCACTGACATGGAATGAACCCATGATCCTCTATGTAATAACAGTAGCCCGGCTCCAGCCAGCCAGAGGGCTTGGGGCTGGCATTGGCCCTGCCCATAGACCTGTAATGCTATTGGCATCCTGCCCGGTGTCCAGCCATCCACTATCCAGGGGTACAAATGCCATGCGTGCGTGTGTACTGGCACGGGCTGGCTGTGGTCCTGGCCATATACTAAGTCCCTGGCACCATACCCTGTGTCTGGGTGTCAGGTGGGGAAGGGTTAATCCAGGTCAAATGCACATTAGGAACCTCACAGCTGTAGCTGCACGGACACACAGAATTCAGTTCTAAATAAATAGTAAAAACTCACGGACGATCAGTAAAGCTCAAACCATGTTTATTCACCCAAAGGGTCAGACAGCTGAACAGACCAAGACATCTTCACACTGGTATTTAAAGCCTTCCTCCTCTGCCCAGTCTCCTCCTCACACATCTGAACAGCCAATCCACCTCTGTTGCTAGACAGAACTTTAGTGATATCTGTTCTTCCTCACATCATCTGACCTGACTTCGGCCCCGAATTCCTCACTCTTCCCCACAGGATCCCTGATGTCTAACAATAACATTCTGACAATGTAAACGTTCTCCATTCCTCTCTCTCCCTCAGTGACATGAATAAGAATATTTCATATTTTCAAGTTTAGAATAGAGGTCGACCGATTAATCGGAATGGCCGATTAATTGGGGCCGATTTCAAGTTTTCATAACAATCGGAATTTTTGGGTGCCGATTTAAAAGAATGTTTATACCTTTATTTAACTAGGCAAGTCAGTTAATTAAGAACACATTCTTATTTTCAATGACGGCCTAGGAACGGTGGGTTAACTGCCTTGTTCAGGGGAGGAACGACGAGATTTTCATCTTGTCGGCTCGGGGGATCCAGTCCTGCAACCAGTTAACTAGTCCAACGCAATAACGACCTGCCTCTCTCCCGTTGCACTCCACAAGGAGACTGACTGCCTGTTACACGAATGCAGTAAGCCAAGGTAAGTTGCTAGCTAGCATTAAACTTATCTTATAAAAAACAATCAATCATAATCACATAATAGTTAACTACACATGGTTGATGATATTACTAGATATTATCTAGCGTGTCCTGCGTATAATCTGACTGAGCATACAAGCATACAAGTATCTAAGGATCTGACTGAGCGGTGGTAGGCAGAAGCAGGCGCGTAAACATTCATTCAAACAGCACTTTCGTGCGTTTTGCCAGCAGCTCTTCGTTGTGCGTCAAGCATTGCGCTGTTTATGACTTCAAGCCTATCAACTCCCGAGATTAGGCTGGTGTAACCGAAGTGAAATGGCTAGCTAGTTAGCGCGCGCTAATAGTGTTTCAAACGTCACTCGCTCTGAGCCTTCTAGTAGTTGTTCCCCTTGCTCTGCTTGGGTAATGCTGCTTCGATGGTGGCTGTTGTCGTTGTGTTGCTGGTTCAAGCCCAGGGAGGAGCGAAGAGAGGGACGGAAGCTATACTGTTACACTGGCAATACTAAAGTGCCTATAAAAACTTCCAATAGTCAAAGGTATACGAAATACAAAATGGTATAGAGGGAAATAGTCCTATAATTCCTATAACTACAACCTAAAACTTCTTACCTGGGAATATTGAAGACTCATGTTAAAAGGAACCACCAACTTTCATATGTTCTGAGCAAGGAACTGAAACGTTAGCTTTCTTACATGGCACATATTGCACTTTTACTTTCTTCTCCAACACTTTGTTTTTGCATTATTTAAACCAAGTTGAACATGTTTCATTATTTACTTGAGGCTACATTTACTTTATTTATGTATTATATTAAAAGTTAAAATAAGTGTTCATTCAGTATTGTATTTGTAATAATGACAATTACAACATTTTTTTCCTTTTTTAATTTAAAATATATATAACATTGTCAGAATGTTATTGTTATATATATATATATTTTTTTATTTTTTTATTTATTTATTTATTATTATTTTTTTTTAAATCGGCCGATTAATCTGCATTGGCTTTTTTGGTCCTCCAATAATCGGTATCGCCGTTGAAAAATCATTAAATCGGTTGACCTCTAGTTTCGAAGTCAGAACCCATCAACGCACAGACAATTCTCTTAACTACAGTACATTACCTTCATTTGACAAACATTATTTGAAAGAACAATCATGTGACGTGGACATGAGTGGATGACCACAACTGAAAAGGACATTGTCTATTTTAAAGTCACACAGTCATACTGTGTACTCAGGGGAAAAACATATTTTATACACAGACCGTGACCAGCCATACAGAAATGAGTTTACATAAACAGAAAAGCCCTGGACCACAGAGTGGTTAACCAGCATATTTCTAATTGACGCACCCCTCACTTAGGGGGGTTTGAGTGGGTTCTGGGAAGATGAGATGTCAGTCAGTCACACACACCGCTGTGCAGCAATCAGGGACAATCATCACTTGACGAAGAGGACAGAGCCAACAAGACTCAGTCAGAAGAAAGACTCTTCAAATACAACCCAGAGAATGACAGCCCTCAGCATGGGGTCATGACAGAAACACAGTGTGTGTGTGTGTGTGTGTTATTCCTGCTCAGAGGGGATGACAGAGACGGGTTGGATGATTGTCGGTCTGTCTGATGTCAGCAGATCTGGATAAGGTAGGATGTGCTGCTGGCAAGCTTAACACCCTCTGTAATGTAGGGTAACATTGTCAGACAGTGAACTGATACTATATACTGGTTGTTGGGGGTGGGATTGGAGTGGTGGGTCTTTGGGCGGCTATTGATCATTTTATTGGATTCCACAGGTCTTAATCATGGTCCAAATCCGATGTTAGGTACTATAGGTATTGAAGATAATATGAATCCTGTTTTTTTGTTGTTTTTTAAATCACTAATTTAAGTGAAATCAATTCGAGATCAAATTACATTTCAACAAAATGTTTCAGGAGTGCTAATCTGATCTGTTTCTAACTACAGAAACGATTTCAGAACAATCTGAGATGGGTGTCGATAGTATTGTGCTTTTTGAAGTGGAATGACTCCTCTCACACTAGGAGACCAATACAAGACCAGCACCACTCTAGCTAAGTACGGTTCAAAACTAACATGCCCCCCTGAAGCTATTCATTAGAGCTCTCTTCTCCTCTAGAGGCACATATCTAACAGGACAAAAAACGGGAGGGAAAATGACACGTTTAGTGGTGAAATGCCACAGCACCACTCCCAGTCACTCAGCTGAAGAGCTCCTGAGGTAAATGAAAGAAGGAAGGGACGGAGTCGTGCTCACAGCCCCCCCCCCCCCCCCCCCCCCCTCCTCGAAAGGGCCAGGCTCGCAATTACTGGAGAAAGGCAGCCAATCTCAGGCCTCGCTGTGGACTGCATTGGGATTGGGTAATGGGGTGGGGTCTAGGGGCTAGAACAACAGAGTAGGGGTGTACCCTATGGGCCCTAGTCAAAAGCAGTGCCTATATAGGGAATAGGGTGGCATTTGGAACAGCAGAGAGTCTGTGTGTAGAGACTAGAGAGAGTGGATGGTTGAGAGCTACAGCCACTGTGATTATAGTGAGAAGTGTGTGGAGTGACTGGTGTCAGGTTCTTTCAGAGATACTAGTCCACAGCTTGGCATGTGGACGCTGGTGTTCAATGCCCCGTTACAGGACTGACGGTACTGAGAGAGGAAGACTATGGCCACAGTATTCCAGCAGTTCCCTGGTGTTCAATACCACGTTACAGGACTGACGGTACTGAGAGAGGAAGACTATGGCCACAGTATTCCAGCAGTTCCCTGGTGTTCAATGCCACGTTACAGGACTGACGGTACTGAGAGAGGAAGACTATGGCCACAGTATTCCAGCAGTTCCCTGGTGTTCAATGCCACATTACAGGACTGACGGTACTGAGAGAGGAAGACTATGGCCACAGTATCCCAGCAGTTCCCTGGTGTTCAATGCCACGTTACAGGACTGACTGTACTGAGAGAGGAAGACTATGGCCACAGTATTCCAGCAGTTCCCTGGTGTTCAATACCACATTACAGGACTGACGGTACTGAGAGAGGAAGACTATGGCCACAGTATTCCAGCAGTTCCCTGGTGTTCAATACCACGTTACAGGACTGACGGTACTGAGAGAGGAAGACTATGGCCACAGTATTCCAGCAGTTCCCTGGAGTTCAATGCCACGTTACAGGACTGACGGTACTGAGAGAGGAAGACTATGGCCACAGTATTCCAGCAGTTCCCTGGTGTTCAATGCCACGTTACAGGACTGACGGTACTGAGAGAGGAAGACTATGGCCACAGTATTCCAGCAGTTCCCTGGTGTTCAATGCCACACTACAGGACTGACGGTACTGAGAGAGGAAGACTATGGCCACAGTATTCCAGCAGTTCCCTGGAGTTCAATGCCACGTTACAGGACTGACGGTACTGAGAGAGGAAGACTATGGCCACAGTATTCCAGCAGTTCCCTGGTGTTCAATGCCACGTTACAGGACTGACGGTACTGAGAGAGGAAGACTATGGCCACAGTATCCCAGCAGTTCCCTGGTGTTCAATGCCACGTTACAGGACTGACGGTACTGAGAGAGGAAGACCTTGGCCACAGTATTCCAGCAGTTCCCTGGTGTTCAATACCACGTTACAGGACTGACGGTACTGAGAGAGGAAGACTATGGCCACAGTATCCCAGCAGTTTCAACAGCATATCCAGACAGATGTTCACTAGATGTGTGGCCTGTGTTTAATACACTTCATCATTAGGTGAAGGACAGCCAAGTAGAAAACAGACCAGCAGGAACATGAGTCACCTCACTGACAGAGTCTTAATGACAGTTAATTAACCCTCCTTCCATCAGTCAACGTGCTGTCTCTCAGTGACACCACACACACCTTTCAGTGACATGGCCCGCCGATAAAAACACCACGATGCCACAGCATAACTGATACCCTCAAGTAGCATAATTCACTCAGTCCTCATTGATTAGCAGCTTAGTCCATCCATCTAACAAACAGGGAGAGACGCAGATTCACACGTTGGTCTATGACAAGCAATCCTTCACTCGTCTCCCAGTTTTATGACAAACAAAATAGATTCCAATTAAGCAGCAGGCCTTATCTGCCAATAGCACACAGAGAGAGACAACAGAGAGAAAGAGAGAGCAACAGGAACAGGGAAGTATCCACTACTTTAATCTTCAGCCTCTAAGACTGTCACTCACTATCCTGCTTCTGCTAATTACCAACCAAAACAATCTTGGAACACCACAATATAGACTCCCCGGACAGTTTATTAGGTACACCACCCCATTCACAGAAATGATAGTTCCTACAGACTTATGAAGCAGGCATACAGGCATTCAGTTACTGCTCGATTGAACTTTACATTGTGGACTGGATGGATGTACCTAATAACCTGAGTGTATATTCAGTCAGGGACCAGATGGATGTACCTAATAACCTGAGTGTATATTCAGTCAGGGACCAGATGGATGTACCTAATAACCTGAGTGTATATTCAGTCAGGGACCAGATGGATGTACCTAATAACCTGAGTGTATATTCAGTCAGGGACCAGATGGATGTACCTAATAACCTGAGTGTATATTCAGTCAGGGACCAGATGGATGTACCTAATAACCTGAGTGTATATTCAGTCAGGGACCAGTCAGTCAGGGACCAGATGGATGTACCTAATAACCTGAGTGTATATTCAGTCAGGGACCAGATGGATGTACCTAATAACCTGAGTGTATATTCAGTCAGGGACCAGCCAGTGTATCTTCCACAGTATAGTGATGATCAAATCTAACATGGAATGTCATTTCATCTTACTCTGCAACCTGTTGGCCACAGAGGAGAGGATCAGGAAAGGAGAGGAGGATTATGGGTAAATGTCAGATGAGGAGGACAGTGTGCGTCAGTGTGCACACTGAGCCAGCCGGTACAGTGAAAGAAACCCAGAACTTTAGAAAACAGCAGCCTGGCAAAAGAGAAGAATCGGCCCAACAGTCTGAAGATTCCAGGTGATGTCATAAACTGTGCCCTGTTTTTGTGAGGATGGATGGAGGGAGGAGAGGAGAGCGAGGACAACGTGTTTAATGGAACCGACAGAGCACAGCTACCTCTGCAAATCACTCCTCCGTCAGCCAGCAGGAACAGTCTGCAGGAACAGTCAGTCACTCCACTCAGTCGCTCCTCTCCGATGACGACACACAATGCACCCTCACATTCCTTTCCTCCTCCACTCAGATAGGTCCACTCTCTCGTCTTTCCTCTCCTCCCTCCGATACAGGCCTGGGGCCCTCACTTACCACCCTATTCTTCCTCTTTCCCAGATAAATCCAGAGGAACCTCCCACAGTCAGAACAACTTAACCCCTCCATCCCTGGCTTGTATAATGAGCTATGTAGTAGGACACACGTTGTACAGCATTTCTATTCAGCCAGATGGAGTATAAATGGTAGACATAATGGGAGAGGTAGGAGGGGAAGCAGGAGCAAACCTTCCTCCTCGTCCTCTGTGATTTACAGTGGGTTGGGTCTTGGACGAGATGAGACTGCCAGAGGAGATCTCTTAACAAACATATATATGACTGTTGAGATGTAAATGAGAATGGATAACTGTCGACAGAGAGATGAATCACAGCTGTAGTGAAGTGTGAGTCTGCTGCTGCTGTGTCCTTGGGAAGTGACAGTGAGCAGCGCTGTGTGTGTGTGTGTGTGTGTGTGTGTGTGTACTCCTTAGTATCGTGGCTAGGAAACAAAACACCAAGCAGATTTAACTTCTTTAGGAAAACAGATCTAGTGATGGAAACAAACATTGTGTTGTCATCCCGAACACACACACACACACACACACAGCTGAAAGACAGTGGCAGGCAGCAGGTCCTTGTTAGAAGGGACAGACGGGTGGGACAGACAGACAGACGGGAGGGACGGACAGACGGGAGGGACGGACAGACGGGAGGGACGGACAGACGGGAGGGACGGACAGACGGGAGGGACGGACGGACGGGAGGGAGGGACGGACAGACGGGAGGGAGGGACCGACGGACGGGAGGGAGGGACGGACAGACAGACGGGAGGGAGGGACGGACAGACAGACGGGAGGGAGGGACGGACAGACAGACGGGAGGGAGGGACGGACAGACAGACGGGAGGGAGGGACGGACAGACAGACGGGAGGGAGGGACGGACAGACAGCCGGGAGGGACGGACAGACAGCCGGGAGGGAGGGACAGACAGCCGGGAGGGAGGGACAGACAGCCGGGAGGGAGGGACAGACAGCCGGGAGGGAGGGACAGACAGACGGGAGGGAGGGACAGACAGACGGGAGGGAGGGACAGACAGACGGGAGGGAGGGACAGACAGACGGGAGGGAGGGACAGACAGACGGGAGGGAGGGACAGACAGACGGGAGGGAGGGACAGACAGACGGGAGGGAGGGACAGACAGACGGGAGGGAGGGACAGACAGACGGGAGGGAGGGACAGACAGACGGGAGGGAGGGACAGACAGACGGGAGGGAGGGACAGACAGACGGGAGGGAGGGACAGACAGACGGGAGGGAGGGACAGACAGACGGGAGGGAGGGACAGACAGACGGGAGGGAGGGACAGACAGACGGGAGGGAGGGACAGACAGACGGGAGGGAGGGACAGACAGACGGGAGGGAGGGACAGACAGACGGGAGGGAGGGACAGACAGACGGGAGGGAGGGACAGACAGACGGGAGGGAGGGACAGACAGACGGGAGGGAGGGACAGACAGACGGGAGGGAGGGACAGACAGACGGGAGGGAGGGACAGACAGACGGACGGGAGGGACAGACAGACGGGAGGGAGGGACAGACAGACGGACGGGAGGGACAGACAGACGGGAGGGAGGGACAGACAGACGGGAGGGAGGGACAGACAGACGGGAGGGAGGGACAGACAGACGGGAGGGACAGACAGACGGGAGGGAGGGACAGACAGGGACGGACAGACGGGAGGGAGACAGACGGGAGGGAGGGACAGACGGGAGGGAGGGACAGACGGGAGGGAGGGACAGACGGGAGGGAGGGACAGACAGACGGGAAGGACAGACAGACGGGAGGGACAGACAGACGGGAGGGACAGACAGACGGGAGGGACAGACAGACGGGAGGGACAGACAGACGGGAGGGACAGACAGACGGGAGGGACAGACAGACGGGAGGGACAGACAGACGGGAGGGACAGACAGACGGGAGGGAGGGACAGACGGGAGGGAGGGACAGGAGGGAGGGACAGGAGGGACAGACAGGAGGGACCGTTGAGATTGGCTCCAACCACCACTCATCATGACCAGTATTACTTTATTGATCACCTGACAAATAGGGTTGTTATGGATGGATGGCTGGCTGGCTGGCTGGCTGGATGGATGGATGGCAGGCACACGTGTGTGAGTGAGAAGGGAAGTGGATAAGCTATGTCAAAGTGAAATATTTCCCTAAAATAAGCAAGGCTTTCCAGAGACAGGGCAACAACCTTCATAAACTCATTTCCCTCCGGCCCTCACAACTCAGTCCACCTCACCTCAGTCCCCCATCAGTCCACCTCCGCCCCCCATCAGTCCACCTCCGTCCCCCTCCCTCACCCCTCTGTGCTGAACACACCTCAGCCCCTATCTTCCCTCCTTCCCACCCTCTCATCCAGACAGAGACAGGGCAGTGGATGAGGAGTGACGGCTGCTGGTCTTATCACAGTGGAATGCTGCTGGTCGCTGTTCACAGTCTGATAAGACTAAATGGAACCGGGGTCATTTCAGCAGGCTGTGGTGAAATGACCAAACACTGACACAAGGCAGGGACGGAATGTACTGTAAGAGTGTGTGTGTTAGTGGTAGGGGATTATTTGTTCCAGCCTAGTAATATCCTGCCTCTGTTTGTCCGAGGTACATTCATCCCTAGGGCATCAGTGTTAGCCTAAACCACCTTCACCACAACCCACACACTGTCAGAGACCCAGAGGACGTGCTGAGCTTCTGGTCATTGAAAATCAGTTCACCAAGCGTTCAATTAGAGAGCTAAAACTATCCCTCTACCTGAATGACATACCACTTGTTATATTCATTCATTTCTGGAGAGAGGCAGCATGTTTGTTGTCTTTAAGAACAGGGAGGTGTGTGAGAAAGAGAGAGAGGTGTGTGAGAAAGAGAGAGAGGTGTGTGAGAAAGAGAGAGAGGTGTGTGAGAAAGAGAGAGAGGTGTGTGAGAAAGAGAGAGAGGTGTGTGAGAAAGAGAGAGAGGTGTGTGAGAAAGAGAGAGAGGTGTGTGAGAAAGAGAGAGAGGTGTGTGAGAAAGAGAGAGAGGTGTGTGAGAAAGAGAGAGAGGTGTGTGAGAAAGAGAGAGAGGTGTGTGAGAAAGAGAGAGAGGTGTGTGAGAAAGAGAGAGGGGTGTGTGAGAAAGAGAGAGGGGTGTGTGAGAAAGAGAGAGGGGTGTGTGAGAAAGAGAGAGGGGGTGTGTGAGAAAGAGAGAGGGGGTTGGGAGAAAGAGAGAGGGGGTTGGGAGAAAGAGAGAGGGGGTTGGGAGAAAGGGGGTTGGGAGAGAGGGGGGGTTGGGAGAAAGAGAGAGGGGGTTGGGAGAAAGAGAGAGGGGGTTGGGAGAAAGAGAGAGGGGGTTGGGAGAAAGAGAGAGGGGGTTGGGACAAAGAGAGAGGGGGTTGGGAGAAAGAGAGGGGGTTGGGACAAAGGGTAGAGAGCGAGAGATTTAATTGAATAGAGATTGAAGTGTGAGTTTGGCTGAAAGCAGAGTTTCCATTACCGTGGAAATAAACCAATTCCATATGACTAACTGCCCTCATAATACATAATAGTGGCTGGAATTTACAATGAGGGCCACGAGGCATCCACTACATACGTCCACTACATCCACCCACGACATCCATCCATTCATCCACCCACGACATCCATCCATTCATCCACCCACGACATCCATCCATCCATCCACCCACGACATCCATCCATCCACCCACGACATCCATCCATCCACCCACGACATCCATCCATCCACCCACGACATCCATCCATCCACCCACGACATCCATCCATCCACCCACGACATCCATACACCCACCCACGACATCCATACACCCACCCACGACATCCATACACCCACCCACGACATCCATACACCCACGACATACATCCATCGTCATGTAGAAAACAAATAGCTCCAATCATGGCAGGAAATAAAGGAGAAAAGAGGGGGAACAAAAAGAGAGAAAGAGAGACAGGGATGGAGGAACATTCCAGACAACACACCTCCAGCTCCACTGATCTCAGTTCACTGTAATGAGAGGAGAAAGTCAGCAGGCTCTGGGAGCAGGAAATACCAATCTGATCACAGAACAGTGTTGAGAGGAGAGGAGACAGGCACAGGGAGCAGGAAATACCAAACTGATTGCTGGAACAGTCTAGAAACAGACAGCAGAGCAGAGTGACTGTTCACACTACTCTGAGTAGGTACTGCTTTAGCTGTTGTTTATATAGCTCCCTCACTGGCATGTATAATGGAGGTTTTGTAGGAATAATGATTCATGACTAATGGGCAGATCGTTACTTCATCTTAAAGCTGCAATATGTACCTTTTTAGGAAGCACAACCAAAATCACATAGAAAAGTGTTTCATAGATCTGTCACTCTTTGAAAGCAAGTCTAAGAAGCTGTAGATTATTCTATGTGCGCTATTTCTATGCTAAGCATTCTTAAGTATCGTTTTTGTGTCTTTTACTTTCGGTTTTGTACACCAGCTTCAAACTGCTGAAAATACAACATTTTTGGTTCTGGAAAATATATTTCACAGCGGTTTAGATACAATGTCTCGCTATACTTATACTTGCTTGTTTTGTCAAACTGAAGTTAGGCAAATTGTATTATAATTTTAGCAACCAGGAAATGGTGGAGCGATTTTTACATAATAACTTTAATGCCTTATTAAATAATAAGCAGATGTGATAAAGTATTACAAACCAAGTGTTTGTTATCAGCTTTAATACATAACTAATTAATAAAGCCTCATTTCCCAGCGTAGTGGACTAGCTAGAACCTCCTCCAGCACGTAGCTGGAAAGAGAACAGAGGGGAAGAACAGGAAGTTTGAGAGAGGGAAGGGGGAGGAGGGCTGTGATCCAGTTTGGCTGGGTGTTTGCTGTAAACATGATATCTGTGGTGTAGGGTGTGTCAAGTCCAAGAGGACGCAGAGAGAGACAGAAACACAGAGAATAGAAGGAGAGAAACGCAGACAGACAGACCAACCAAGAGAGTTTCTAGAACAAAGTTATTTAGTCTCTCCAGCTTCAACCACAGCCATTTTTCCTACCAGTCAGGCTCTGTAATTAAACTTCAGTAATGTTGTGATCATCTAATGCGTAAGCCAAGCCGGCATGTAAACAACCGTCCACCCATGCAAACTACACTGCCAATCCTGAAGCATACATTCATAGATTAAAACGTGTGTGTGGGGTGCGGCGCCATCTCCTTGTGATTAGATTTACATTAAGACACACACACAGCAGTCTGTTAGTAGGAGTATGAAGAGCGTGGTAAGAGGCAGTGTGTTAGGAGTATGAAGAGCGTGGTAAGAGGCAGTGTGTTAGGAGTTTGAAGAGCGTGGTAAGAGGCAGTGTGTTAGGAGTTTGAAGAGCGTGGTAAGAGGCAGTCTGTTAGGAGTTTGAAGAGCGTGGTAAGAGGCAGTCTGTTAGGAGGAGTTTGAAGAGCGTGGTAAGAGGCAGTCTTGTTAGGAGGAGTTTGAAGAGCGTGGTAAGAGGCAGTCTTGTTAGGAGGAGTTTGAAGAGCGTGGTAAGAGGCAGTCTGTTAGTAGGAGTTTGAAGAGCGTGGTAAGAGGCAGTGTGTTAGGAGGAGTTTGAAGAGCGTGGTAAGAGGCAGTCTGTTAGTAGGAGTATGAAGAGCGTGGTAAGAGGCAGTGTGTTAGGAGGAGTTTGAAGAGCGTGGTAAGAGGCAGTCTGTTAGTAGGAGTATGAAGAGCGTGGTAAGAGGCAGTCTGTTAGTAGGAGTTTGAAGAGCGTGGTAAGAGGCAGTCTGTTAGTAGGAGTTTGAAGAGCTTGGTAAGAGGCAGTCTGTTAGTAGGAGTTTGAAGAGCGTGGTAAGAGGCAGTCTTGTTAGGAGGAGTATGAAGAGCGTGGTAAGAGGCAGTCTGTTAGGAGTTTGAAGAGTGTGGTAAGAGGCAGTGTGTTAGGAGTTTGAAGAGCGTGGTAAGAGGCAGTGTGTTAGGAGTTTGAAGAGCGTGGTAAGAGGCAGTCTTGTTAGGAGGAGTATGAAGAGCGTGGTAAGAGGCAGTCTGTTAGTAGGAGTATGAAGAGCGTGGTAAGAGGCAGTGTGTTAGGAGGAGTTTGAAGAGCGTGGTAAGAGGCAGTCTGTTAGTAGGAGTATGAAGAGCGTGGTAAGAGGCAGTCTGTTAGTAGGAGTTTGAAGAGCGTGGTAAGAGGCAGTCTGTTAGTAGGAGTTTGAAGAGCTTGGTAAGAGGCAGTCTGTTAGTAGGAGTTTGAAGAGCGTGGTAAGAGGCAGTCTTGTTAGGAGGAGTATGAAGAGCGTGGTAAGAGGCAGTCTGTTAGGAGTTTGAAGAGTGTGGTAAGAGGCAGTGTGTTAGGAGTTTGAAGAGCGTGGTAAGAGGCAGTCTGTTAGTAGGAGTATGAAGAGCGTGGTAAGAGGCAGTGTGTTAGGAGTTTGAAGAGCGTGGTAAGAGGCAGTGTGTTAGGAGTTTGAAGAGCGTGGTAAGAGGCAGTGTGTTAGGAGTTTGAAGAGCGTGGTAAGAGGCAGTGTGTTAGGAGTTTGAAGAGCGTGGTAAGAGGCAATGTGTTAGGAGTTTGAAGAGCATGGTAAGAGGCAGTTATACAGTTCCTTCAGAAAATATTCACACCCCTTGACTTTTTCCACATTTTGTTGCCTTACAAGGTGGGATTAAAATGTATTTCATTGTAATTTCTCTCTCAAAGAACTACACAAAATACTATTATATCAAAGTGTAAGAAAAATGTGAACATTGGTGGGGGGTAAAAATGATGACAAATAAAAAGACAAATATATCTTGATTACATAAGTATTCAGCCCCGAGACAATACAAGTTATAATCCCCTTTGGCAGCAAATACAGATGCAAGTCTTTCTGGGTAAGTTTAGAAGAGCTTTGCTCACCTGGATTGTATAATATTTGCACATTATTATTTTTACAATGCTTCAAGCTCTATCAAGCTGGTTGTTGATCCTTGCTAGAGTCATTTTCAAGTCCTGCCATATATTCTCAAGACAATTTAAGTGAAAACTGTAACTAGGCCACTCACGAACATTCAATGTTGTCTTGGTAAGCAACTTCTGTGCATATTTGGCTTTGGGTTTTAGGTTATTGTCCTGCTGAAAGGCAAATTTGTATCCTATAGTGTCTGATGGAAATCAAACAACCAGGTTTTCTAGGATGTTACCTTGTTTAGCTCTATTCCATTTATTTCCATCCTTAAGTTCTTGCCAATGACAAGCATACCCATAATATGATACAGCCACCACCATGCTTGAAAATATGACGAGTGGTACTCAGTGATGTGTTGTGTTTGTCCCAAATATAACGATTTGTATTTCAGGACAAAAAGTGCATTTCTTTACCAAATTTTTTTGGGAGTATTACTTTAATGCCTTATTGTAAACAGGAAGTATGTTTTGGAATTGTTTTATTCTGTACAGGCTTCCTTCTTTTCACGCTGTTAATTAGGTTAGTATTGTCAAATAACTGCAATGTTGTTGATCCATCCTCAGTTATCTCCTATGACAGCCATTAACTCTGTTTTAAAGTGACCATCAGCCTCACGGTGAATCCCTGAGTGGTTTCCTTCCTCTCTGGCAACTAAGTTAGGAAGGAAGCTTGTATCTTTGTAGTGACTGGGTGTATTGGATACACCCCCCAAGGTGTAATTAATAACTTCACCATGCTCAAAGCAATTTCAATGTCTGTTTTTTTTTTTAACCCATCTACCAATAGGTGCCCTTCTTTGGGAGGCATTGGTAAAACTCCCTGGTCTTTGTGGTTGAATCTGTGATTGAAATTCACTGTTCGACTGATGCAGTCATTCAAAAATCATGTTAAACACTAGTTTTGAACACATAGTGAGTCCATGCAACTTATGTGACCTGTTGAGCACATTTTTACTCCTGAACTTATTTAGGCTTTCCATGACAAGTGGTTGAATACTTATTGACTCAAGACATTTCAGATTTTCATTTGTAATTAATTTGTAAATATGTGTAAAAATATAATTCCACTTTGAAATTATGGGGTATTGGGTGTGTAGGCCAGTGACAAAATGTTGATGTAATCCATTTTAAATTCAGGCTGTAACAACATATAGAACAAGTCAAGGGGTGAGTTCTTTCTGAAGACTCTGCAGCGAGACAGACATAGTTAAGAGAAGTGGCATGACATTTGGTTTTGTTTAAACTCAGCGTTCTGATTCAGAAGGCCCTCTGAACACTGGCTGGCTGGGCCGTTGTTAGGGAGTTCTGGGAAAGAGCTTTGAGGTTGGAGAGGAGAGGAGGCTGCCAATGTCATGCAGAGTGAAACCGGCACTAGGCCAAACACAGGAACAGGAAATTAAGCACATGGACTGAGACGAGATGGTCAGATATGCACACTGTGTGTAGCCTACAAACACGCACAAAAAGTTCACACACAGGGAGGAATTGAATGCTGTCCCTTCAATCAGGCCAGTGATTTCAGTAAACAGTAGTCCTGTAGGGTTTCTTTCCACGTGAGGTCTGGATACAGACATGACTAATTATTACGGAGAATGTATGAGGCCCTGATATAGAACACTCTGATATAGGTAGCATCCTAAATTGCAACCTATTCCCTATTTAATGCACTACTTTTGACAGGGGCCCATAGGGCTCTGGTCAACATTAGTGCACCATGTAGGGAATAGGGTACCATTTAGGATGCAGGCCATACCAGCGTGTCCTATATCAGGGCCTCACACAGCCTCCCACATGTTGGATGAGGTTTTAATGTAGACTGCTCTGAGAACAGCCAGTAACGTTTAGAAATACTCCATTAGCATGGATAAGACCCTAATGTAGATGGATGTATAAGTACAAACACATTAGATTAGTCAATATATGGACTGAACTGAGTACAGTGTGCGTGCTAGGGGATGGGCAGAGGTGTGTGACTGTTAATGGTGGTGGCTGATATTCCCTGCTCCAGGAACACAAGCAGATGGAATGCTACCAACAGTGTGTGCATCTCTCCCATACCCATAGACTACTCCATTATCTACACCCCCTGGAACCTACCCATAGACTACTCCATTATCTACACCCCCTGGAACCTACCCATAGACTACTCCATTATCTACACCCCCTGGAACCTACCCATAGACTACTCCATTATCTACACCCCCTGGAACCTACCCATAGACTACTCCATTATCTACACCCCCTGGAACCTACCCATAGACTACTCCATTATCTACACCCCCTGGAACCTACCCATAGACTACTCCATTATCTACACCCCCGGGAACCTACCCATAGACTACTCCATTATCTACACCCCCGTAACCTACCCATAGACTACTCCATTATCTACACCCCCTGGAACCTACCCATAGACTACTCCATTATCTACACCCCCTGGAACCTACCCATAGACTACTCCATTATCTACACCCCCTGGAACCTACCCATAGACTACTCCATTATCTACACCCCCTGGAACCTACCCATAGGCTACTCCATTATCTACACCCCCTGGAACCTACCCATAGACTACTCCATTATCTACACCCCCTGGAACCTACCCATAGACTAGTCCATTATCTACACCCCCGTAACCTACCCATAGACTAGTCCATTATCTACACCCCCGTAACCTACCCATAGACTATTTCATTATCTACACCCCCGTAACCTACCCATAGACTACTCCATTATCTACACCCCCTGGAACCTACCCATAGACTACTCCATTATCTACACCCCCTGGAACCTACCCATAGACTACTCCATTATCTACACCCCCTGGAACCTACCCATAGACTACTCCATTATCTACACCCCCTGGAACCTACCCATAGACTACTCCATTATCTACACCCCCTGGAACCTACCCATAGACTAGTCCATTATCTACACCCCCGTAACCTACCCATAGACTATTTCATTATCTACACCCCACTGGCACCTACCCATGGACTATTCCATTATTTACACCCCCGCTGTTACCTACACATGGACTAGTCCATTATTTACACCCCCTCTGTTACCTACACATGGACTAGTCCATCACCTACACCCCTCTGTTACCTACCCATGGACTATTCCATTATTTATACCCCCTCTGTTACCTACCCATGGACTATTCCATTTGCTACATATCACTGTTACCTACCTATGGGCAGCTACAATATCTACATTGTTCTTACCTAGCTATGACATGACCTTGTTATTTTTATCTAGTAGCGACATGACCTTTCACGCCTGCTGACCACTGACCCCAGCATCTGTCGTCCTGGGCAACACACACACAAACACGACTGTGTGAGAAAACACAGCTGATGTGTGAAATAGAAACACCTTCTGGGCTACAGCTAGCTCCTCACTACACTATGTTTGCATCCCAAATGGCACCCTATTCCCTGTATAGAGCACTACTACCCATGAGGCCCAGGTCAAAAGTAGTGTCCTAACAAGGGAATAGGGTGGCATTTGAGACACAGACTATGCTGCTGTGCTGTTGTGTGACACAGTGATAAATACCAGAGGGGGAGACAGTTAGACAGAGGGGGAGACAGAGGGGGAGACAGAGGGGGAGACAGAGGGGGAGACAGAGGGGGAGACAGAGGGGGAGACAGAGGGGGAGACAGAGGGGGAGACAGAGGGGGAGACAGAGGGGGAGACAGGTCTCAGCCGGTAACAGCTTTAAACAGCAGTATTCAGCATCCACCACCCCTCTCAGTCCAGGATCACCACATCGTATCCAACTAATCATCAAGATGTTGATGATTAATCTAAATGAGTTGTTAGTGCTGGGCTGGAACAAAGCCTGCACCTCTTGCAGCTCTCCAGGATTGGGTGTGAGTCTCTTCTAGAGCCTCAAAGCCTGTAAGCAAGCAGCAGAGACAGACAAGAGGTACTCCCACAGTTGAACAGATGATCACAGCAGGTGTACAGTCTGTTAGGGGATGTCACAGACAGAATAGATAATGGCAGAGACACAGACAGTGTGTAAAGAAGTCACTCAGTAAGTTAAGTTCACTTCATAAAAGCCAGCAACCACACCTACTGGCCTAGTCTACACTGTGTTAAAACAGGAGCTACGCTAGTCTACTGGTCTAGTCTACACTGTTAGAACAGGAGCTACGCTAGTCTACACTGTGTTAGAACAACAGGAGCTGCGCTAGTCTACTGGCCTAGTCTACACTGTGTTAGAACAACAGGAGCTACGCTAGTCTACTAGTCTAGTCTACACTGTGTTAGAACAACAGGAGCTACGCTAGTCTACTGGTCTAGTCTACACTGTGTTAAAACAGGAGCTGCGCTAGTCTACTGGTCTAGTCTACACTGTGTTAGAACAACAGGAGCTACACTAGTCTACTGGCCTAGTCTACACTGTGTTAGAACAACAGGAGCTACACTAGTCTACTGGTCTAGTCTACACTGTTAGAACAGGAGCTACGCTAGTCTACACTGTGTTAGAACAACAGGAGCTGCGCTAGTCTACTGGCCTAGTCTACACTGTGTTAGAACAACAGGAGCTACACTAGTCTACTGGCCTAGTCTACACTGTGCTAGAACAACAGGAGCTACACTAGTCTACTGGTCTAGTCTACACTGTTAGAACAGGAGCTACGCTAGTCTACACTGTGTTAGAACAACAGGAGCTACGCTAGTCTACTGGTCTAGTCTACACTGTTAGAACAGGAGCTACGCTAGTCTACACTGTGTTAGAACAACAGGAGCTGCGCTAGTCTACTGGCCTAGTCTACACTGTGTTAGAACAACAGGAGCTACGCTAGTCTACTGGTCTAGTCTACACTGTGTTAGAACAACAGGAGCTACACTAGTCTACTGGCCTAGTCTACACTGTGTTAAAACAGGAGCTGGGCTAGTCTAACAGACTTTAGGCCTTTAGGAACCCTGTTAACACAGGCAACCATAGCTCCAGTTGTTCTAACTGTTAAACAGGTTAGGATAGCTCCAGTTGTTATAACTGTTAAACAGGGTTTCCTAATGGCCTAAAGTCTGTTATTACAACTGGAGCTACACTACTGTCCTGTTAAACAGGTTTTCCTGGAGCTTTCACACACACACAAACCTGCCTACTTTATAATGAATGTCCCCGCTTACACTGAAAACAGGATGGTGTTACCCTGTACCCTTTCTAACCGCATGGTACCCTGTACCCTTTCTAACCGCGTGTTACCCTGTACCCTTTCTAACCGCATGGTACCCTGTACCCTTTCTAACCGCGTGTTACCCTGTACCCTTTCTAACCGCGTGTTACCCTGTACCCTTTCTAACCGCGTGTTACCCTGTACCCTTTCTAACCGCGTGTTACCCTGTACCCTTTCTAACCGCGTGTTACCCTGTACCCTTTCTAACCGCGTGTTACCCTGTACCCTTTCTAACCGCGTGTTACCCTGTACTCTAACAGCTAAAGGCTATTGGCACACAGCAGCAGGGACCTCAGCGTTACCACTACTTTAGTGCTCATAATTAAAACTAAAGCCCCGCGTGAGGAATGTTTGAGGATTAACGAGCGCATTACGTGGTGTTCAAGGGGAGAGAGAAAGATGAAATTCCAGCACCAACAGAATGCAGGAGGATTAAAACAGTGGTGAGCTCTTGGTCAATATCACCAACACAGACAACACACAAAAGGTCCCCAGCAGGTAGGCTAAGCTGCTTTTGACAGTCACTCCCTCTAAAACCTGGACAC
Organism: Oncorhynchus clarkii lewisi; assembly: GCF_045791955.1. Lineage (NCBI taxonomy): Eukaryota > Metazoa > Chordata > Actinopteri > Salmoniformes > Salmonidae > Oncorhynchus > Oncorhynchus clarkii. The sequence goes on from NC_092167.1 coordinate 4,912,321, forward strand.
TGTGGTGAGCGGCTGACAAAGTAATAAACACACACACGCTTGGCGGCTCTCATATATCAGCCATCTGTCAGTGTGTGTGTGTACCTGTATTTCTCCACTGCATATTTAAACACAAAGCAAAGCTTTGATTTTGTCTTTTGATTTCTCCCCTCCCGGAGACTTGATCTAGCTCAGAGTATAAACAAACTATTCCACTCTTCCTTCACTCTGAGGGATGAAAGACAGTGTTGTTCCACCCTGCTCTTATCTTCCTGTTCAACCCCAGCACCACCAAGCAGTCTCTCCCCTGCTCCTCCCTTCTACCAGGGCCAACCAGCCGTCTCTCCCCTGCTCCTCCCTTCTACCAGGGCCAACCAGCCGTCTCTCCCCTGCTCCTCCCTTCTACCAGGGACAACCAGCCGTCTCTCCCCTGCTCCTCCCTTCTACCAGGGCCAACCAGCCGTCTCTCCCCTGCTCCTCCCTTCTACCAGGGCCAACCAGCCGTCTCTCCCCTGCTCCTCCCATTCTACCAGGGCCAACCAGCCGTCTCTCCCCTGCTCCTCCCTTCTACCAGGGCCAACCAGCCGTCTCTCCCCTGCTCCTCCCTTCTACCAGGGCCAACCAGCCGTCTCTCCCCTGCTCCTCCCTTCTACCAGGGCCAACCAGCCGTCTCTCCCCTGCTCCTCCCTTCTACCAGGGCCAACCAGCCATCTCTCCCCTGCTCCTCCCTTCTACCAGGGCCAACCAGCCGTCTCTCCCCTGCTCCTCCCTTCTACCAGGGCCAACCAGCCGTCTCTCCCCTGCTCCTCCCTTCTACCAGGGCCAACCAGCCGTCTCTCCCCTGCTCCTCCCTTCTGCCAGGGCCAACCAGCCGTCTCTCCCCTGCTCCTCCCTTCTACCAGGGCCAACCAGCCGTCTCTCCCCTGCTCCTCCCTTCTACCAGGGCCAACCAGCCGTCTCTCCCCTGCTCCTCCCTTCTACCAGGGCCAACCAGCCGTCTCTCCCCTGCTCCTCCCTTCTACCAGGGCCAACCAGCCGTCTCTCCCCTGCACCTCCCTTCTACCAGGGCCAACCAGCCGTCTCTCTGCTGCTCCCTTCTACCAGGGCCAACCAGCCGTCTCTCTGCTGCTCCCTTCTACCAGGGCCAACCAGCCGTCTCTCTGCTGCTCCCTTCTACCAGGGCTGGGGAACCAGAGCAGAACATGCAGCAGAGCCTTGAAGATGTCAGATGGGAAGCACTTGACTAACATTACCAGTCTTAAATAGAAAACGGCCCAATCTCTGCTCTGCCTCTCATTCTTCAGGACCACATGGAGATTTAATACATGGCGTTTTCTGCTCCGAAACATTCAGACAAATACAAACAAGCAGGGAAGGGAACCTTGCAAAACTTGCTGTGGACGTTAGCTAGTCAACACAACTGTGTGCATATTGATAAAGAAGACAAGGACCAGAGAACTCTACTCTCCATATGGATATAGAAGACAGAGCAGACAGGGAACAGAGAACTGTACTCTCCATATGGATATACAGTGCCTTGCGAAAGTATTCGGCCCCCTTGAACTTTGCGACCTTTTGCCACATTTCAGGCTTCAAACAAAGATATAAAACTGTATTTTTTTTGTGAAGAATCAACAACAAGTGGGACACAATCATGAAGTGGAACGACATTTATTGGATATTTCAAACTTTTTTAACAAATCAAAAACTGAAAAATTGGGCGTGCAAAATTATTCAGCCCCCTTAAGTTAATACTTTGTAGCGCCACCTTTTGCTGCGATTACAGCTGTAAGTCGCTTGGGGTATGTCTCTATCAGTTTTGCACATCGAGAGACTGAAATTTTTTCCCATTCCTCCTTGCAAAACAGCTCGAGCTCAGTGAGGTTGGATGGAGAGCATTTGTGAACAGCAGTTTTCAGTTCTTTCCACAGATTCTCGATTGGATTCAGGTCTGGACTTTGACTTGGCCATTCTAACACATGGATATGTTTATTTTTGAACCATTCCATTGTAGATTTTGCTTTATGTTTTGGATCATTGTCTTGTTGGAAGACAAATCTCCGTCCCAGTCTCAGGTCTTTTGCAGACTCCATCAGGTTTTCTTCCAGAATGGTCCTGTATTTGGCTCCATCCATCTTCCCATCAATTTTAACCATCTTCGCTGTCCCTGCTGAAGAAAAGCAGGCCCAAACCATGATGCTGCCACCACCATGTTTGACAGTGGGGATGGTGTGTTCAGCTGTGTTGCTTTTACGCCAAACATAACGTTTTGCATTGTTGCCAAAAAGTTCCATTTTGGTTTCATCTGACCAGAGCACCTTCTTCCACATGTTTGGTGTGTCTCCCAGGTGGCTTGTGGCAAACTTTAAACGACACTTTTTATGGATATCTTTAAGAAATGGCTTTCTTGCCACTCTTCCATAAAGGCCAGATGTGCAAAATACGACTGATTGTTGTCCTATGGACAGAGTCTCCCACCTCAGCTGTAGATCTCTGCAGTTCATCCAGAGTGATCATGGGCCTCTTGGCTGCATCTCTGATCAGTCTTCTCCTTGTATGAGCTGAAAGTTTAGAGGGACGGCCAGGTCTTGGTAGATTTGCAGTGGTCTGATACTCCTTCCATTTCAATATTATCGCTTGCACAGTGCTCCTTGGGATGTTTAAAGCTTGGGAAATCTTTTTGTATCCAAATCCGGCTTTAAACTTCTTCACAACAGTATCTCGGACCTGCCTGGTGTGTTCCTTGTTCTTCATGATGCTCTCTGCGCTTTTAACGGACCTCTGAGACTATCACAGTGCAGGTGCATTTATACGGAGACTTGATTACACACAGGTGGATTGTATTTATCATCATTAGTCATTTAGGTCAACATTGGATCATTCAGAGATCCTCACTGAACTTCTGGAGAGAGTTTGCGGCACTGAAAGTAAAGGGGCTGAATAATTTTGCACGCCCAATTTTTCAGTTTTTGATTTGTTAAAAAAGTTTGAAATATCCAATAAATGTCGTTCCACTTCATGATTGTGTCCCACTTGTTGTTGATTCTTCACAAAAAAATACAGTTTTATATCTTTATGTTTGAAGCCTGAAATGTGGCAAAAGGTCGCAAAGTTCAAGGGGGCCGAATACTTTCGCAAGGCACTGTAGAAGTCAGAACAGACAGGGACCAGAGAACTGTACTCTCCATATGGATATAGAAGACAGAACAGACAGGGACCAGAGAACTGTACTCTCCATATGGATATAGAAGACAGAGAAGACAGGGAACAGAGAACTGTACTCTCCATGTGGATATAGAAGTCTGTACTCTCCATGTGGATATAGAAGTCAGAACAGACAGGGACCAGAGAACTCTACTCTCCATATGGTTATAGAAGACAGAACAGACAGGGAACAGAGAACACCCGTCTCTAAGAAGTCCTCTGTCTGGAGAGGCCTGCGACATCCTGTCTCTAAAAAGGTGTCTGCATTCTAGGTTCAGTTTGCTCCTAGTAGAACTCGGCGTAGTGAACGTCTGTCTCCCTTAAAAATACCTTTGCTTGAAAAACACCTTAGCAAGTACGCACTTCCTCTAAAATAGTCTGAATGAATCGAAGACAACAAGAAATCTGTCATTAATTTAGATGTTTTTGCCAAGTAGATCTTAGTCACTCAATAGTACATCTAACAGATGTTTGGTGAAGTATTTCTCAAGTGAAAAAAATGTTATTCAATGATAGATGGCTCGTTTTTATGCACAACACTTCATTGAAGAATCCCCACTATTGACCAATCACAGACGATGGGCATAGACTTCGGCTACCGAACTTCAGCTTGCTTCGAGAAAAAACTGCAGGAACAGCCGAAAAACCTTGTTGACCACCAACAATGGCACAGAATGTTGACACGTGGACCCCTTAAGTCCTCTGTCTGGAGAGGCCTACAACACACTATGTATGCGTGTGGGTGAGTTGGGGGGGGGGTTGACACCAGCAGGAGAGAGAACCCCCAGTGTGCTGCAGCAGCTGTCCCCCTACAGGTGTGAGAGGGGGTGTGATCTCACCTCAGACACAATGTTGACACACACCGAGACACCTGCTGACACACACACCTAAACAAACCCCAGGCCATTGAGGTCACACCACCACCCCTCTGCATGATGCCACCACCTCAGGGGAGGTCCCAGCGCACGTGTGTCCAGTAACATCATTTATGTGAGTTTACTACACAGACAGACAGGGTACCAATATACTGAGTCACTTCTCAAATCTGCCACCAAGCCATAGCGTGACATTAAGACCGTCACAACATACCACAGCTTGGTCACCAAGGGAAAGAATACATACAGACACACCAAACACGACAGTAGTGACCATGGGCCAAGTCCACCAACATCTAACAGCAAACAGTGAGTAGCAGTGCAGTGACAGTAGCATGGCAACATAACTAACTGCCCCATATAAAAAGGTGAAGCAAGAGAAAAACAAATAAGACCAAGTAACCTAGTTCATGAATGGTATTTATTTAACCTTTATTTAACTAGGCAAGTCAGTTAAGAACCAATTCTTATTTACAATGACGGCCTAACTAACCCGGACGACATTGGGCCAATTGTGCACCACCCTACGGGACTCTCAATCACGGCAGGTTGTGATACAGCCTGGAATCAAACCAGGGTCTGTAGGGATGCCTCTAGCACTGAGATGCAGTGCCCTAGACCGCTGCGCCGCTCAGGAGCCCAAACATATGAACATGTAAGGACAAGGGTAACATTTACAGTAACCCTCCACACACTGAAACAAGTCAATGAGTCACCATCAATATACCGTCATCCATGGCAGAGCTCAGACTGTGTGCTGGAATTTAGGAATGTCCAGGACTGACAGTAAATGTAGGACAGACAATGGAAACTGAAATGTTCAGGTGGGGATATTCCAAAGTCTACGGGTGGAGAACTGAAGAACTAAAATGATTCCCCATACTGTAAATCCAATCGTATTCAGCACCTGTGCCGTATACAACTGGTGTAGACTTTACTGTGAAATGACTGCTGATGAGCCCTTCCCAACAATGCAGAGTTTAAAATAAGAAGAATGAAAAATTAGTACCAATAAACTCTACTTAGCAACAGCAGAACATGATGCATCTGGTGTTACCCAGGAGGACTGACAGTAATAAACCATGATGCATCTGGTGTTACCCAGGAGGACTGACAGTAATAAACCATGATGCATCTGGTGTTACCCAGGAGGACTGACAGTAATAAACCATGATGCATCTGGTGTTACCCAGGAGGACTGACAGTAATAAACCATGATGCATCTGGTGTTACCCAGGAGGACTGACAGTAATAAACCATGATGCATCTGGTGTTACCCAGGAGGACTGACAGTAATAAACCATGATGCATCTGGTGTTACCCAGGAGGACTGACAGTAATAAACCATGATGCATCTGGTGTTACCCAGGAGGACTGACAGTAATAAACCATGATGCATCTGGTGTTACCCAGGAGGACTGACAGTAAGTACAGGACTTTATAGGAAATGGAAAGTGAAACCGTCAGGTGTGGAGACTACAGACCTTCCCAGGTTGACTTGGTGAGCAAACAGACTGGAATGAACATGTTCAGTGGTCTGATGAGTCAAGTACAAACACATGCATGCAGACACGGCCCCGTGCTTCCACAGTAAACAACCTTTGGACTCTAGCTACTGAAGCCCAAGTACAGGTGACACACACTGCCGGTCACTAATGGACTAAAAGCTAATGCTTCAGTACACACACAGGACGTACAAGCGGCACTAAACAATCCCTCTGTACACCTTTACCTTTCAGACCACTACTGTTCACCTGAACCTCCCTGTAAGAACTACCAGTCCTTAACTGTCCCACTTCACCAGGTGTCCCACTTCACATTTTAGTCATTTAGCAGTTGTCATTGTCCAGAGCGACTTAGTTAATTCATCTTAAAATAGCGAGGTGAGACAACCACATATCACAGGTAGAGAAAGTACATTTTCCCTCAATAATGTAGCTCAGTAGAGTCAGAGTTAGAAAGCAGGGAAAAAGTAAAGTGCAAATTCACAAAAGGGGTGGTGGGATTTCTTAAAATACTATTTGAAGCGGTAGGGTTTCAGATGTTTTCAGAAGACGGGCAGGGACTCTGCTGTCCTAGCTTCAGGGGGAAGCTGGTTCCACCATTGGGGTGCCAGGACAGAGAAGAGGTTGGACTGGGCTGAGCAGGAGCTGCCCTCCCGTAGGAGAGCCAAGAGACCAGAGGTGGCAGAACAGAGTACTCTGGTTGGGATGTAGGGTTTGAACATAGCCTGAAGGTAGGGAGGGTCAGGTCCTCTTGCTGCTCCGTAGGTAAGTACCAGGGTCTTGTATGTGAATCTACTATGGATAGAAAGTGAATGTCTTGTAATATGATGAATATATTATTAAATTGTGGCAAGTGACTATAATGAAACGTGAACGGTGGGAGAGAAAAACAATAAATGAAATACAAAACGATCAATAGACAGGTCATCTGACAACGTCAGGAAAACCATGTGCCCAGGCTTCCAGGGGGCAGAGGTCACGCTTCCAGGGGGCAGAGGTCACGCTTCCATGGGGCAGAGGCCACGCTTCCATGGGGCAGAGGTCACGCTTCCATGGGGCAGAGGTCACGCTTCCATGGGGCAGAGGTCACGCTTCCATGGGGCAGAGGTCACGCTTCCATGGGGCAGAGGTCACGCTTCCATGGGGCAGAGGTCACACTTCCAGGGGGCAGAGGTCACACTTCCAGGGGGCAGAGGTCACGCTTCCATGGGGCAGAGGTCACGCTTCCATGGGGCAGAGGTCACGCTTCCATGGGGCAGAGGTCACGCTTCCATGGGGCAGAGGTCACGCTTCCATGGGGCAGAGGTCACGCTTCCATGGGGCAGAGGTCACGCTTCCATGGGGCAGAGGTCAGCGTGTCATTGGGATTCTGGATGACCAGATAGCCAGAATGACTAGAAGCTGCCATGTGGGGAATCCTAAGTGACTTATTTCATCTTGTTCTTGATACCATGTATTGTTGTGACTGATTTCATGTCAATCCAGCTAACCAACAACTTTAACAATGTATATGAGTGTTCATTCACCAAATGTATTTGTTTTCAATAAACACTGGAGCTGAAACATAGTTAACATGTGGTCAACAATCTAATCCAACCCGTCTGTTTGCCCCATAGTTGTGCCCTCGTCGGTTCTGTTGCCCTCGTCGGTTCTGTTGCCCTCGTCGGTTCTGTTGCCCTCGTCGGTTCTGTTGCCCTCGTCGGTTCTGTTGCCCTCGTCGGTTCTCTATAGAAATCAAAAGCTGGGTTGTTTTCATTAATTGTGTTCTCTTCTCCCCCACACGTTCTTAAGCAGACAGACACAGGTCTTTGTTCCACAAATCATTATTCTGAATTGTCTACCAAGCGGTCCTCTTCAGATGAGAGACATGACCCCAAATTAACCCTTGTGGAGAGCTATTAGTCTGCCTGAACATTAGGAGCGACGGCCATGTTCACAATTGACAGGGAGTTTTTGAATAGGGAACGGTGTTGCAGTGATTTGAGCCCACAGAAAATCAACACACGACACGTTGTCCACTTTCAGTATGTGTGAGACTCAGACAATGATGCATGGACGTGGTGGAAGGAAACAGCACCTGGCTCTGTGTGGGTGTCCAGTAAGCAGATGGTTGTGTTGGGGAGACCATCCAAGATTTTCCACACACACACACACACCAAAATCTAGCTCTTCAATAATGGACATGTTCATTTAACGTTAATCCCTATGAAGGGTTGTGAAACAAACTTATACAGTCTTATGACAGAGATGACTCTTTATGGGGGATGGAGGAGAGAGGAGAAGGGATGGAGGAGAGAGGAGAAGGGATGGAGGAGAGAGGGAGAGAAAGAAGACATACAATGTTGACTCTAAACAAGGCAGGTCCAGTGACTACAGAAGGGGGGGGGGGGGGGGACTGTTCCGTTCTAGGGACAGAGGGGTACGGACAACGTGACAGCGCACACACACACTTGGTTTTGAGCAGGAAACATGAATCAATAGCGTCAGTGTATACTGTGTCCATGTTCTGCATGACAGACAAACAAACAGGCCCATTACTCATGGTCAGTCTCAGACACAAACAGAGAGAGAGAGAGAGAAAGAGTCCCAGAGAGAGGAGGGGAAAATGCTCCCTCTGTTTTTGTCCCTCTCCTTTTGACCTTGAGGGGGCAGGGGCTCTTCCTGTTCTGGGTCTGAACCACTACAGCATGTGGTGACTGACTCTGCTTTCTCTACATGGGGTTCAAAGCCCAAAGCTGAACTGCATTCAGCATTAGATGGGATATGGGAATGAGACGGGACAGTGCTCTTACAAGTCACCTACTTGTTGGAATGGCTATACAAGCAGCCAATGTATGTCCATTGACAATGGCATGCAGGCTTCCATTGCAGCCTTTATTATACCTAAATGCATGTGTTCAGTTGACAGACCCAATGGTGGAAGTGATGCCTAGAACATTGGGAAATCCAGATCAGTCCAAACCAGGCACAGAGACCAGGTAACACATTAGCCTACAGCCAGCATGGCTGTATACATACTATTCTCCAGACAACATGTTTCTCCTGAAGTCTGCTTGTCGGACGAGATGCTGTAGGTCGGTATTTTATTAGGATCCCCATTAGGTAGGCTACGGAGTAAAAGCCTTGTCGTTTCACAAATCTGTTGAGCACAACTCCCAACGAGTGAAATGCAAATTGTTGGCCTGTTTTGAAGAGCTCCCAACACCGAGGTCAATGTTTGAAAATCATGCAGTCGTTTTCATGATAACATCCCACTGCAATACACATAGCAAACGCATCTAACGTTACTAAGCTACTTTCACCTACAAACCGTGCAACAGTAGCCCACTCACTGTATCATTGCCACGCAACATTGTAGCCGCGTGACTGGTTAATGAGGAACTGAGATTGGTTCCATTGATTAGGACCGGAACTCACACGCTAGATTTATTACAAAAGTAACACTACACTATAGCCTTCTATGCCCTTTTCTCAACTCGCTCCCCAGTTGTAAGGGCACAAGACATTTCTACCAAGCATTAGGATCCCGTTGTTATCCCTCTGTCATAGAGCCAGACCAACAATCTGTCGATTCCTTCACATCATTCTTAGCCAAACTCAGCCGCAGAGAAGTTAAAATACACGGCCATGACCGGTCGCTTACCTCAGGAATTTGTAGTTGAACACGAACTCGCTGTCCTAATCGGTTCGTCTCCTCTCTTTTTGCAACCAAAACCCAAACGAAGTCCTATTGTCTACGTTGTCACCGTCCGTAAAAAGTTCAGATCTTCCCCGGGAGAGAAAACATTGTGAGATGCCGAAGGGAGCGAGCGAGCAACGACGCTCTAAATCCCGGGAAATATGACACGGTATGGAAGTTTGACACTTTCCCCACGACAAGAGATTTTTTCTTCACGCCCAAAAAAACGTAAATACAGAATGAATTCAAATGTGTTTCATATTCAAAGACGAACACACTGTTGGATTAAGTCCGCCCTGATGAATTGGCAAGAAACTGCACGTTGAACTGTAACGCCCGCGGTAAAGCGGCCAAGAAAAAGAGGGATGGAGTATCTTCTCCCACTCCTCCCCCTCTCTCTCTCTCCCAAGAAAATACACCGAGCCTGTACGGATCAGTTTACACACAAGACGGGGAGAGACTCTGCAAACTGTCGTTGAAGCCAGAGAAAAACAACTGAGCACTCCACCCTCTTCTTTTCAGTGGCAGCGCCCAATAAAAAGAGGGATGGAGTATTTTCTCTCTCTCCTCCCCCACAATGCATTAGACCGAGCCTGTACGGATCAGTTTACTCACACGACCGGGAGAGACTGCAAACTGCCGTGAAAGTCTGAGAAAACCAATTTAACCCTCTCCACCCTCTTCTTTTCACCGGAGACGAGAAGTAACCTCTGGAAGCTCCGCGAGCAGCTTTGTTCAAAGTTCGGAATGAAGTCTGTACAATGCTGAACAATTCCAGAATAAACTGGAACATTGTAGTCTAACGCTAGGCTACATTGTAATCTGTTCTAGTTTTATATCGATGAGATTATTATGCTATATGAACATCCAACCTGGTTGTAGGACCGACTGTCCCCCTTTCTGAAAATGGTTTTCAGACGCCACGGTGGGGTCAAATCCTACTTGACCTTGCAGTCGCCTATAATGCACGGCTCGTGGAGACAATAGTTCCATTGTTTCCTATGTTTGGTTAGGGGGCAGTGTGGAGGTATTAGGTAAATAACATACCTTGAAGGAATGTTACGCAGGCCTAATGTCATTATTGCTTTATCAATTATAACTGAAGCAGGCTAATACACGATGCTTCAACACACCCATAACATCTGTCAAGATGTAATAGATATTTGTTTGTGTGTTTTTCTACTCATTTGTTCATTTGGCTGTGAAAATGTCAAAGAAGTCATTGAAGTCAGCCAGTGTTTGGAGAGGAACAGATTAAGCCTGGCCATGTTAGACTGGGTCCAGAAGAACAGATTAAGCCTGGCCATGCTAGACTGGGTCCAGAGGAACAGATTAAGCATGGCCATGCTAGACTGGGTCCAGAGGAACAGATTAAGCCTGGCCATGTTAGACTGGGTCCAGAGGGACAGATTAAGCCTGGCCATGCTAGACTGGGTCCAGAGGAACAGATTAAGCCTGGCCATGCTAGACTGGGTCCAGAGGAACAGATTAAGCCTGGCCATGTAAGACTGGGTCCAGAGGAACAGATTAAGCCTGGCCATGTTAGACTGGGTCCAGAGGAACAGATTAAGCCTGGCCATGCTAGACTGGGTCCAGAGGAACAGATTAAGCCTGGCCATGTTAGACTGGGTCCAGAGGAACAGATTAAGCCTGGCCATGCTAGACTGGGTCCAGTAAAAACCACCAGGCTGGACCAGGGCTGCTGGACACACTTAGGACAACATTAGGTCTGCGTCTGGTGACTGACTGAATGGGGACTGGGGACTGACTGAATGGGGACTGGGGACTGACTGAATGGGGACTGGGGACTGACTGAATGGGGACTGGGGACTGACTGAATGGGGACTGGTGACTGACTGAATGGGGACTGGTGACTGACTGAATGGGGACTGGTGACTGACTGAATGGGGACTGGAGACTGACTGAATGGGGACTGGGGACTGACTGAATGGGGACTGGTGACTGACTGAATGGGGACTGACTGAATGGGGACTGGGGACTGACTGACTGGTGACTGACCGAATGGTGACTGACTGAATGGTGACTGACTGACTGGTGACTGACTGAATGGGGACTGGTGACTGACTGAATGGGGACTGGGGACTGACTGACTGGGGACTGACTGAATGGGGACTGGGGACTGACTGAATGGGGACTGACCGAATGGTGACTGACTGAATGGTGACTGACTGACTGGTGACTGACTGAATGGGGACTGGTGACTGACTGAATGGGGACTGGGGACTGACTGACTGGGGACTGACTGAATGGGGACTGGGGACTGACTGAATGGGGACTGGTGACTGACTGAATGGGGACTGGGGACTGACTGAATGGGGACTGGTGACTGGTGATGCCTCTGTATAAGGCTGCTCCTCTTACTCAACCCGCAACCCTTTCTGTTCGCACACAGAAGAGCTGGGGCTGTGGTATGTGTGTGTGTGTGTGTGTGTACTGGGTGTACTGGGTGTCAGCGGTGAATGATTTATGAGTATGCAAATGAGGCTGTCAGAGGACAGTGTGGAGTCTGCCCTGAAGGCCTGTAAGGGACAGAAAAACACACACATATTCACACACACACACACACACACACATACTGACATATCAAAGCAGAGACTGACAGACAGAGGGAAAGAATGACTGAATGAAAAAAACAGGGAGAGAGTGAGCGACAGAATGAGACACATGCAGAGGGAGAGAGAGAGTGACAGAATGAGACACAGGCAGAGGGAGAGAGAGAGTGACAGAATGAGACACAGGCAGAGGGAGAGAGAGAGAGAGAATGAGACACAGGCAGAGGGAGAGAGAGAGAGAGAGAGAGAGAGAATGAGACACAGGCAGAGGGAGAGAGATAGTGACAGAATGAGACACAGGCAGAGGGAGAGAGAGAGAGACAGAATGAGACACAGGCAGAGGGAGAGAGAGAGAGAGAGAGAGAGAATGAGACACAGGCAGAGGGAGAAAGAGTAATGACAGCCCGACTCAGAAAATTAAATGAAATTGTGACTGACCATGGAACACTCCACTCCGCTATTTACAGTTATCTGTTGTGGTTCTCAGTAATGAACCAATTGTCTGCTCTCAATGGAACTGTCACAGAGTTGTTTACCAGAGCCATGACAAAGAACCGAGGGTGGCGCAGCAAAAACCATTAAGACAAAGAGGAACTGATGAGGGGAAGGAGGGAGGATGCTGAGGCTCGCACTGTCACGAATCTCAACATTTGTTTTTACTTCTTTTTCTGCAGTTTAACAAATAATGAATATTGATCATGTAATCATGGTGAAGGGGCTATTTTCTTTGCAATCATGTGGAACTGCAAATTGAGTGATTATTCATAGAAAATTACTGTGACAATGACTTCTTCTCATCACAATAGAGGTGTACTAGACAGGTAGGAAAGGTGAACAGGCCTCCATTCACCAATGTTACAGTGACAGTGCCCTCTATTGGTTGAAAATGGTGGTGCATCAAAACAACAACAGTCAAACGCTTGCTGAACAGTCGGAAAGACAAGCAAAATATTTTTGTTTTTTGCTAATCTAGACGCTTATTCTCAAAATTGTGTTTACAGTAATCTGTCTTCCAACCACTTTGTCTTCTTCATCCTCATAGATCTTGCTGGTGGAATGTGGAGCCCAGGCATGTTCATGAGAGACTGCTGGTGGAATGTCGATGGAATAGAGGGACTGTCGAGGACTGTCGATGGAATAGGGAGAGGGGAGGACTGTCGATGGAATAGGGAGAGGGGAGGACTGTCGATGGAATAGGGAGAGGGGAGGACTGTGGATGGAATAAGGAGAGGGGAGGACTGTCAATGGAATAGGGAGAGGGGAGGACTGTCAATGGAATAGGGAGAGGGGAGGACTGTGGACTGTGGATGGAGATGTCGATGGGAGAGGGGAGGACTGTCAATGGAATAAGGAGGACTGGGGAGGACTGTCGATGGAATAGGGAGAGGGGAGGACTGTCAATGGAATAGGGAGAGGGGGAGGACTGTCGATGGAATAAGGAGAGGGAAGGACTGTCAATGGAATAGGGAGAGGGGAGGACTGGACTGTCGGAATAGGGAGAGGGGAGGACTGTCAATGGAATAGGGAGAGGGGAGGACTGTGGATGGAATAGGGAGAGGGGAGGACTGTCGATGGAATAAGGAGAGGGGAGGACTGTCGATGGAATAAGGAGAGAGCAGAACTGTCAATGGAATAGGGAGAGGGGGAGGACTGTCGATGGAATAAGGAGAGAGCAGGACTGTCAATGGAATAGGGAGAGGGGAGGACTGTCGATGGAATAAGGAGAGGGGAGGACTGTCAATGGAATAGGGAGAGGGGAGGACTGTGGATGGTATAGGCAGAGGGGAGGACTGTCGATGCAATATGGAGAGGGGCAAGACTGTCGGTGGAATAGGGAGAGGGGAGGACTGTGGATGGAATAGGGAGAGGGGGAGGACTGTCGATGGAATAGGGAGAGGGGAGGACTGTCGATGGAATAGGGAGAGGGGAGGACTGTCGATGGAATAGGGAGAGGGGAGGACTGTCGATGGAATAGGGAGAGGGGAGGACTGTGGATGGAATAAGGAGAGGGGAGGACTGTCAATGGAATAGGGAGAGGGGAGGACTGTCAATGGAATAGGGAGAGGGGAGGACTGTGGATGGAATAGGGAGAGGGGAGGACTGTCAATGGAATAAGGAGAGGGGAGGACTGTCAATGGAATAGGGAGAGGGGGAGGACTGTCGATGGAATAAGGAGAGGGAAGGACTGTCAATGGAATAGGGAGAGGGGAGGACTGTCGATGGAATAAGGAGAGGGCAGGACTGTCGATGGAATAGGGAGAGGGGGAGGACTGTCGATGGAATAGGGAGAGGGGAGGACTGTCAATGGAATAAGGAGAGGGGAGGACTGTCGATGGAATAAGGAGAGAGCAGAACTGTCAATGGAATAGGGAGAGGGGAGGACTGTCGATGGAATAAGGAGAGGGGAGGACTGTGGATGGTATAGGCAGAGGGAGGACTGTCGATGGAATAGGGAGAGGGGGAGGACTGTCGATGGAATAGGGAGAGGTGGAATAAGTGGAGTGGAGATATTGAAAATTGAAATGGGAGAAAAAATACTTTATTTTAAACCCAAAGAGAGAGAGAGAGTCCGTCTGTGACGGGCCTCAGCTCAGTGGTTCTTGTCACTGTGATTTATTACAGTCAAATATCACAATACTGAGATTACAGAAAGGTAGTGTACGCACACACACACTGTACAGACACAGACAAACACACACACACATACACACACACGCATACACACACTGTACATTCACAAACGAGAAACCGATCAAGAAGCAGGGAGAAACCAGAAACAGGGTTTTCAATCACTGAGGCTGAAACTTCAGCCAATCGTCAAATTGACCCTTAAACTGACAACTTCCCAGTAAATAACATTGTCTTTAAAGTGCTCCTTCCAACTCTTATTTCCACTGCCTCACCCATCAACAGAGACAGAGATTGTGACGGGTTCCCAAATGAAGACAGAGCATTAGTTCATTCTCAGAACTCTGGAGTTTAATCAGTGTGTCGGTAGGGAACAGTCAATCAGGATCCGTCAACCCTTAAGAGCATTCCCATCAGTCACTGGTTCTCTCTGAGGACAAGATATTCACACCACAGGGATATGACAGCCTTGAGTGTGTGTGTGTGTGTGTGTGTGTGTGTGTGTGTGTGTATCAGATTCTGGAACCATCCCATTAGGTGTGGGATAATTCTGTTTAGGTAAATTAATTGTGAAGAGTTTCTTTGACCCACAACGCAATGCTTCAGTCACGCCACCTCATTTTCACTAGGCCACTGCATCTGTTTGTTGTAATGATTAAACCTGAACACATTTTCTTAATCTCTTGAAATCATAATTTCCCTTAGAATCAGTCCATTACTGCATTTTCTGTATGGTTGGAATCCAATAAGAGGCTTTGCCGAGCAGAACAATCCAATAAAAAGTTCTGAATGTTTAATCAGCGTTTATGCCGCCTTTCCCATAACCTTCATGTGCCAAAAAAAGAACAGATTTTTCATCAAGACTAGCAATATTACTAACTTTCAGAATGACAAATGGGCTTCATCAAATACTTTCCAGCTGCATTAAAGGTCCCATTTGATAATACAGTGGCAAAGATATCACATGCAATAACTTCAGATTTAACGCCCATTGCCTTTTATTGATGTACTGTACTTTGTGTACTGTACGTGTGTTTGTTTGTGTGTGTAGGCTACTGTGCGTGTGTTGTGTGTGCGAGCTTGCGTGCATGTGTGTGTCCATCAGACGACTCAGTCTGTTTGATCACCAAGCCAACAGGGGAAGGTCCCTAGTCTATCAAGCCAACAGAGGAAGTTCCCTAGCCCACCAAGCCAACAGGGGAAGGTCCCTAGTCCATCAAGCCAACAGGGGAAAGTCCCTAGTCCACCAAGCCAACAGGGGAAGGTCCCTAGTCCACCAAGCCAACAGGGAAGGTCCCTAGTCCACCAAGCCAACAGGGGAAGGTCCCTAGTCCACCAAGCCAACCGGGGAAGGTCCCTAGTCCACCAAGCCAACCGGGGAAGGTCCCTAGTCCACCAAGCCAACCGGGGAAGGTCCCTAGTCCACCAAGCCAACAGGGGAAGGTCCCTAGTCCACCAAGCCAACAGGGGAAGGCCCCTAGTCCACCAAGCCAACCGAGGAAGGTCCCTAGTCCACCAAGCCAACACGGGAAGGTCCCTAGTCCACCAAGCCAACAGGGGAAGGTCCCTAGTCCACCAAGCCAACCGGGGAAGGTCCCTAGTCCATCAAGCCAACAGGGGAAGGTCCCTAGTCCACCAAGCCAACCGGGGAAGGTCCCTAGTCCCCCAAACAGACCATTTTCACTTTCCATTTCCTAACAACTCCAGCTATTACTGACAATCCTGTAAACTGCCAGATGCTTGTCAAGCTCTGTTTAAGATAAGTCAATTGAAGGTGAATCAGTGAGTTGCTCAGTGCACTTCCAGCAAACCATGTAAAACCTCCACCTGACCATTTGCAGTTTCAATTTCAATCAGTCCTGGATATTACTGAACAGGGTTCCCCAACTGTCTTCCCTCAGGATATTACTGAACAGGGTTCCCCAACTGTCTTCCCTCAGGATATTACTGAACAGGGTTCCCCAACTGTCTTCCCTCAGGATATTACTGAACAGGGTTCCCCAACTAGCTTCCCTCAGGATATTACTGAACAGGGTTCCCCAACTGTCTTCCCTCAGGATATTACTGAACAGGGTTCCCCAACTTGCTTCCCTCAGGATATTCCTGAACAGGGTTCCCCAACTGGCTTCCCTCAGGATATTACTGAACAGGGTTCCCCAACTAGCTTCCCTCATGATATTACTGAACAGGGTTCCCCAACTGTCTTCCCTCAGGATATTACTGAACAGGGTTCCCCAACTGTCTTCCCTCAGGATATTACTGAACAGGGTTCCCCAACTGTCTTCCCTCAGGATATTACTGAACAGGGTTCCCCAACTGTCTTCCCTCAGGATATTACTGAACAGGGTTCCCCAACTAGCTTCCCTCAGGATATTACTGAACAGGGTTCCCCAACTGTCTTCCCTCAGGATATTACTGAACAGTGTTCCCCAACTAGCTTCCCTCAGGATATTCCTGAACAGGGTTCCCCAACTGGCTTCCCTCAGGATATTACTGAACAGGGTTCCCCAACTGTCTTCCCTCAGGATATTACTGAACAGGGTTCCCCAACTGGCTTCCCTCAGGATATTACTGAACAGGGTTCCCCAACTAGCTTCCCTCATGATATTACTGAACAGGGTTCCCCAACTGGCTTCCCTCAGGATATTACTGAACAGGGTTCCCCAACTGTCTTCCCTCAGGATATTACTGAACAGGGTTCCCCAACTGTCTTCCCTCAGGATATTACTGAACAGGGTTCCCCAACTGTCTTCCCTCAGGATATTACTGAACAGGATTCCCCAACTGTCTTCCCTCAGGATATTACTGAACAGGGTTCCCCAACTGTCTTCCCTCAGGATATTACTGAACAGGGTTCCCCAACTGTCTTCCCTCAGGATATTGAACAGGGTTCCCCAACTGGTGGCCTGCGGGATACTACTGAACAGGGTTCCCCAACTGTCTTCCCTCAGGATGTTACTGAACAGGGTTCCCCAACTGTCTTCCCTCAGGATGTTACTGAACAGGGTTCCCCAACTGTCTTCCCTCAGGATATTACTGAACAGGGTTCCCCAACTGTCTTCGCTCAGGATATTACTGAACAGGGTTCCCCAACGGGCGTCCCTCAGGATATTACTGAACAGGGTTCCCCAACTGTCTTCCCTCAGGATGTTACTGAACAGGGTTCCCCAACTGTCTTCCCTCAGGATATTACTGAACAGGGTTCCCCAACTGTCTTCCCTCAGGATATTACTGAACAGGGTTCCCCAACTGGCTTCCCTCAGGATATTACTGAACAGGGTTCCCCAACTGGCTTCCCTCAGGATATTACTGAACAGGGTTCCCCAACTGGCTTCCCTCAGGATATTACTGAACAGGGTTCACCAACTGTCTTCCCTCAGGATATTACTGAACAGGGTTCCCCAACTGTCTTCCCTCAGGATATTACTGAACAGGGTTCCCCAACTGGCTTCCCTCAGGATATTACTGAACAGGGTTCCCCAACTGTCTTCCCTCAGGATATTACTGAACAGGGTTCCCCAACTGTCTTCCCTCAGTATATTACTGAACAGGGTTCCCCAACTGTCTTCCCTCAGGATATTACTGAACAGGGTTCCCCAACTAGCTTCCCTCAGGATATTAATGAACAGGGTTCCCCAACTGTCTTCCCTCAGGATATTACTGAACAGGGTTCCCCAACTGGCGTCCCTCAGGATATTACTGAACAGGGTTCCCCAACTAGCTTCCCTCAGAATATTACTGAACAGGGTTCCCCAACTGGCTTCCCTCAGGATATTACTGAACAGGGTTCCCCAACTGGCTTCCCTCAGGATATTACTGGACAGGGTTCCCCAACTGGCTTCCCTCAGGATATTACTGGACAGGGTTCCCCAGCTTGCGGCCTGCGGGATATTACTGCTATGGCTTGGTAGTGTGGCACTGACTCCATGTTCTTTTCCATTTGTGTGTGTGTGTATGAGAGTGTGTGTGTCACTGTTAGAGTTGACCAGTAGGTGGCAGTAAAAGCTTGTTTTAAAAGATCTCACTCTAAACTAAAGGGACAATCAGTGTGTGGTTGCTGTAACTGTCTGACTTGTGATTGTTTTTACAGTCCAGTATGTAACTCTCTTCATAGTGCAGTAAACCACACTTGACAACAGCAGCCCTCTTCCTGAGGATAGAGCTAGCCTGGATGCCATAGACATCACAGGAGGTTGGTGGCACCTTAATTGGGGAGAACGGGCTCGTGGTAATGACTTGAGTGGAATCAGTGGAATGGCATCCTTATTATAAGCCGTCCTCCCTCAGCAGGCTGCTGTGGGAGACATGTCCTCATCAGGAGGGCCATGGTCCACTGTCCCAGCCGTCCTCCCTCAGCAGGCTGCTGTGGGAGACATGTCCTCATCAGGAGGGCCATGGTCCACTGTCCCAGCCGTCCTCCCTCAGCAGGCTGCTGTGGGAGACATGTCCTCATCAGGAGGGCCATGGTCCACTGTCCCAGCCGTCCCCCTCAGCAGGCTGCTGTGGGAGACATGTCCTCATCAGGAGGGCCATGGTCCACTGTCCCAGCCGTCCTCCCTCAGCAGGCTGCTGTGAGAGACATGTCCTCATCAGGAGGGCCATGGTCCACTGTCCCAGCCGTCCTCCCTCAGCAGGCTGCTGTGAGAGACATGTCCTCATCAGGAGGGCCATGGTCCACTGTCCCAGCCGTCCTCCCTCAGCAGGCTGCTGTGGGAGACATGTCCTCATCAGGAGGGCCATGGTCCACTGTCCCAGCCGTCCTCCCTCAGCAGGCTGCTGTGGGAGACATGTCCTCATCAGGAGGGCCATGGTCCACTGTCCCAGCCGTCCCCCTCAGCAGGCTGCTGTGGGAGACATGTCCTCATCAGGAGGGCCATGGTCCACTGTCCCAGCCGTCCTCCCCTCAGCAGGCTGCTGTGGGAGACATGGCCTCATCAGGAGGGCCATGGTCCACTGTCCCAGCCGTCCCCCTCAGCAGGCTGCTGTGGGAGACATGTCCTCATCAGGAGGGCCATGGTCCACTGTCCCAGCCGTCCTCCCTCAGCAGGCTGCTGTGGGAGACATGTCCTCATCAGGAGGGCCATGGTCCACTGTCCCAGCCGTCCCCCTCAGCAGGCTGCTGTGAGAGACATGTCCTCATCAGGAGGGCCATGGTCCACTGTCCCAGCCGTCCTCCCTCAGCAGGCTGCTGTGGGAGACATGTCCTCATCAGGAGGGCCATGGTCCACTGTCCCAGCCGTCCTCCCTCAGCAGGCTGCTGTGGGAGACATGTCCTCATCAGGAGGGCCATGGTCCACTGTCCCAGCCGTCCCCCTCAGCAGGCTGCTGTGGGAGACATGTCCTCATCAGGAGGGCCATGGTCCACTGTCCCAGCCGTCCTCCCCTCAGCAGGCTGCTGTGGGAGACATGGCCTCATCAGGAGGGCCATGGTCCACTGTCCCAGCCGTCCCCCTCAGCAGGCTGCTGTGGGAGACATGTCCTCATCAGGAGGGCCATGGTCCACTGTCCCAGCCGTCCTCCCTCAGCAGGCTGCTGTGGGAGACATGTCCTCATCAGGAGGGCCATGGTCCACTGTCCCAGCCGTCCTCCCTCAGCAGGCTGCTGTGGGAGACATGTCCTCATCAGGAGGGCCATGGTCCACTGTCCCAGCCGTCCTCCCTCAGCAGGCTGCTGTGAGAGACATGTCCTCATCAGGAGGGCCATGGTCCACTGTCCCAGCCGTCCTCCCTCAGCAGGCTGCTGTGGAAGACATGTCCTCATCAGGAGTGCCATGGTCCACTGTCCCAGCCGTCCTCCCTCAGCAGGCTGCTGTGGGAGACATGTCCTCATCAGGAGGGCCATGGTCCACTGTCCCAGCCGTCCTCCCTCAGCAGGCTGCTGTGAGAGACATGTCCTCATCAGGAGGGCCATGGTCCACTGTCCCAGCCGTCCTCCCTCAGCAGGCTGCTGTGGAAGACATGTCCTCATCAGGAGGGCCATGGTCCACTGTCCCAGCCGTCCCCCTCAGCAGGCTGCTGTGGGAGACATGTCCTCATCAGGAGGGCCATGGTCCACTGTCCCAGCCGTCCCCCCTCAGCAGGCTGCTGTGGGAGACATGTCCTCATCAGGAGGGCCATGGTCCACTGTCCCAGCCGTCCCCCTCAGCAGGCTGCTGTGGGAGACATGTCCTCATCAGGAGGGCCATGGTCCACTGTCCCAGCCGTCCCCCCTCAGCAGGCTGCTGTGGGAGACATGTCCTCATCAGGAGGGCGATGGTCCACTGTCCCAGCCGTCCTCCCTCAGCAGGCTGCTGTGGGAGATATGTCCTCATCAGGAGGGCCATGGTCCACTGTCCCAGCCGTCCTCCCCTCAGCAGGCTGCTGTGGGAGACATGTCCTCATCAGGAGGGCCATGGTCCACTGTCCCAGCCGTCCTCCCTCAGCAGGCTGCTGTGGGAGACATGTCCTCATCAGGAGGGCCATGGTCCACTGTCCCAGCCATCCCCCCTCAGCAGGCTGCTGTGGGAGACATGTCCTCATCAGGAGGGCCATGGTCCACTGTCCCAGCCGTCCTCCCTCAGCAGGCTGCTGTGGGAGACATGTCCTCATCAGGAGGGCCATGGTCCACTGTCCCAGCCATCCCCCCTCAGCAGGCTGCTGTGGGAGACATGTCCTCATCAGGAGGGCCATGGTCCACTGTCCCAGCCATCCCCCCTCAGCAGGCTGCTGTGGGAGACATGTCCTCATCAGGAGGGCCATGGTCCACTGTCCCAGCCGTCCCCCTCAGCAGGCTGCTGTGGGAGACATGTCCTCATCAGGAGGGCCATGGTCCACTGTCCCAGCCGTCCGCCTCAGCAGGCTGCTGTGGGAGACATGTCCTCATCAGGAGGGCCTTGGTCCACTATCCCAGCCGTCCTCAGCAGGCTGCTGTGGGAGACATGTCCTCATCAGGAGGGCCATGGTCCACGTTCCCAGCCGTCCTCCCTCAGCAGGCTGCTGTGGGAGACATGTCCTCATCAGGAGGGCCATGGTCCACTGTCCCAGCCGTCCCCCCTCAGCAGGCTGCTGTGAGAGACATGTCCTCATCAGGAGGGTCATGGTCCCCATATGCCAGCTATAGCACATTGCATACAATTAGTTTCAGACCCCTTGCTCATCTGTGTCATCTAATATACACACATCCACATAGACTACACGGGATTCCTTCACTAACTGGGAAACATCTTTAACTTCCAGTTGACCTTCTATTCTCTATAATAAATAGGAATCGACAGAAAGACTATAGTAGTAGTAGTGGGTAGTGTTAAATAGAGCTGTGTTTGGATAACATCGGGTTAATGTGGCATCTGTGTGTTTATGCAAGGACATCTGTGTGTTTATGCAAGGACATCTGTGAGATGATTTCTGAATGTCACTGCTGAAGTTACCACAGGGAGAGAGATGTGTGTGGGACTCCAGTCATACCATTGAAAGGTAAACAGACTCTCTCTGTTCCTCTGGGTCTGCTGTTGGAGCTGGACTTGGGAGTTAATCTACTGGCCACACTGGAGGAGGGAAGAAGGGAGGAAGCGAGGAAGGAGGGGAGGAAGGAAGGAATTGAGGGGAGGGAGGGAGATAGATATAGAGAGAGAAAAAGAGGGAGAGAAAGAGAGAGAGAGAGACACACACAGAGAGAGAGCTCTCAGAGAGATAGAAAATGGAGAGAGAGAAAAAGAGGGAGAGAAAGAGAGAGAGAGAGAGAGAGAGAGAGAGAGAGAGAGAGAGAGCTCTCAGAGAGATAGAAAATGGAGAGAGAGTGGGATAAGGATCTGGGGGAAAAAACATGAAAAAGAAAGATAGAAAGAGAGATACCAACTCTCTCCAAATCATGATAGCATGCATCCATGTTATAACAGACAGGATCATGAGGGGTGTACTTTTGTTGTACGGTACGGGGGAGTGGAACACTGGAAGTAGAATGGTCCTGGGGTCTCACTTCCTGCTCTGGAGCACCACAGACGCCCCTACGGCCCCCAGCTCAACTTTCTCACGCTGGGAGCCAGAGAACACCAGCGAAGAACACCATCACAGATCCTCCTCTATCCCAGAGATCCCCCACTGCCCCTATGCCATGCAGCATCGCCATGGAAACCTGTAATGCACATCACTGTTTTCTGATTTCACACAGATATGGGAGAGACAAAGGTGAACTCAGGTGAACTAGAGTTTGATATGTGATCGTTCTAGATGTGTGTGTAGGTGGTACGTGCCATAACTTACCCTTAGCAGATGATTCATATCATGTCCTTCATACCACAACACTATGAGACAACAATGTTTATGCATCATTGCATTACTTAAGGATGATTTGTTTGTCTTTGGAGCGAGAGAGAGAGAGAGAGAGATAGAGAGCAGGAGAGAAAGAGAGAGAGAAAGACAGAGAAATAGAGAGAGAGACAAAGAGAGAGTGAGAGATAGAGAGCGGGAGAGAAGGAGAGAAAGAGAGAGAGAAAGACAGAGAAATAGAGAGAGAGACAAAGAGAGAGTGAGAGCGGGAGAGAAGGAGAGAAAGAGAGAGAGAAAGACAGAGAAATAGAGAGAGAGAGTGAGAGATAGAGAAGGAGAGAAAGAGAGAGAGAAAGACAGAGAAATAGAGAGAGAAACAAAGAGAAAGTGAGAGAGAGAGAGAGAGAGAGAGAGAGAGAGAGAGAGAGAGAGAGAGAGAGAGAGGTGAGAGGATGTGGGCTTTCACAGCTTCCTTAAGTGTCTTGTGGATGACGCACTCACCACCGTAGCAGCATACGTGTTGGGAGCATCAATTCCCAGCACAGCCCTCCGGCTATGAGAATCTGGAAGTTTCTCAAAAAGCTCAAACTGACCTCATTACCCCTCTTCCACCACTCCACACCTCCTCCATCCCTGTCCCCATCTCCTCGTCTCCATCACCTCATCCCAGCCTCTATGTGTCTCACACACACAGCGTCTAACTGCATTACTTCCTCTGACGGGTTAGGGGTCGAGGGTCATAGATCCCCTTCAACTGTCTCCAGGGAAACGCAGGGGGATGTGAACCTCCGTCCGACTCTGAACGCTGTCCCTCGACGCTGTCACACACTCCCCGTGCCGCCCCCAACCCACCCCTGAGGCCTAGCAATACACTCCCACACACCCTCTCTTCCTCCTCACACACACTGAGACACAAGCCCCCGGCACAGTTCTCATGGTGCTGGGCCACATGGTGGTCCACCCTCCACCCTGTCCTCTGACCTGGCTGTCCCCCATGGATGTGTTCTTTATCTCAGATACGCAACAACTCCAAGCCCAGGCCCAGGCACCAGACAGGCCATGTGCTGCTGCCGCTCTACAACAGGGAGGTCTTCATTTACTGCCTTTCTTCAGAGCCTGTGTATGGTTGTTTCCATTCTGGTCTTTAATCAATAGTGAATTCATCAGATTTCTCAACAATATCATGAACTAATCAATTGAGTGCAGAGGAAAGACAGAGAGCAGTCGATGCCGAGTGCAGACAAAGTCACACAGGCCCAGAGGACAGAGAAGACTAGAGCACCACTGCTGCACAAACCCAACTGTGTGAGCAGATATTACAATGACCAGACAAACCTACAGGTAATTGCCAAAATAAGGGAAACACCAACAAAAAGTGTCTGAGCCTGCGCCCATCTGATGAATCTCCTGCACTTAGCCGACCTTTTAAAAGCTTTATGAAAAGATCACCTACTGAGAGTGAGAGGACCTTTTTAATAACAGCCTAATACTTCACCAGGGGTTTCTACCTGATCCAGACAAATTGATACTGACACACCATCAAAACAAAGCAAAATGAGCACATCAAAGATCCTAAATCATTCTGTTAAGATGGTTAACAGACCATAATCTCTCTGGGGGAAATGTAGAATATATTTCTTTGAAATCAGATAAAAAGCTTTTCAAGATACAGCAGACGTGTATCTCTTAATCCTCCTTAAAAACCAGAGGAGCTTTCATTCAAACAAACAGGGTAGAGGGTTACACACACACACACACACACACACACACACACACACACACACACACACACACACACACACACACAGACACACACACACACACACACACACACACACACACACACACACACACACACACACACACACACACACACACACACACAGACACACACACAGACATACAGAGAGGCACAGACACACAGACATACACACACACACGCACACACAGACAGAGATGCACAGACACACAGAGATGCACACAGACACACACAGACATACATACACACACACACACAGACACACACGCACACAGAGATGCACAGACATACAGAGATGCGCGCACACACACACACACACACACAGATGCACAGACACATAGACATACACACACACACACACACCAGAGGAGGCAGGTTGGAGGAGCTATAGGAGGATGGGCTCATTGTAATGGCTGGAATGGAGTCAAACACGTTTTTTCCATGTACCAAACAGTACCGTTCCATTGATTCCATTCCAGCTATTATAATGAGCCTGTCCTCATATATCTCCTCTCATCAGCCTCCTCAGACACACACACACACACGCGCACACACACACACACAGAAATGACCCATCGAACTCTTTTCGGGTTGTTGAGATGAGTATAATTAATTTGTGGCCGTTCCTAGTGACTTTTTCTCTTGGTTATTCTCATTGATATTGGACCACCACAGAGATCAGTAATTACAATCCAGCCTCTGTGTTCTGCTGTGCATGCTAAAGCATTATAACCAGCAGGAAGGAAACCACTGATGAAGGTCATTCCCCACCAGAGGTCACCAGAGGTCACCAGAGGTCAAAGCAAAATCAGAGATGAATCACCTGGTGCATCTGTAACAGCATATCTTTAGACCGTCCCCTCGCCCATACCCGGGCGCGCCCCAGGGACCCTCTGCACACATCAACAACAGTCACCCACGAAGCATCATTACCCATCGCTCCACAAAATCAGAGATGAATCACCTGGTGCATCTGTAACAGCATATCTTTAGACCGTCCCCTCGCCCATACCCGGGCGCGCCCCAGGGACCCTCTGCACACATCAACAACAGTCACCCACGAAGCATCATTACCCATCGCTCCACAAAATCAGAGATGAATCACCTGGTGCATCTGTAACAGCATATCTTTAGACCGTCCCCTCGCCCATACCCGGGCGCGCCCCAGGGACCCTCTGCACACATCAACAACAGTCACCCACGAAGCATCATTACCCATCGCTCCACAAAATCAGAGATGAATCACCTGGTGCATCTGTAACAGCATATCTTTAGACCGTCCCCTCGCCCATACCCGGGCGCGCCCCAGGGACCCTCTGCACACATCAACAACAGTCACCCACGAAGCATCATTACCCATCGCTCCACAAAATCAGAGATGAATCACCTGGTGCATCTGTAACAGCATATCTTTAGACCGTCCCCTCGCCCATACCCGGGCGCGCCCCAGGGACCCTCTGCACACATCAACAACAGTCACCCACGAAGCATCATTACCCATCGCTCCACAAAATCAGAGATGAATCACCTGGTGCATCTGTAACAGCATATCTTTAGACCGTCCCCTCGCCCATACCCGGGCGCGCCCCAGGGACCCTCTGCACACATCAACAACAGTCACCCACGAAGCATCATTACCCATCGCTCCACAAAATCAGAGATGAATCACCTGGTGCATCTGTAACAGCATATCTTTAGACCGTCCCCTCGCCCATACCCGGGCGCGCCCCAGGGACCCTCTGCACACATCAACAACAGTCACCCACGAAGCATCATTACCCATCGCTCCACAAAATCAGAGATGAATCACCTGGTGCATCTGTAACAGCATATCTTTAGACCGTCCCCTCGCCCATACCCGGGCGCGCCCCAGGGACCCTCTGCACACATCAACAACAGTCACCCACGAAGCATCATTACCCATCGCTCCACAAAATCAGAGATGAATCACCTGGTGCATCTGTAACAGCATATCTTTAGACCGTCCCCTCGCCCATACCCGGGCGCGCCCCAGGGACCCTCTGCACACATCAACAACAGTCACCCACGAAGCATCATTACCCATCGCTCCACAAAATCAGAGATGAATCACCTGGTGCATCTGTAACAGCATATCTTTAGACCGTCCCCTCGCCCATACCCGGGCGCGCCCCAGGGACCCTCTGCACACATCAACAACAGTCACCCACGAAGCATCATTACCCATCGCTCCACAAAATCAGAGATGAATCACCTGGTGCATCTGTAACAGCATATCTTTAGACCGTCCCCTCGCCCATACCCGGGCGCGCCCCAGGGACCCTCTGCACACATCAACAACAGTCACCCACGAAGCATCATTACCCATCGCTCCACAAAATCAGAGATGAATCACCTGGTGCATCTGTAACAGCATATCTTTAGACCGTCCCCTCGCCCATACCCGGGCGCGCCCCAGGGACCCTCTGCACACATCAACAACAGTCACCCACGAAGCATCATTACCCATCGCTCCACAAAATCAGAGATGAATCACCTGGTGCATCTGTAACAGCATATCTTTAGACCGTCCCCTCGCCCATACCCGGGCGCGCCCCAGGGACCCTCTGCACACATCAACAACAGTCACCCACGAAGCATCATTACCCATCGCTCCACAAAATCAGAGATGAATCACCTGGTGCATCTGTAACAGCATATCTTTAGACCGTCCCCTCCACCCGGGCGC
The DNA here is from genome assembly GCF_045791955.1 of Oncorhynchus clarkii lewisi. Taxonomy (NCBI): domain Eukaryota; kingdom Metazoa; phylum Chordata; class Actinopteri; order Salmoniformes; family Salmonidae; genus Oncorhynchus; species Oncorhynchus clarkii. Next base: position 4,939,473 of record NC_092167.1, read on the forward strand.
GACCCAGGGACCCTCTGCACACATCAACAACAGTCACCCACGAAGCATCGTTACCCATCGCTCCACAAAAGCAAGGGGAACTACTACTTCAAGGTCTCAGAGCAAGTGACGTCACCGATTGAAACGCTATTTAGCGCGCACCACCGCTAACTAGCTAGCCGTTTCACATCCGTTACACATCCCAAACGGCAGCCTGCGGCCATCTGATGAATCTCCTGCACTTAGCCGACCTTTCAAAAGCTTTATGAAAAGATCACCTACTGAGAGTGAGAGGACCTTTTTAATAACGGCCTGATACTTCACCAGGGGTTTCTACCTGATCCAGACAAATTGATACTCACACACCATCAAAACAAAGCAAAACGAGCACATCAAAGATCCTAAATCATTATGTTAAGATGGATAACAGACCATAATCTCTCTGGGGGAAATGTAGAATATATTTCTTTGAAATCAGATAAAAAGCTTTTCAAGATACAGCAGACGTGTATCTCTTAATCCTCCTTAAAAACCAGAGGAGCTTTCATTCAAACAAACAGAAAACACTGTTCCCTCTTTCTCTCTCTCTCTCTCTCACACACACACATTCACACACACTACGGGCATGGGGACTAAGAGGAGGAGCTAAAATAGAACATGTTCCCAGAGTGTGAGTTTTATGGAGTTCTCAGGCTACTGAAGTGGTGTGTGTGTGTGCGTGTGTGTGTGTGTGTGTGTGTGTGTGTGTGTGTGTGTGTGTGTGTGTGTGTGAGAGAGAGAGAGAGAGAAAGAGGGAACAGTGTTTTCTTGGCTGAGGCCAGCAGGATGGTTGGTACTGATTCAGTCATGAGGGCACAGAGGGTCAGTAGCCTACATGAGGGTAAAGGGAGTTATGGTGTGTGTGTGTGTGTGTGTAACAGGGTTGATTATGCTTCCACTTGCCACTGCAGAAATATGTATTGAATGTTTATGTACAGTAGTTGTATTATTTGGTTCAGTCAGATGTCAGTAAAGTGGTATGTCATTGGCTACAGGTGCAGATAGGGGGAGGTCCACAGATACCCTAATGAAATCATTCCTTGGTCTACCGCTGGAGAAACCAACATCTTGGCCGTTTGACCAAGATAATCGCAGGACTACATCCCCACGTGACCATGAGCAACCATGACCGACTCATATTGTGTCAGAATCAGGTTTCCGTTTAATTAGGGTAGGAGTCATAACTCATTACTGTCAGTGCCCAGGGTAGGACATGGTCATCTATGATCATTTAATAACACTGTTATAATGAAGCACTATGGAAAGGCCGATCACGGCAACTGGCATAATAATGAATAGCCACGAACCAGAGGCCTATGCAGGAGACAGCGAGCAAGTGTTGTCTGCAAGAAATTGTCTGCTCAATCAGTCATCTTAATCAGGAGAAATCATTCTTTGTTGAGGAAACATGGTCACTGTGTAGCCTAGTGTAGGCTATTACATAATTCAACACTGTAGCTTACATCTTCATATTGTCACACTGATAATGCAACGACCTAAATTCATATTTGCTGATGTTGGTTGCTTTATGTCTGTCGGCGTAATGGGCACGTGATCCATCCATCATGTGTTACCAATTTACGTTTTATTTTAACTTAACGAGAACAGAACTGTCTGAAACGTTTACCTATATCATTTGGGTAAAACGGCGGAATAAAACACAACCGTTAAGTGAAAACTCCCCCTTTTTTTTAGGTGACCTAAATAACGTGATATTGTCATTACACACTCCTCTGTCTGAGTGTTATTTCTGCAGAAAGCCACGTCTTTCCACGGTGTAGGAGTGGACACAATAATCATACGATGCTGCTACTGACGATGCGAGCGCAGTTCTAATGGAATGAATGAATTCGCTTCAGAACGGCAGCGTCCTCCATTGCATCATTTCACAAATCTCACCAGGATAAAATCAATGACCGGACAAGACAAGACATCCCACAACAGGACGCGTCTAAAAAACCGACGGAACACAGCGGAGCCGTAGATAGGGGTAAGTAATGCGGATAGCCTACCAACTGCATACATGGTCTCAGAAAGCCTAATATTTATTTCCTTTGACTCGGTCTGATGATAATATTCACACATTGTCAGGTCACATGATGTGTACCCCTTGTCATCTAAACCGCGCACCTCGAGATATGAAACGGTTACAAAAGATACAATGATTAGTATAATAAACGAAGTTTTGTTGCCTACAATAATTGCACATTCCTAAGGTCAATGGCAAGTGCTTACTTCACATACAGGTCTGTTTCATCGTTGTACCTGCTGACCTCATACATCTGTAGGCTACTGGTTCATTGCGCCTAACAATAGAATTGTAGCCTAGAGGTCAGTTGTAGACTTGCCTATCCAAGGTCCTCCCATGTCCTTGTAGGAGACATGTCAATTCCAAGTATAAACTATATGGACAAATCGTATATTTATATTCAGTCACAGAATACAGTTTGTGTGTTCATAAAAACATATGTAAATATTTACTGAAGCCTTTGCCTAAGAAATGGAACCCTCTTAAAAATATGAATCTGTTTTATAAAACCGAACCCTTACGTTGTAGCCTGCTACAGTATGTCTACCATTCCTACACATGTACCTTACCCCACCACATGGTTGGTGCTGGAACCTAGCGGCAACGGAAGTTTGCCTCACCAGACTTGGTCAAGTTTTGAAATCCGATAGGGGGTAGCAGTATGGCCGGCCGATGCGCTATAAGGCTAAAAATAACCACCTCCAATTTATGCTGTGTGGTTACTGTCTCCAAAAACCAGGCGACCTGAATGAAACCGCGTCAATAAGGACACTTCTCTGAGGTAAGCTACATTGATCTCTATTATTATTCTGTTATGGCCGTATATGCTATGTTGTGCCATGTGTTCAGCTACATGGTCATATAACTCATAGGAGAGATCTGAAAACGACTCTTATTGTGAGTGGTGTTGAGTTCTTATCAGAATAACATTCGGAAAACGACTTTCCAGCTTCAATTAGACAACTACTTGTATAAAATGCATTTGGTATAAAAGCCCTATATAAATATTAAACCTATGAATTTTAACATCGTTTGGCAACATTTGTTTGTTAATTATTTCATGTGATTGGCTCCATTATTTTGAGAGCCAACAGGACTTGTGTTTAGAAAGGGGGGGAATAAGATGAGCAGTTCTTGGATGTCAGTGATGCTTCTCTAGAATAAACCGCAACCTTCTCTATCATCAGACTAGATCATTCCTCATCAAGATGTACCATCATTTCATGTCTTGAAAAACAGAATAAAGCAGAGGTATATTTGTGTAGTAAGATATTCCAGTTTGACTTGTGGTGCCAGTGTTGTGCCTTGAAGAATTGGTGTAGGCGGGTGAAGAACAGTGCACTGCTCTTAGTGTCAGTGTTGTCAACCATGTCAACAGAGGTTAGTGAAGTCTCTGTTGTCAAGGACAGGCATTAACATAAATTGCATTAGAAAATGTCAAGTCTAGGGAAATAGTATGGTGCATTCCTCCCTTTAATGATTATTGATCAATGTAAACTCTCTAAGCATAGTTCATTTTAAATGTTTTACTAGGCAAGTCAGTTAAGAATAGATTATTATTTACAATGACGGCACACCAAAAGGCCTCCTGCGGGGACAGGGGCTGGGATTTAAAAAATATATATATATTTAAAAAAATAGGACAAAACACACATCAAGACAAGAGAGACGCCACAACACTACATAAAGAGTCTCTATATTGAAAGCACCGTATCCGTTGGCTAATGTTATTTGAATCATAAAAGCACTTTAGTCTTACTAATGTATCCTGTGTTTTTTAAAAGCTGATTCACCTTTAAAAGAGCATTACGACTAGACCACTTTCATTGTTTACCTCTCCATTGTCCAACCACTAGACAAGCTGGTGCTCTTGACTTGATTGACAGTTTTGTGGCTTGGGTCCTCCCCCCAGGCTTCTCTGGACCAATAAGGTGGCATGGCTGGCCTGTCGTTCTGTGGCAACAATGTGACCAAGAATGCCTACAGTGTGGATACGGGGATGTTGAACAATGGCTGCTTCGTGGACGCCCTCAACCTGGTCCCTCACGTCTTCCTGCTCTTCATCACCTTCCCTATCCTCTTCATTGGTACGTGGACCATGCATAGTCCTTTGCCTTCATGATGTGTGTGTGTGTTTGTGTGTGCGTGCGTGCACATGTGACAAACTTTAATCATAGAGATCACACAGAAAAAGGTTTAACAGAAACATGGACAGAATTGGTCCAGAGGGGAACAAAACGGGCTCAAAAAGGGACAGAATAGGGGCAGAAGGGGACAGAACAGGCTTAGAAGGGGACAGAATAGGCTCAGAAGGGGACAGAATAGAATCAGAAGGGGACAGAACAGGCTCAGAAGGGGACAGAATAGGCTCAGAAGGGGACAGAACAGGCTTAGAAGGGGACAGAATAGGCTCAGAAGGGGACAGAACAGGCTTAGAAGGGGACAGAACAGGCTCAGAAGAGGACAGAAAAGGCTCAGAAGGAGACAGAACAGGCTCAGAAGGGGACAGAATAGGCTCAGAATGGGACAGAATAGGTTCGGAATGGGACAGAATTGGCTTAGAAGGGGACAGAATAGGCTCAGAAGGGGACAGAATAAGCTCAGAAGGGGACAGAATAGGCTCAGAAGGGGACAGAACAGGCTCAGAAGGGGACAGAACAGGCTCAGAAGGGGACAGAATAGAATCAAAAGGGGACAGAACAGGCTCAGAAGGGGACAGAATAAGCTCAGAAGGGGACAGAATAGAATCAAAAGGGGACAGAACAGGCTCAGAGGGGGACAGAATAGGCTCAGAAGGGGACAGAATAGGCTCAGAAGGGGACAGAATAGGCTCAGAAGGGGACAGAATAGACTCAGAAGGGGACAGAATAGACTCAGAAGGGGAGAGAAAAGATTCAGAAGGGGACAGAATAGGGTCAGAAGGGGACAGAACAGGCTCAGAAGGGGACAGAACAGGCTCAGAAGGGGACAGAACAGGCTCAGAAGGGGACACAATGGGATCAGAAAGGGACATAATTGCTTTAGCTCTGATGGTCTGTGTTTGTGTTTGTGTGGGTGTTAATGTGGGTGCGTTCGTGACAATCCCAAAGCAACACGATTCAAGGATGCCTTTGGTAACAATCCTTTCATCCCCCACACATGCTTCACCAACAGAAAACACTGTTATGTTGCTGCACTATATTCAAGTTACTGTCATCCCCCACACCTGCTTCACCAACAGAAAACACTGTTATGTTGCTGCACTCTATTCAAGTTACTGTTATCCCCCACACCTGCTTCACCAACAGAAAACACTGTTATGTTGCTGCACTCTATTCAAGTTACTGTCATCCCCCACACCTGCTTCACCAACAGAAAACACTGTTATGTTGCTGCACTATATTCAAGTTACTGTCATCCCCCACACCTGCTTCAACAACAGAAAACACTGTTATGTTGCTGCACTATATTCAAGTTACTGTCATCCCCCACACCTGCTTCACCAACAGAAAACACTGTTATGTTGCTGCACTCTATTCAAGTTACTGTTATCCCCCACACCTGCTTCACCAACAGAAAACACTGTTATGTTGCTGCACTCTATTCAAGTTACTGTCATCCCCCACACCTGCTTCACCAACAGAAAACACTGTTATGTTGCTGCACTATATTCAAGTTACTGTCATCCCCCACACCTGCTTCAACAACAGAAAACACTGTTATGTTGCTGCACTATATTCAAGTTACTGTCATCCCCCACACCTGCTTCAACAACAGAAAACAGTATTAAGATGCTGCACTGTATACAAGCTACTGTCATCCCCCACACCTGCTTCACCAACAGAAAACACTGTTATGTTGCTGCACTATATTCAAGCTATTTTTTATTCTTTCTGAGCTTTCAGTCTCACCGTTCATATAAAGCCTTGAAGCATCATAACGCCTACTGACCACCGACTGGGTTTAATCAATTCCACTGTTACAGACTCACAGTCCTGTGTAGAAGATAGGAAACTCTGTGTAAAGCCCTATGATTGATCTTGTGTCGGACATTCAGCACTGGTCTGTATGTGGGGCGGCAGGTAGCCTGGTGATTAGAGCGTTGGACTAGCAACCGAAAAGTTGCTAGATCGATTCATCGAGCTGACAAGGTAAAAATCCATCGTTCTGACGCTGAACAAGGCAGTTAACCCACTGTTTCTAGGCAGTCATTGAAAATAAGAATTTGTTCTGAAACTGACTTCCCTAGTTAAATAAAAAAATGTGTTCTTCATTGATCTGCTGGCTGTCAGTCTCATTTTCCCCAGTCAACATAAAACAGCTTTCCCCAGACCACAGAACAGCTGGTTAGACTCCTGGCTCTGGCCCAGACTTTATCTAACTGAGCAGGAGGACTGTGGGACTGTGGGATCGTGGTCTCTGAGTTGTTGTGGGACTGTGAGAAAACATAGAAAAACAAGTTTTCTTGAAGAACAGGTCAGATGCAAAATTTTGTAACAGAATGACGGCACCGACAGCACAAGCCATTATTCTGTTAACAAACGTTGCATTTGCACTGGTGTAAATGTGTTCTTGTAACATGTTCAGTGGAAGTTGTTAAAAGTCGTCCTTGTGCATATAAGGGTCTGGTTTGTTCAACTTGGGAATCATTGTTTTTTGTTTGACATACATTTTAAAGTGAAAACTCTGACTCTCAGCATCACTCTCTTATCATGTAATTTCCCCAATCACATCAATTTGGCTAGCTAACAGCTAACAGCTAACTTTACGTGGATAAATTTGCTAGGTCATTATCTCTAAATATTGTTTGATTTGCTTGCCAGAAGTGGCGAGGAAACAACTTCACCAGGACAATTTTAGACTCAAAATATAGGCTACTAGCTGATTTCAAGCTCTTTCCAAAAGTCTTCTCTGATGAAGCAAGCTAAAAAAAACACACGTTGCTTCCTTAGCTAGTTAGCTACATGCCGAATCAATATGCTACCCTCACGTACTGTAGCCTATCTGAAATGACATTAACTGTGTTTACTGATGGTGAAAAGCATGCAGTTACTGGCTGTGTAACTATAATATGGAGCTAAATGTGCACATGTTCTTTGCATGGAATAATCTAAAATTAATAGGTGATCCTATTACAACCAAATTTAGTTGGTAACATTTAGTTGGCAACTCCTTGAAAATGGCACGCAGTTGTCAATTGTTTTAGCGGAGTGGGGGCCTCTAGCGGAGTGGGGGCCTCTGCCCCCCAGCAGACAAATCCAACGTTCTGCACTTTAACCCAACGTTTACTGATAACAATCTATTGTTGTGTTGTTCTAGAAGGCCTACTCTGGGGAAACTGACTGGGTGTGTCTGTTGCTCATCTGCTTAATGGGAATGACTCTGACTAGCAGCCCAGTCCCTGAGGAAAACATTAACTGATGCTTCCTGGTCAAATCTTTGTGTGTGTGTTTTTCCTTTCCTTTCAAATCAAATCAAATTGTATTGGTCACATACACATGGTTAGCAGATGTTAATGCGAGTGTAGCGAAATGCTTGTGCTTCTAGTTCCGACCATGCAGTAATATCTAACAAGTAATCTAACAGGAATCTAAAGGAATGATTAAGAATATGTGCATATAAATATATGGATGAGCGACGGCCGAACGACATAGGCAAGATGGAGTAGATGGTATAGAGTACAGTACGTGTATATACATATGAGATGAGTAATGTAGGGTATGTAAACATTATAGAAAGTGGAATTGTTTAAAGTGACTAGTGATACATTTATTACATCCAATTTTTAATTATTAAAGTGGCTAGATATTTGAGTCAGCACTAGCCTCTCTGATGGCCTTGAGATAGAAGCTGTTTTTCAGTCTCTCGGCCCCTGCTTTGATGCACCTGTACTGACCTCACCTTCTGGATGATAGCGGGGTGAATCAAATCAAATCAAATGTATTTATAAAGCCCTTCGTACATCAGCTGATATCTCAAAGTGCTGTACAGAAACCCAGCCTAAAACCCCAAACAGCAAGCAATGCAGGTGTAGAAGCACGGTGGCTAGGAAAAATTCCCTAGAAAGGCAGTGAACAGGCAGTGGCTCGGGTGGTTGTTGTCCCTGATGATCTTTTTGGCCTTCCTGTGACATCGGGTGCTGTAGGTGTCCTGGAGGGCAGGTAGTTTGCCCCCGGTGATGCGTTGTGCAGACCTCACTACCCTCTGGAGAGCCTTACGGTCGTGGGCGGAGCAGTTGCCTTACCAGGCGGTGATACAGCCCGACAAGATGCTCTCGATTGTGCATCTGTAGAAGAGTGCTTTTGGTGACGAGCCGCATTTCTTCAGCCTCCTGATTATTGTAGGCAGGTTTCAAAATAAGAGGCACTTCCTGATTGGATTTTCCTCAGGCTTTCACCTGCAATATCAGTTCTGTTATACTCACAGACAATATTTTTACAGTTTTGGAAACTTTAGAGTGTTTTCTATCCTAATCTGACAATTATATGCATATTCTAGTTTCTGGGGCTGAGAAATAGGCAGTTTCAAATGGGTACGGTTTTTAGCCAAAAACTAAAATACTGCCCCCTACACGCAAAAGGTTAAACACTTATCTTAGATCAATGTTTATGATGAGTATTTCTATAATTTGATGTGGATCTCTGCACTTTGACCGGATGTTTGTTTGAGACAATGCATTTCTGAACAGCAGACCTCACTACCCTCTGGAGAGCCTTACGGTTGTGGGCTGAGCAGTTGCCGTACCCGGCGGTGATACGTTATGGAGACACTGTTTCTGTGTTACTGTATGTTCTGTGTGTTTATGGAGACACTGTCTCTGTGTTACTGTATGTTTTGTGTGTTTATGGAGACACTGTCTCTGTGTTACTGTATGTTCTGAGTGTTTATGGAGACACTATTTCTGTGTTACTGTATGTTCTGTGTGTTTATGGAGACACTGTTGCTGTGTTACTGTATGTTCTGTGTGTTTATGGAGACACTGTTTCTGTGTTACTGTATGTTCTGAGTGTTTATGAAGACACGGTTTCTGTGTTAATGTATGTTCTGAGTGTTTAGGGAGACACTGTTTCTGTGTTACTGTATGTTCTGAGTGTTTATGGAGACACTGTTTCTGTGTTACTGTATGTTCTGAGTGTTTATGGAGACACGGTTTCTGTGTTACTGTATGTTCTGAGTGTTTGCTTTGACCTTTAGATTTAAAGAACAGTTAAAGTTCACCATTGGTCTTATAGGTTTACAAACAGCTAAAGTTCACCATTGGTCTTATAGGTTTACAAACAGCTAAAGTTCACCATTGGTCTTATAGGTTTACAAACAGCTGAAGTTCACCATTGGTCTTATAGGTTTACAAACAGCTAAAGTTCACCATTGGTCTTATAGGTTCACAAACAGCTAAAGTTCACCATTGGTCTTATAGGTTTACAAACACCTAAAGTTCACCATTGGTCTTATAGGTTTACAAACAGCTAAAGTTCACCATTGGTCTTATAGGTTTACAAACAGCTAAAGTTCACCATTGGTCTTATAGGTTCACAAACAGCTAAAGTTCACCATTGGTCAGGTTTACAAACAGTAAAGTGTACAAACAGTTGAAGTTGACCATTGGTCTTAGATGTTTACAAAAATAGTAACGTTTACAAACAGTTAACGTTGACCATTAGACTTATAGGTTTACAAACAGTTAACGTTGACCATTAGACTTATAGGTTTACAAACAGTTAACGTTGACCATTAAACTTAAAGGTTTACAAACAGTTAAAGTTGACGATTAGACTTATAGGTTTACAAACAGTTAACGTTGACCATTAAACTTAAAGGTTTACAAACAGTTAACGTTGACCATGTAACTCTCCGGGTGTCGTAAGTGTGGAGTCAGACGCAGGAAACAGAGAGTGCAATGCTGTGCTCTTTAATGCCCCAAGGCACCACAGGGTGCTCACAACCAAACGGCCCCAAACACGGGCAATGAAAATGTACAACTGAAATACACGACCAGGAACAAACACGTTCCTCTACTACAGAACCGAAGGTCACAATAATTAATCCCGCACAACAAACAGGCGGGCCGGCTGTCTAATAAAGCCCAACTACTCATTCACCAACAGGTGCTACCAATAAACATACAAGGAGGGGGAGGAAAGACAATCAGTGGCAGCTAATAGGCCGGTGACGACGACCGCCGAGTGCCACCCGACCGGGAAGGGAAGCCACCCTCGGTCGGACTCGTGACAGACCATTAGACTTAAAGGTTTACAAACAGTTGACCATTGAGGGCACTTGCCAAAGTTGCCTGCATTATCCAAGAGTCACCCAGAATATCCATGACTTTCATTGTTTGGCAGGAAAACCTTGATAATATGCAGATTGCTTTAGAATGAACTGCTGTGTTTATCTGTGTACTTCGTCTGTTACTGATTACAGATTACATGACAAATAAAGTTATCATTAATGTAATCCTTTGGATTACTCTAAATGAGTAACGTCATTACTTGGATTACTTGTGGATTACGTTACTGCCCAACCCTGTGTGTTTGCATGTTTGTGCATGCGTTCTTAGGCGTGTGTGCTTATGTTCCTGTTTATCTGAGTGTGTGTGTTCTCCTAGCCTGGGGCAGTCAGATCTCTTAGGTTCAGATCCACCATAACACCTGGCTCCACTTCCCTTCCCCTAGGCTGGGGCAGTCAGATCTCTAAGGTTCAGATCCACCATAACACCTGGCTCCACTTCCCTCCCCCTAGGCTGGGGCAGTCAGATCTCTTAGGTTCAGATCCACCATAACACCTGGCTCCACTTCCCTCCCCCTAGGCTGGGGCAGTCAGATCTCTTAGGTTCAGATCCACCATAACACCTGGCTCCACTTCCCTCCTCCTAGGCTGGGGCAGTCAGAGCTCTAAGGTTCAGATCCACCATAACACCTGGCTCCACTTCCCTGGACACAACCTGCGCTGGATCCTCACATTCACTCTGCTGTTTGTCCACGTCTGTGAGATCGCTGAGGGAATCGTCTCCAACAAGTAAGAAACCCCCTAAAACTACTTCCTGTTACCAAAGAGGTAGTGTACTGTGGAAAAGGAAACGTTAGTAGCTGGTCAGAAGCCAGTGTTCACATGAGATTTTGTTCTGCGTTGCTGAGATTACAGAAGAAGTGCTATTCCTCTCTGTCATTGTTGAATGCTAAAACGAATGACTCCCAAGTTTCAGGTGCAGTGAAGTATTGAATTTCCTTGCTTCCCTCCAGACCAATGTTTATAGAAAAATGAAACCACTGTCCCTCAAAATAACCCCACTCTCCAGTTTACCCAGACTGCAACCAATAAGATCCTCCACAATGCTGCAGCAACACAAAGCTATGATCGGAGCCATCGTCTGATGCATCACAAACCCTGCATCAAAACCTGCTGATTGCACCACCTGCTTATTTAGTGGCTGAAGCTAGCAGCTTCCTTCCATGTTTCAGTGTCGCACAACATTTGATAAAAATATATTTCAATTTTGGTGTGGTGGGGGACAAAAAATTAAGAGTACAGATTATTGTATGGTACAATATACAGGCGTTTTTGAGAAGGATAATTTGAAAAATAAAATTGTATTGAGTAAATGTATTTATTGGTTTCTTTTCATTTAAAAAATGTTATTTGTTGATGTAAAAAATAGAAATGTGCTGATTTTAAGCTTGTGTCATTAGATTCGTTGGTGGGGTTGTGATAAATTATTGCGAAAAATGGGGTCCCCAGCAATCCTGGCGAAAAAGTTTGAATTCCACTGGGTTAACTGTATGTTAACTGTATGTTAACTGTATGAGACTGAATACAACGTCAACCTATAAAGCAGAGATACATGGCATAACAAATGGACTTTGTTTCTTTGAGTATTGATGCAACCTCCTGTCTCTCCATCCTTTCAGACAGATGGACACCAATCACCTCCACCTCTTTATGCCAGCGTTTATGGGTTTCATAGCAGCCACTACATCTGTGGTGTACTACCACAACATAGAAACCTCCAACTTCCCCAAACTACTGCTGGGTGAGTCAAAATGATACCATCAGTGCATTCATTACTCCAAATGAACAGTTAGTGTTTGAGCAGCGCTGAATCAGCCTCCCTTTGGTACAGTAGTTTAGAGGCTATGGCAGATGGCCCAAACACAGTTCGCTACACATGAACCATTCTGCTGTACATCATAAAGTATACTTGTCATACATCTCTGGGGAAAGTAGTGCACGAAGTGACCAACCTCCTCCTTCCTCAGCTCTGTTTATCTACTGGGTTCTGGCGTTCATCACCAAGTCCATCAAGCTGTGGAAGTTTGCAGAGTACGGCGTTGGAGTGCTGCACCTGAGGTTCTGTATCACAGCCCTGCTGGTCGTTCTGTACGGACTCCTCATGGCTGTAGAGATCAACGTCATCAGGGTCAGGGTGAGTTAGAACACTGGTGGACTGACTGCTTCCTGGGTCAGGGGTCATAGAGGTTCTATATAAAGACAAGAAGGAAGAGGAGGATGTGATGCGGTGTACTGATGTGATCTGATAGCAGATGCATGGTCTTTATTTCAGCTCCTGTTGGATTTGTACTTTTTTACCTGGTGTGTATGTGTCTGTCTCTGTCTTTGTGTCCTGGTGTCCGTGTAGAGGTACGTGTTCTTCGCCAACCCCCAGAAGGTAAAGCCTCCAGAGGACCTTCAGGACCTGGGAGTGAGGTTCCTCCAGCCCTTCGTCAACCTCCTCTCCAAGGCCACATACTGGTGGATGAACCCCCTGATTATAGGTTCGTTTCCTAGGTTCCTTCCTTCCAGGTGTTTTTCCTGGCCACTGTTCTTCCGCTTCTGCATTGATTGCTGTTTGGGGTTCAGGCTGGGTGTCTGTAAAGTACTTTGTGACAGCTACTGATGTTAAAATGACTTTGATTGATGTACAATTATCTGGATGGATTGAATGCTTGATCACAGGAGCCCATAAAAGACCCATTGAGCTGAAGAAGATTGGCAAACTCCCCATCGCCATGAGAGCCCTCACCAACTACCTGAAGCTCAAAGACGCCTACGAGGATCAGAGGGTGAGTGGAGGAGGGAGTGACAGAGTTTCATATTCTGCTTCTGACAGTGACATACCATTCAATGGATCCCCAGTGCAGTGACATACCATTCAATGGATCCCCAGTGCAGTGACATACCATTCAATGGATCCCCAGTGCAGTGACATACCATTCAATGGATCCCCAGTGCAGTGACATACCATTCAATGGATCCCCAGTGCAGTGACATACCATTCAATGGATCCCCAGTGCAGTGACATACCATTCAATGGATCCCTGCTTTAATTTAATTAGAACATTCTGATCAGATTCTCTACAGTTAAAACTCTGTGTGTTAGATATATTACACTTGTATCCTATACACATGTCAAGCCCGGGATAGGTTTGAATATATCTCTAAAGACTGTCCATTATAATTGGGGCGGAAATTGGGGCAGAAATTGGGGCGGCAGGGTAGCCTAGTGGTTAGAGAGTTGGGCTAGTAATCAAAATGGTTGCAAGTTTGAATCCCCGAGCTGACAAGGTACAAATCTGTCGTTCTGCCCCTGAACAGGCAGTTAACCCACTGTTCCTAGGCCGTCATTGAAAATAAGAATTTGTTCTTAACTGACTTGCCTAGTTAAATAAAGGTTAAATAAATAAATAATGTAGTCTGGCGAACCAGACTCTGTAATCAGGTAGTCTCATCTTCACTCTGAGATGAAGGTTCATTGTAGTGGAACTCTCCTGTGTAGTTGTAACCCTTCCATCCCTGTCCCCTCCCCCTCCTAGCAGAATGCCGAGGACCCAGAGAAGGCTCCATCCATCTGGCGCTCTATGTACCGGGCATTTGGCCGACCCATCCTCCTCAGCAGTACCTTCCGTTACCTGGCGGATCTGCTGGGCTTCGCCGGGCCACTCTGCATCTATGGCATCGTCGAACATCTCAACAAAAAGCCCGTCAAGGAAGGGAGTGTGGTGTGTAATTACTGTTCCCATCGGCCCATAACTCTGTTCCTGGTCCCATAATTACTGTTCCCATCGGCCCATAACTCTGTTCCTGGTCCCATAATTACTGTTCCCATCGGCCCATAACTCTGTTCCTGGTCCCATAATTACTGTTCCCATCGGCCCATAACTCTGTTCCTGGTACCATAATTACTGTTCCCATCGACCCATAACTCTGTTCCTGGTCCCATAATTACTGTTCCCATCAGCCCATAACTCTGTTCCTGGTCCCATAATTACTATTCCCATCGACCCATAACTCTGTTCCTGGTCCCATAATTACTGTTCCCATCAGCCCATAACTCTGTTCCTGGTCCCATAATTACTGTTCCCATCAGCCCATAACTCTGCTCCTGGTACCATAATTACTGTTCCCATCGGCCCATAACTCTGTTCCTGGTACGATAATTACTGTTCCCATCGGCCCATAACTCTGCTCCTGGTACCATAATTACTGTTCCCATCGGCCCATAACTCTGTTCCTGGTCCCATCGGCCCATAACTCTGTTCCTGGTCCCATAATTACTGTTCCCATCGGCCCATAACTCTGCTCCTGGTCCCATCGGCCCATAACTCTGCTCCTGGTACCATAATTACTGTTCCCATCGGCCCATAACTCTGTTCCTGGTCCCATCGGCCCATAACTCTGCTCCTGGTCCCATCGGCCCATAACTCTGCTCCTGGTACCATAATTACTGTTCCCATCGGCCCATAACTCTGTTCCTGGTACCATAATTACTGTTCCCATCGGCCCATAACTCTGTTCCTGGTACCATAATTACTGTTCCCATCGGCCCATAACTCTGTTCCTGGTACCATAATTACTGTTCCCATCGGCCCATAACTCTGTTCCTGGTACCATAATTACTGTTCCCATCGGCCCATAACTCTGCTCCTGGTCCCATCGGCCCATAACTCTGCTCCTGGTCCCATAATTACTGTTCCCATCGGCCCATAACTCTGCTCCTGGTCCCATAATTACTGTTCCCATCGGCCCATAACTCTGTTCCTGGTCCCATCGGCCCATAACTCTGTTCCTGGTCCCATAATTACTGTTCCCATCGGCCCATAACTCTGCTCCTGGTCCCATAATTACTGTTCCCATCGGCCCATAACTCTGCTCCTGGTACCATAATTACTGTTCCCATCGGCCCATAACTCTGTTCCTGGTCCCATAATTACTGTTCCCATCGGCCCATAACTCTGTTCCTGGTACCATAGTTACTGTTCCCATCGGCCCATAACTCTGTTCCTGGTACCATAGTTCCTGTTCGTTCCTTCTATGTTATGCCCGTCCATTACGGCTCATTCAAGTGATTCAATTTGATACAGCAGACGTCTTGTTTGTGTGACACATTCCTCCATGTTGTTGTGACTGTTGGCTAGTTAGCTCCATAGAGATAAATCGTTTATTATATAGTTAGCTCACTGTCTGACGCTGTGGGTTGTGTCATCGACATCGTACCGCCATGAGGGCGCAGCAGGGTGGTCTGCTCGTCTTCTCATGATGACTCACTTCCTCTGTGATGTCATGAGGCGTCGACAGCGCCATTGTTCCCAACCCTGTCCCTGTCCCAGCCACCACGTCACCCCCATTAGACCAATTATATTATAGACACAAATGATCCCACAGCATATTTCACACCCTCACACACACACAGATACAGAAACACACACACACTTTCCTCAACTAACTTTTAAAGGTACACCAGAAATCCATTTAGGACACAGAAATAAACTATCCTGGGACCTGTGGGGAGTCAGCAGCACTGAACTGATGAACTAAGGTAGAGCATCATGTTAGAGGGCTGAACAGAGGAACGTCCCTCTCTGAAGTAGAGCATCATGTCAGAGGGCTGAACAGAGGAACGTCTCTCTGAAGTAGAGCATCATGTCAGAGGGCTGAACAGAGGAACGTCTCTCTGAAGTAGAGCATCATGTTAGAGGGCTGAACAGAGGACCGTCTCTCTAAAGTAGAGCATCATGTTAGAGGGCTGAACAGAGGACCGTCTCTCTAAAGTAGAGCATCATGTTAGAGGGCTGAACAGAGGACCGTCTCTCTAAAGTAGAGCATCATGTTAGAGGGCTGAACAGAGGAACGTCTCTCTAAAGTAGAGCATCATGTTAGAGGGCTGAACAGAGGAACGTCTCTCTAAAGTAGAGCATCATGTTAGAGGGCTGAACAGAGGAACGTCTCTCTAAAGTAGAGCATCATGTTAGAGGGCTGAACAGAGGACCTCTCTCTAAAGTAGAGCATCATGTCAGAGGGCTGAACAGAGGCATGTCTCTCTAAAGTAGAGCATCATGTCAGAGGGCTGAACAGAGGAACGTCTCTCTGAAGTAGAGCATCATGTCAGAGGGCTGAACAGAGGCATGTCTCTCTAAAGTAGAGCATCATGTTAGAGGGCTGAACAGAGGAACGTCTCTCTAAAGTAGAGCATCATGTCAGAGGGCTGAACAGAGGAACATCTCTCTAAAGTAGAGCATCGTGCACAGTGCCGGTGTCAGAGAGCTGAACAGAGGAACATCTCTCTAAAGTAGAGCATCGTGCACAGTGCCGGTGTCAGAGGGCTGAACAGAGGAACAGAGAGTTTAGGCTGAAGTACTGCAGGCGTGCATTTCTAAGTGACATGGAAAATTCCTCACTCATCTCACACTCTCTCACTCTCTGTCCTTCTCTGTGTGTGACAGGGTCTGGGTAGTGACGGGGTCTGGGTAGTGTCAGGTCTTGCTTTTTACAGTCCCCTACATCTGCTCTAACCTACTATCTGTGTGTGTGTGTGTGTGTGTGTGTGTGTGTGTGTGTGTGTGTGTGTGTGTGTGTGTGTGTGTGTGTGTGTGTGTGTGTGTGTGTGTGTGTGTGTGTGTGTGTGTGTGTGTGTGTGTGTGTGTGTGTGTGTGTGTGTGTGTGTGTGACTGTCTATCAGGTCCCCTATTTTGAGGTCTACTTCATGTCATCCAACGAGCTGCTCCAGAATACGTCAGTGCTGGCTGTTCTGCTGTTCCTGGCCCTGGTGCTACAGCGGACCTTCCTACAGGCCTCCTACTATGTCACCATAGAGACCGGCATCAACCTCCGTGGAGCCCTGCTGGTGACTGACTGGAGGATTCTGGGATTTGTAGGATACTGCGTCACCGATTCTCCATCCTTTACCCAAAGTGTTCACTTGTTCATAAAAAGTGTTCTCTGTCATAGATTTAAAAACATTAGATGTGTAGTCATTGGCTGACGGGAGTTTCTGCCGTTGTTCAATTCATGACGGGGAGTGGGGAGGTGCAAAAATAAAGTGGGGACTTGGGACAGCCGTAGGCAGTCACAGAGGTGGAGAATCGGGACAGCCGTAGACAGTCACAGAAGTGGAGAATCTGGACAGCCGTAGACAGTCACAGAGGTGGAGAATCGGGACAGCCGTAGACAGTCACAGAGGTGGAGAATCGGGACAGCCGTAGACAGTCACAGAGGTGGAGAATCTGAACAGCCCTAGGCAGTCACAGAGGTGGAGAATCGGGACAGCCGTAGACAGTCACAGAGGTGGAGAATCGGGACAGCCGTAGACAGTCACAGAGGTGGAGAATCACAGCCGTAGACAGTCACAGAGGTGGAGAATCGGGACAGCCGTAGACAGTCACAGAGGTGGAGAATCGGGACAGCCGTAGACAGTCACAGAGGTGGAGAATCGGGACAGTCATAGGCAGTCACAGAGGTGGAGAATCTGAACAGCCCTAGGCAGTCACAGAGGTGGAGAATCGGGACAGCCGAAGGCAGTCACAGAGGTGGAGAATCGGGACAGTCATAGGCAGTCACAGAGGTGGAGAATCTGGACAGCCGTAGGCAGTCACAGAGGTAGAGAATCAGCACAGGTGAAGGCAGTCACAGAGGTGGAGAATCGGGACAGTCATAGGCAGTCACAGAGGTGGAGAATCGGGACAGCCGTAGGCAGTCACAGAGGTGGAGAATCGGGACAGCCGAAGGCAGTCACAGAGGTGGAGAATCGGGACAGCCGTAGACAGTCACAGAGGTGGAGAATCAGGACAGTCATAGGCAGTCACAGAGGTGGAGAATTGGGACACCCGAAGGCAGTCACAGAGGTGGAGAATCGGGACAGCCGTAGGCAGTCACAGAGGTGGAGAATCGGGACAGCCGTAGGCAGTCACAGAGGTGGAGAATCGGGACAGCCGTAGACAGTCACAGAGGTGGAGAATCGGGACAGCCGTAGACAGTCACAGAGGTGGAGAATCGGGACAGCCGTAGACAGTCACAGAGGTGGAGAATCGGGACAGCCGTAGGCAGTCACAGAGGTGGAGAATCGGGACAGCCGTAGGCAGTCACAGAGGTGGAGAATCGGGACAGTCATAGGCAGTCACAGAGGTGGAGAATCTGGACAGCCGTAGGCAGTCAC
Source organism: Oncorhynchus clarkii lewisi (assembly GCF_045791955.1). Lineage (NCBI taxonomy): Eukaryota > Metazoa > Chordata > Actinopteri > Salmoniformes > Salmonidae > Oncorhynchus > Oncorhynchus clarkii. The sequence goes on from NC_092167.1 coordinate 4,957,922, forward strand.
AGAGGTAGAGAATCAGCACAGGTGAAGGCAGTCACAGAGGTGGAGAATCGGGACAGTCATAGGCAGTCACAGAGGTGGAGAATCGGGACAGCCGTAGGCAGTCACAGAGGTGGAGAATCGGGACAGCCGAAGGCAGTCACAGAGGTGGAGAATCGGGACAGCCGTAGACAGTCACAGAGGTGGAGAATCAGGACAGTCATAGGCAGTCACAGAGGTGGAGAATTGGGACACCCGAAGGCAGTCACAGAGGTGGAGAATCGGGACAGCCGTAGGCAGTCACAGAGGTGGAGAATCGGGACAGCCGTAGACAGTCACAGAGGTGGAGAATCGGGACAGCCGTAGACAGTCACAGAGGTGGAGAATCGGGACAGCCGTAGACAGTCACAGAGGTGGAGAATCGGGACAGCCGTAGACAGTCACAGAGGTGGAGAATCGGGACAGCCGTAGGCAGTCACAGAGGTGGAGAATCGGGACAGCCGTAGACAGTCACAGAGGTGGAGAATCGGGACAGCCGTAGACAGTCACAGAGGTGGAGAATCGGGACAGCCGTAGGCAGTCACAGAAGTGAATGTGCTGTATCTGGTAGGTTGTTAATGTCCTCTGTCCTGTCCGTTTCCTAGGCGATGATCTACAACAAGATCCTGCGTCTGTCCACCTCTAACATGTCCATGGGAGAGATGACCCTGGGCCAGATCAACAACCTGGTTGCCATAGAAACCAACCAGCTCATGTGGTTCCTCTTCCTGTGTCCCAACCTCTGGGCCATGCCAGTGCAGGTGGGTTTTGACTAGATAGAATTCAGCTTATGTCGAAATGTACTTTTCGTAGCAGGTTAGGAGAATTTACGCAGTAGGTTAGGATAATTAACGTAGCAGGTTAGGAGAATTTACGCAGTAGGTTAGGATAATTAACGTAGCAGGTTAGGAGAATTTACGCAGTAGGTTAGGATAATTAACGTAGCAGGTTAGGAGAATTTACGCAGTAGGTTAGGATAATTAACGTAGCAGGTTAGGAGAATTTACGCAGTAGGTTAGGATAATTAACGTAGCAGGTTAGGAGAATTTACGCAGTAGGTTAGGATAATTAACGTAGCAGGTTAGGAGAATTAGGTTAAGGTTAGGAAAAGGGTTAGTGTTAGCTAAAATGCAACAACAACAAAAAACTTTTGAGGTCAATTTGACGTAAGTGTAGGTGGGGCCATGCTGGTAAGATTCAATCTATCTGGACATAGTCTCTATGTATGATGCGGCCAACAACCTGATCTTAAATTAACAAGTATGTATTTTTTAAGCCATTATCTGCCAGTACCAATATGACTGTAATATTATGCATCAATAATATATCCCTAATAATTCCCTAATAACTCCATAATATATCCCACAAAGCTCCCTAATTTATTCCTAATAACTCCCTAAAATATCACTAATATATCCCTAATACATCCCTCATAACTCCCTAATAACTCCCTAATAACTCCCTAATATATCCCTTATAACTCTAATAACTCCCTAATATATCCCTAATATATCACTAATATATCCCTAATATATCCCTCATAACTCCCTAATATATCCCTAATATATCACTAATATATCCCTAATATATCCCTCATAACTCCCTAAAAGCTCCATAATATATCCCTAATAACTCCCTAACATATCACTAATATATCCCTAATATATCCCTAATAACTCCCTAATATATCCCTCATAACTCCATAATATATCCCTAATATATCCCTAATAACTCCCTAATATATCCCTAATAACTCCCTAATATATCCCTCATAACTCCCTCATAACTCCATAATATATCCCTAATATATCCCTAATATATCTCTTATAACTCTAATATATCCCTAATATATCACTAATATATCCCTAATATATCCCTAATATATCCCTAATATATCCCTTATAACTCTAATATATCCCTAATATATCACTAATATATCACTAATATATCCCTAATATATCCCTAATATATCCCTAATATATCCCTAATATATCACTAATATATCCCTAATATATCCCTAATATATCCCTAATATATCACTAATATTTCCCTAATATATCCCTAATATATCCCTTATAACTCTAATATATCCCTAATATATCCCTAATATATCCCTAATATATCACTAATATATCCCTAAAATATCCCTAATATATCACTAATATATCCCTAATATATCCCTTATAACTCTAATATATCCCTAATATATCCCTAATATATCCCTAATATATCCCTTATAACTCTAATATATCCCTCATAACTCCATAATATATCCCTAATATATCCCTAATAACTCCCTAATATATCCCTCATAACGCCCTAATAACTCCCTAATATATCTCTAATAACTCCCCAATATATCCCAAATAACTCCCCAATATATCCCTAATAACTCCCCAATATATCCCTCATATCTTTGTGTTGTGTTCCTGCTCAGATTGTGATGGGCGTGATCTTGCTGTACTACCTGCTGGGGACCAGTGCTCTGATTGGAGCTTCAGTCATCGTGCTGCTGGCTCCAGTCCAATACCTGATCGCTACCAAGCTGGCTGACACCCAGAAGAGCACCCTGGTGAGTCACCCTCTGTTCACGTTGAGACACTCAGGTTGTACACTGCCTGCACCAATCCCTTAGACCGTAGTTTCACTGTCTCTTTAGATATGAACCTGCAAGCTTTACCATCAATAAATAGCCTAGATTTGAGTGATTTCAGTTATTTTCTGTTGTGATGAGGGAAACAGTATATGATAAGGAAACAATAACCTTTAAAAACAGTTGAAGTGAGAATATATTTATATTATTTTGTAGTTTAAATCTTCAGTAAGGCATCGCCCTCTTCTGACAGGACCAGTCTACGGAACGTCTGAAGAAAACCACAGAGATTCTGAAGGGGATCAAGCTGCTGAAGCTGTACGCCTGGGAGAACATCTTCTGTGACAGTGTAGAAGATACCAGGGGCAAAGAGCTCACCAGCCTCCGCACCTTCGCCCTCTACACCTCCATGTCTAGTGAGACACACACACTTTTTATTTTTTTATTTTATTTTACCTTTATTTAACCAGGCAAGTCAGTTAAGAACAAATTCTTACACGGCTCAGTGGGTTAACTGCCTGTTCAGGGGCAGAACGACAGATTTTGTACCTTGTCAGCTCGGGGGTTTGAACTCGCAACCTTCCGGTTACTAGTCCAACGCTCTAACCACTAGGCTACCCTGCCGCCCCACACACACACCTTCACCCTCTACACCTCCATGTCTAGTGAGACACACACACACCTTGGCCCTCTACACCTCCATGTCTAGTGAGACACACACACACCTTGGCCCTCTACGCCTCCATGTCTAGTGAGACACACACACCTTGGCCCTCTACACCTCCAATAAGACACATCACCTCTGTTACTTTATAATAGCTATCACATCCTTTATTTTGAGCTGTGAAATCCCCCCATTTTGTCCAGTAAGACACTCACACTGCTTATATTCTGTCCTCATTTATATTTGGGGCTCAGTTTGACTTAAGAGCTTTGAAGTTTGAACATGTCTTTGTTCTCTCCAAAGGCTCTCTGTTGCTACATAATATGACCTCTTTTCCTCCCCAGTTTTCATGAATGCTGCTATCCCCATCGCTGCTGTGCTTGTGGTAAGAGGGTTTCTCATCATCCCTGTATCCTACAGGCCATTTTTCGGGCCAATTGTAGCTAGTGTTTTGCCAGCTCTGAAATCTGGTAACAAAACCAAACTGAGTATCTGTGTATCTTTGTGTCTCTGTCAGACGTTTGTCAGCCACGCCCTGATCAACAAGTCCAAACCCAGCTCCTCAGAGGCCTTCGCTGCTCTGGCCCTCTTCCACATCCTGGTTACCCCACTGTTCCTGCTCTCCACCGTGGTCCGCTTCGCAGTCAAGGCCATGGTCAGGTGAGAGGCCTACTGAGGACGCCCAGGGATACTGAATACTGGATAGTTACCAGTTAGACAATCTGCTGGAATCTTATTTGTATCATAGAAGGGTTATTTATGTGTGTGTGTGGGTGTGTGTGTGTGTGGGTGTGGGTGTGGGTTTGTGTGTGTCCTATCATATCGTGTCCTATCCACAGCGTCCAGAAGCTGGGTGAGTTCCTGCAGAGCGATGAGATTGGCGATGACAGCTGGAGGAACGGAGACATGTCTGTGTCCCTAGAGGCCTGTAAGAAACACCCTGGGGCGGTTAGTACACACACACACACACACACACACACACACACACACACACACACACACACACACACACACACACACACACACACACACACACACACACACACCACCATCCCTATTACCAAACACTGCCCCTATTACAGTCCTGAGTCGTGTTTAGTAGGGAACACTGAAGCAACATGTAAACTCAATGGTGTGTTTCGAGGTAGTCTCTTAGCGTTTCAGTCTGTTTATTCACTTTGGTCCCTAATGAACATGACCCAATTACTTATCTGTCCCTCTGCCAGAGCAGCTAATGCTGGACATTCAGCCAGCACAGCACAGAGCCTAATCCAGGAGCTATTCATTTACAGCCAGCATGGAATACAACAACTACTGTGTTACTACAGGGTTTCCACAGCTTCCAACACGGCTAATGGACTCGTCAGGATGATGTGATGGTTATGATGCTTTTCAACTGACCAAGTTTCAGAGCCAACGTGTTTCTAACTTCAAGCTGTTGGTGGAACTGCAGAGAAAGTGTCTGTTTGACCAGAGCAGATCTGGTCTCTGTAGAAGGAGGAACTGTAACTACACACCGTGTCAATCTAGCAGCAGTGTTTCATAAGAATCTCAACCAGGAGGCGTTAAGTTGCTGGTTGCTGCCAGTCTCGTCATGTCTTCAGCTGTTCTCAGGACTTTGACAGGTTTATTTCTGTGTTGGACTCCTCAGAAGGAGTGGAGGGAGACGGAGACCGAGTGGTGGAGGGGTTAGTGTGAGATGGAGGAGCCATTTGTTTAGGGCTGAAGAAGGGATGGAGGGATGTCTTGGGGATGAGGGGTAGGGGATAAGAAGCTCCCTCTGGGGACAGTCTCAGTCAGGGTCTGAGAGGGGGTCCTCCCTGGAGGTTACAGCGGATGAGGGGCCAAGTTTATCACTGAATGCAATCTCTCTCTTTCTGTTTTCTCACCCTCCCTTCATCTCCCTCTCCCCATTTCTGTCTTTCATTCTATCCCTCCCTCCCTCTCTCTCTCCCCCCTCTCCCTCCCTTCCTCTCCCCTCTCCCTCTCCCCTCTCCCTCCCCATCCCCCCCTCCCTCTCTCTCTCCCCCTCTCCCTCCCTTCCTCTCCCCTCTCCCTCTCTCCCTCCCTCCCCTTCTCTCCCTCCCTCTCCCCTCTCCCTCCCCATCCCCCTCCCTCCCTCTCCCTTCTCCCTCCCCATCCCCCCCCTACCTCTCTCTCTCCAGACCAAGGCTATAAACAGGAAGCAGCCCCTGCTCTACCAGATGGACAACTATGAGCAGCCAGCACGCAGACCACTGCGACCTAACGAGACTGAGGACGTGGCTGTCAAGGTCAGGGGTCAAAGTTCAACACCTCAACAAGCTCATTGGCCCTTCTTCTCAGGACCTGTGACACACACAGCACCGCACACACTGGCTGACTGCATGCACGGACACAGGAACAGACACGTAGGCTATCAACTCACAGACAAGCTGTAGCTCACGTACATGTGCAGCCATGTCACACACGTAGACACATAGACACGCAGAGGCTTCTGAGCTGGTCCGACAGTTGAGTCACACGTAGACACGTAGACACGCAGGGGCTTCTGAGCTGGAGTCTGACAGTTGAGTCACACGTAGACACGTAGACACGCAGGGGCTTCTGAGCTGGAGTCTGACAGTTGAGTCACACGTAGACACGTAGACATGCAGAGGCTTCTGAGCTGTAGTCTGACAGTTGAGTCACACGTAGACACGCAGGGGCTTCTGAGCTGGAGTCTGACAGTTGAGTCACACGTAGACACGTAGACACGTAGAGGCTTCTGAGCTGGAGTCCGACAGTTGAGTCACACGTAGACACGTAGACACGTAGAGGCTTCTGAGCTGGAGTCTGACAGTTGAGTCACACGTAGACACGTAGACACGCAGAGGCTTCTGAGCTGGAGTCCGACAGTTGAGTCACACGTAGACACGTAGACACGCAGAGGCTTCTGAGCTGGAGTCCGACAGTTGAGTCACACGTAGACACGCAGAGGCTTCTGAGCTGGAGTCTGACAGTTGAGTCACACGTAGACACGTAGACACGTAGAGGCTTCTGAGCTGGAGTCTGACAGTTGAGTCACACGTAGACACGTAGACACGTAGAGGCTTCTGAGCTGGAGTCTGACAGTTGAGTCACACGTAGACACGTAGACACGCAGAGGCTTCTGAGCTGGAGTCCGACAGTTGAGTCACACGTAGACACGTAGACACGTAGAGGCTTCTGAGCTGGAGTCCGACAGTTGAGTCACACGTAGACACGTAGACACGCAGAGGCTTCTGAGCTGGAGTCTGACAGTTGAGTCACACGTAGACACGTAGACACGCAGAGGCTTCTGAGCTGGAGTCTGACAGTTGAGTCACACGTAGACACGTAGACACGCAGAGGCTTCTGAGCTGGAGTCCGACAGTTGAGTCACACGTAGACACGTAGACACGCAGAGGCTTCTGAGCTGGAGTCCGACAGTTGAGTCACACGTAGACACGTAGACACGTAGACACGCAGGGGCTTCTGAGCTGGAGTCTGACAGTTGAGTCACACGTAGACACGTAGACACGCAGGGGAGCTTCTGAGCTGGAGTCTGACAGTTGAGTCACACGTAGACACGTAGACACGCAGGGGCTTCTGAGCTGGAGTCTGACAGTTGAGTCACACGTAGACACGTAGACACGCAGAGGCTTCTGAGCTGGAGTCTGACAGTTGAGTCACACGTAGACACGTAGACACGCAGGGGCTTCTGAGCTGGAGTCTGACAGTTGAGTCACACGTAGACACGTAGACACGCAGGGCTTCTGAGCTGGAGTCTGACAGTTGAGTCACACGTAGACACGTAGACACGTAGAGGCTTCTGAGCTGGAGTCTGACAGTTGAGTCACACGTAGACACGTAGACACGCAGAGGCTTCTGAGCTGGAGTCTGACAGTTGAGTCACACGTAGACACGTAGACACGCAGAGGCTTCTGAGCTGGAGTCTGACAGTTGAGTCACACGTAGACACGTAGACACGCAGAGGCTTCTGAGCTGGAGTCTGACAGTTGAGTCACACGTAGACACGTAGACACGTAGAGGCTTCTGAGCTGGAGTCCGACAGTTGAGTCACACGTAGACACGTAGACACGCAGAGGCTTCTGAGCTGGAGTCTGACAGTTGAGTCACACGTAGACACGTAGACACGTAGACACGTAGACACGCAGGGGCTTCTGAGCTGGAGTCCGACAGTTGAGTCACACGTAGACACGCAGAAGCTTCTGAGCTGGAGTCTGACAGTTGAGTCACACGTAGACACGTAGACACGCAGAGGCTTCTGAGCTGGAGTCTGACAGTTGAGTCACACGTAGACACGTAGACACGCAGAAGCTTCTGAGCTGGAGTCCGACAGTTGAGTCACACGTAGACACGTAGACACGTAGAGACTTCTGAGCTGGAGTCTGACAGTTGAGTCACACGTAGACACGTAGACACGTAGAGACTTCTGAGCTGGAGTCTGACAGTTGAGTCACACGTAGACACGTAGACACGCAGAGGCTTCTGAGCTGGAGTCTGACAGTTGAGTCACACGTAGACACGTAGAGACACGCAGGGGCTTCTGAGCTGGAGTCTGACAGTTGAGTCACACGTAGACACGTAGACACGCAGAGGCTTCTGAGCTGGAGTCTGACAGTTGAGTCACACGTAGACACGTAGACACGCAGAGGCTTCTGAGCTGGAGTCTGACAGTTGAGTCACACGTAGACACGTAGACACGTAGAGTCACGCACACGGGGCACGCAGAGGCTTCTGAGCTGGAGTCTGACAGTTGAGTCACACGTAGACACGTAGACACGCAGAGGCTTCTGAGCTGGAGTCTGACAGTTGAGTCACACGTAGACACGTAGACACGCAGAGGCTTCTGAGCTGGAGTCTGACAGTTGAGTCACACGTAGACACGCAGAAGCTTCACGCAGGGGCTTCTGAGCTGGAGTCTGACAGTTGAGTCACACGTAGACACGTAGACACGCAGAGGCTTCTGAGCTGGAGTCTGACAGTTGAGTCACACGTAGACACGCAGAAGCTTCTGAGCTGGAGTCTGACAGTTGAGTCACACGTAGACACGTAGACACGTAGAGACTTCTGAGCTGGAGTCCGACAGTTGAGTCACACGTAGACACGTAGACACGCAGAGGCTTCTGAGCTGGAGTCTGACAGTTGAGTCACACGTAGACACGTAGACACGCAGGGGCTTCTGAGCTGGAGTCTGACAGTTGAGTCACACGTAGACACGTAGACACGCAGGGGCTTCTGAGCTGGAGTCTGACAGTTGAGTTACACGTAGACACGTAGACACGCAGGGGCTTCTGAGCTGGAGTCCGACAGTTGTCCTCAAACCTTTAAACTGGCCTTTTTGTCACATCCGCCCGGGTCATTCACTCTAGTAACACGTGACACCACGGATGTTACCACTGTCTATCTCTCACCACGGATGTTACCACTGTCTATCTCTCACCACGGATGTTACCACTGTCTATCTCTCACCACGGATGTTACCACTGTCTATCTCTCACAGCAGATGTTACCACTGTCTATCTCTCACAGCAGATGTTACCACTGTCTATCTCTCACAGCAGATGTTACCACTGTCTATCTCTCACAGCAGAGGTTACCACTGTCTATCTCTCACAGCAGATGTTACCACTGTCTATCTCTCACAGCAGATGTTTCATCTCTTGGCCTGTCCATTGTGTGAAACACACCCTGAGGAGAAGTCAACATTTACCGACAGTTTAAACTCTCAGGACCCACATAATGAGTCAGAGGCAGGGGATTCTCATGAGAACAGAGAACCCTCATTAACTGACATGTTCTCAGCCCCTGTTCTGGTCTCTTTGGGGTCCACATCCTGTTGCTATCCCTGTGGACCCACAGCATTATTGTAGGCAGTCTGTTAATGAGCTTGGGGGCAGCAGGAGGGTCGAATGGATAGGCTGCTGCTGTGTGTGAACCAGACAAATCCTCTTTCTCTGTCTCCTCTCTCATCTCACCCGCTTTCTCTCTCTACCTATCTCACTGTCTCCCATTACCCCTTCTCTCTGCCTCTCTCTACCTTCCTCACTGTCTCCCATCACCACTTCTCTCTGCCTCTCTCTACCTTCCTCTCTGTCTCCCATCACCCCTTCTCTCTGCCTCTCTCTACCCTCCTCTGTCTCCCATTACCCCTTCTCTCTTCCTCTCTCTACCCTCCTCTGTCTCCCATTACCCCTTCTCTTTGCCTCTCTCAACTTTCCTCTGTCTCCCATCACCCCTTCTCTCTGCCTCTCTCTACCCTCCTCTGTCTCCCATCACCCCTTCTCTTTGCCTCTCTCTACCCTCCTCTGTCTCCCATTACCCCTTCTCTCTGCCTCTCTCTGTCTTCCTCTCTGTCTCCCATCACCCCTTCTCTCTGTCTTCCTCTCTGTCTCCCATCAACCCTTCTCTCTGTCTTCCGCTCTGTCTCATCAACCATTCTCTCTCCCTCTTTATTCCTCCCTCTCTCTTCTCTTCCATCTTATCACCCCATCTCTGCCTCCCAGCGTACCCGTATCTTCCTCCACTCCCTCTCTACCTCTCTCTACCCATATCTTCCTCCACTCCCTCTCTACCTCTCTCTACCCATATCTTCCTCCACTCCCTCTCTACCTCTCTCTACCCATATCTTCCTCCACTCCCTCTCTACCTCTCTCTACCCCTATCTTCCTCCACTCCCTCTCTACCTCTCTCTACCCATATCTTCCTCCACTCCCTCTCTACCTCTCTCTACCCCTATCCCAGCCTCCCTTTCAAGACTCCCCATCCCCTCTGGTCCTCACCCCCGTAACATCCGCTCTGTCTATTTACAAACTTAATTTACCAAGTCTCTTTTCTCAGCGGTAATAAGACGTCTGTCTTTCATTTTCAACTTGTATTTATTAGTTCTGTGTCACTGAATCTCAGATCTTGTGTGGTTTTGCTGTAGGGGATGGAAGGGAGGGGGGATTACTGGCTATAATAAACAGTAGAATCGGACAAGACATAAAACGCAACATAACTATGTAAACATGCTATTATATTTGTCTTAAAGACCTAAATGGTTCATTATTTCTATGTACACATACGTATCTAAACCACCAGCTGCAGACTATAACATGTAGGCTCCATGTCATGTAGGCTCCATGTCATGTAGGCTCCATGTCATGTAGGCTCCATGTCATGTAGGCTCCATGTCATGTAGGCACCATGTCATGTAGGTTCCATGTCATGTAGGCTCCATGTCATGTAGGCTCCATGTCATGTAGGCTCCATGTCTAATGCTTTTCTGTCAGCCTGATCCCACTGTATCCTGTTCAGGTGAACGGTGGATTCTTCACATGGGGAAGCAACTTGTCAACGTTGTCCGACATCAACATCTGCATTCCAACAGGTAACCCGATCCTGCTGGGAACACTATGGCAACGCCAGGCTGCGTCCTGTTTAGGAGGTCGTCGACAGTCAGTGTAGTATATCTAACACCAGCTGTGTGTGTGTTTGTGTGTGTGTGACAGTGTAGTATATCTCCCTGCTATGACCTCATGGCCCGTGGCCCGTAAGATATGACAGCTAAGACAAACAGGATAGGCTGGTCCTGGTAGTCCACTATTTGCTGCAGCTGAGGGAGTAGATGTGTTATGTAGGATATGTGGAACAGTGGAGGCTGGTGGGAGGAGCTATAGGAGGACAGGCTCATTATAATGGCTGGAATGTAATAAATGGAACGGTATCAAACGTATGGAAACTACATGATTGACTCCGTTCAATTAATTCTCCATTCTAGCCATTATAATGAGCCCATCCTCCTATAACTCATCCCACCAGCCTCCACTGATGTGGAAACATGACTGATCTAAATTGAGAGTGTAAAGATATCCCAATATCCTGTCCTACTTTTAAGCTTTAACCAGGGCTGTAACAGACATTATCAATGTCAGATTGACATAGAACAATCTGTTGTCTCTAATGCTTCATATAGTGTCTTCATACCTTCATATAGTGTCTTCTTATCTTTATATAGTGTCTTTATACCTTTATATAGTGTCTTCTTATCTTTATATAGTGTCTTCATACCTTCATATAGTGTCTTCTTATCTTTATATAGTGTCTTCTTATCTTTATATAGTGTCTTCTTATCTTTATATAGTGTCTTCTTATCTTTATATAGTGTCTTCTTATCTTTATATAGTGTCTTCATACCTTTATATAGTGTCTTCATACCTTTATATAGTGTCTTCTTATCTTTATATAGTGTCTTCATATCTTTATATAGTGTCTTCATACCTTTATATAGTGTCTTCATATGTTTATATAGTGTCTTCTTATCTTTATATAGTGTCTTCATATCTTTATATAGTGTCTTCATATCTTTATATAGTGTCTTCATACCTTTATATAGTGTCTTCATATGTTTATATAGTGTCTTCTTATGTTTATATAGTGTCTTCTTATCTTTATATAGTGTCTTCATACCTTTATATAGTGTCTTCATATGTTTATATAGTGTCTTCTTATGTTTATATAGTGTCTTCTTATCTTTATATAGTGTCTTCTTATCTTTATATAGTGTCTTCTTATCTTTATATAGTGTCTTCTTATCTTTATATAGTGTCTTCTTATCTTTATATAGTGTCTTCATATGTTTATATAGTGTCTTCATATGTTTATATAGTGTCTTCATACCTTTATATAGTGTCTTCATATCTTTATATAGTGTCTTCATACCTTTATATAGTGTCTTCATATCTTTATATAGTGTCTTCTTATCTTTATATAGTGTCTTCTTATCTTTATATAGTGTCTTCTTATCTTTATATAGTGTCTTCATACCTTTATATAGTGTCTTCATATCTTTATATAGTGTCTTCTTATCTTTATATAGTGTCTTCTTATCTTTATATAGTGTCTTCTTATCTTTATATAGTGTCTTCTTATCTTTATATAGTGTCTTCATATGTTTATATAGTGTCTTCATATGTTTATATAGTGTCTTCATACCTTTATATAGTGTCTTCATATCTTTATATAGTGTCTTCATACCTTTATATAGTGTCTTCATATCTTTATATAGTGTCTTCATACCTTTATATAGTGTCTTCATATGTTTATATAGTGTCTTCATATCTTTATATAGTGTCTTCTTATCTTTATATAGTGTCTTCATATGTTTATATAGTGTCTTCTTATGTTTATATAGTGTCTTCTTATCTTTATATAGTGTCTTCTTATCTTTATATAGTGTCTTCTTATCTTTATATAGTGTCTTCTTATCTTTATATAGTGTCTTCTTATCTTTATATAGTGTCTTCATACCTTTATATAGTGTCTTCATATCTTTATATAGTGTCTTCTTATCTTTATATAGTGTCTTCTTATCTTTATATAGTGTCTTCTTATCTTTATATAGTGTCTTCTTATCTTTATATAGTGTCTTCATATGTTTATATAGTGTCTTCATATGTTTATATAGTGTCTTCATACCTTTATATAGTGTCTTCATATCTTTATATAGTGTCTTCATACCTTTATATAGTGTCTTCATATCTTTATATAGTGTCTTCATACCTTTATATAGTGTCTTCATATGTTTATATAGTGTCTTCATATCTTTATATAGTGTCTTCTTATCTTTATATAGTGTCTTCATACCTTTATATAGTGTCTTCTTATCTTTATATAGTGTCTTCTTATCTTTATATAGTGTCTTCATACCTTTATATAGTGTCTTCTTATCTTTATATAGTGTCTTCTTATCTTTATATAGTGTCTTCATACCTTTATATAGTGTCTTCTTATCTTTATATAGTGTCTTCTTATCTTTATATAGTGTCTTCTTATCTTTATATAGTGTCTTCATATGTTTATATAGTGTCTTCTTATCTTTATATAGTGTCTTCTTATCTTTATATAGTGTCTTCTTATCTTTATATAGTGTCTTCTTATCTTTATATAGTGTCTTCATATCTTTATATAGTGTCTTCTTATCTTTATATAGTGTCTTCATACCTTTATATAGTGTCTTCTTATCTTTATATAGTGTCTTCTTGTCCTGTGTCTGATCTCCAGGTCAGCTGACCATGATCGTGGGCCAGGTGGGTTGTGGGAAGTCGTCCCTGTTGCTGGCCATGCTGGGAGAGATGCAGACCCTCAGTGGAAAGGTCTACTGGAGCAAGTGAGTGGTACCAACCGGCATAAGCTACATGTTAGAATGTCTATAATAGGGTGTAAATCTCTGGGGTCCTCATCTTTATTAGGTACTGAACATGCTGAGGTCCACTCAAAGACCAAGATGGACACACATCTCACTTCCTCTTTATCCCCCTCAGTCTCGTTTTGGGTCGTCGTGTCTTTCTAGAGTTGACTAGCTGTCAGACTCGTCCATTAAGTCCATGTGAAATGGGTGTTTCACTGTGCTTCTCCACCAATGCTAATCAAAGCCTTCATCTGTGGAATAAGAAGCCATTCCACCCTCCATCTTGTTGGTCCTGTGTGTTGTCCTTCCTGTGTCTGTGTCTGTGTCTGTCTCTGTGGCTGTGGTTGCTATGGAAGGAGAGCTGGCTGCTCCTCTGTCTCTCTGTACATCGCTCACTGTCTGCTTGCTGGGGACAGCTTTGCCTGAACTTTGACTGTCTAACATCATCTATCTATCTACTCATCTCTATAACACAACCTCACAGTCACCATCACTTATAAAGCTGGACCTTTCCATTTTCAACTCTCTGTCTTCACATATCTCTGTTATTCATATTTTTACAACAAAACAGAAAATCTATGTCCATCTCCTAGGGCCAAATCTTAATTTGAGATCTGCATTGACATTAATGTACTCTAATGTCAAATTAAGATTGGGTCGTCTGTGATGTTCTGGAGATGGATCTCTGATTAGCATTCATAGCATTAGCATTTAGACTGAAACCTGAGCGGAAGAACAGACACATGCTAATTGCTAACGAACTGGGCGTTGCAGCATTTTCTTGCCAACGACATATTGGCTGGGAGTTAGCGTGATTACTTGTCCAGGAAGTGTTCAATTGTATAATTGAATTAGATTGGATTGGGTTAAGTATTTGTTTGGGTTATTGAATGAATAATACTCTTCTGACCGGAAGGTTTTCATTTGGAGCTAGACTGAATGAAAACAGTGGTATTAGTTTGTTGTAGGTTTAGTAACTGTTGATTTGATTGTTCTCCATTAAGTCCCAGCCTGTTAATAAGCTGTAATATACCCTACCAATCTATTAAACACTTCTCTCCCTTCATACACTGCTATGAAACATGGTCCATATAGTTCTTTAAAGTTCTCTATGAGACTGATGGTGCACCACAGTTACCATTAGAACCACTATGTCTCCTCAATCTGTTTAGAACCGTAACGGCTGCTCTTCTTAGCAGTAATCCAAAAATGAAATTGACCTTTCCCAATAAAGTCCACTCTTGTGTGAGCGAACGAAGGTGCCAGTCAGTACCATAGCAGGACAGGTAGTCACCACGGGCCGTAGACACTAACCTCAGCCTTGTCTGTGTTCTGTCTTCTTCTGTCGTGGTTGTTTTCTATCTAAATCAGACTGCCTGTGAGTGAGATGCTGCACGAGGCCAACAGGTACTTTCTCTCTCGGGTTTACTCTTCCCATCTCACCCCTGTACAGTACATTCTACATTTACAAGTAATTTGGCTATTAGTTGACCATATGAATCATTTAGGTCTCAACACTTAAGTCATTTGGCTATTAGTTGACTTGTTGAATCATTTAGGCTAGTTTTGAATATACACCAAATATGTGAAAGGACTAGTGGCCCCAAGGACTGGGTTGAGAATGGTTGATTAAGCAGACACTGTTATCCCCACTGAATCCCACCCACCCTCATGTAGACCCACATCATTCTAGGAGAAGCCATAACACTATTAGAGCAGACAGTGTCCTGGGCCTGAGACAATGACAGTATCATGACAGTATGCCTGCACTGTTGAGGGAGGTCATTCTGTAGATAAAGCTGGATTAAATTGACTCTTGGCTCTCTGTCCAAATGTCTTCGCCCCAGGGCTGTAAGGACACTTCTGCTAGATTTACATTTGAACACACATACGTGACTCTGTACACACACACACACACACACACACACACACACACACACACACGCGCGCGTGCGGTTCATCTCTTCATGTGTAAAGGAAGTTGAAGTCGAGGTGGTTGTGTCTATCTGGCTGTACAGACTCTAACACATTGAACGTGACTTGCAGTTGTTTTGAGACGGATGGGTCTTTTGAAGAAACCAGGAGGTACCCCTTTTTAAACTTCCTCTGAAGGGACCCTGCCGTCACCCCCTTCCTCCCTTCCCCTGCCGGCACCCTCTTCCTCCCTTCCACTGCCATCATTATCTTTATCCCTCCCTAAATCCCTCCATTCCCCTGCCATCATTCCCTTTATCCCTCCCTCAATCCCTCCATTCCCCTGCCATCATTCCCTTTATCCCTCCCTCAATCCCTCCATTCCCCTGCCATCATTCCCTATATCCCTCCCTCCCTCCCTCAATCCCTCCATTCCCCTGCCATCATTCCCTATATCCCTCCCTCCCTCCCTCAATCCCTCCATTCCCCTGCCATCATTCTCTTTATCCCTCCCTCAATCCCTCCATTCCCCTGCCATCATTCCATGTATCCCTCCCTCAATCCCTCCATTCCCCTGCCATCATTCCATGTATCCCTCCCTCAATCCCTCCATTCTCCTGCCATCATTCCCTATATCCCTCCCTCAATCCCTCCATTCCCCTACCATCATTTCCCTCCATTCCCCTACCATCATTTCCCCCCCCCTCCATTCCTCAGTCATGGTGATCATTGAGTTGTTACTAGCTGGTCGTGGAGTGAGTCGTGGAGTGTTTGTGTGCTTCCATGCTGGGAGTCTGGGTCTGAAGTAACTGACTGAAAAGGCAGTTAAAGGGATAGAGATATATTTTGACACTGTGGATTCGCCTCCACAGTATGTTTTCAATAGGAGACAATAGGAATACAGTACACAAAGAGACCAACATCCTGGTCAGTGTGCATGACCCATAGCTAACGTCTTCATTCTCTCTTTCTCTTATATCGTACAATTACTCAGCCATTAATAACAGCTAAGGCTAACATGTGGTGGTGGGAACACTGGTACACAATGGTACACAAAGCACTGTGCCTTCAGATACATAATGCTCTTATCCTCAAGCATATCCTGTGGGTAGTTCTTTGGGTAGTTCTGCTGCACATCCAACAAGACCAACAAACTGGACTCCCAGCACATTGTTGTTATTTTGGTTCAACTCTTCCAGCTCATCATTAACCTGTGTTAGAAACCTAAACCCACTACCCCCACTCACTGCTTCATGTGCCTCAATGTTGACGTCTCAAAGACTACCCCCTCCCCTACCTCCATGTTTGTAGTTTGAGCTCTCTCTCTCGTCTGCCTCCATTTCCCATAATGCCTCAGTAAGAACAGGTACTCTGTGGGCTACGCTACCCAGAAGTCTTGGCTGCTGAATGCCACCGTGGAGGATAACATCACGTTTGGCAGTCCCTTCAACAAACAGAGGTAAAACACCACTCTCTACTCTACCCTACTCTACCCTACTCTACTCTACTCCACTCTCTACTTTACTGTACTCTACTCTACTTTACTGTACTGTACTCCACTCTACTCTACTCTACTTTACTGTACTGTACTCCACTCTACTCTACTCTACTTTACTGTACTGTACTCCACTCTACTCTACTCTACTTTACTGTACTGTACTGTACTCCACTCTACTCTACTCTACTTTACTGTACTGTACTGTACTGTACTGTACTGTACTGTACTCTTCTCTACTTTAACTCTACTCTACTCTACTCTACTTTAACTCTACTCTACTCTAACCTACTGTACTGTACTCTAACCTACTGTACTGTACTCTAACCTACTGTACTGTACTCTCCTCTACTCTACTTTACTCTACTCTAACCTACTGTACTGTACTCTACTCTACTCTAACCTACTGTACTGTACTGTACTCTTACCTACTCTACTGTACTCTACTCTAACCTACTCTACTGTACTCTCCTCTCTACTCTACTCTAACCTACTCTACTCTAACCTACTGTACTGTACTCTACCCTACTTTACTGTACCCTACTCTACTGTACTGTACTCTACTGTACTCTACTGTACTCTACTGTACTCTGCTGTACTCTACTCTACTGTACTGTACTCTACTCTACTGTACTCTACTCTACTGAACTCTACTCTACTGTACTCTACTGTACCCTACTCTACTGTACCCTACTCTACTGTACTGTACTCTACTGTACTCTGCTGTACTCTGCTGTACTCTACTGTACTGTACTCTACTCTACTGTACTCTACTCTACTGAACTCTACTCTACTGTACTCTACTGTACCCTACTCTACTGTACCCTACTCTACTGTACTGTACTCTACTGTACTCTGCTGTACTCTGCTGTACTGTACTGTACTACACTCTACTGTACTCTACTCTACTGTACTGTACTCTATTCTACTGTACTCTACTGTACTCTACTGTACTCTACCCTACTCTACTGTACTCTACTCTACCCTACTCTACTGTACTCTACTCTACCCTACTCTACTGTACTCTTCTCTACTGTATTATCTGCTGCTCCTCAACACCATTCATCAATGTAATTAAGACTAGACCAATGTTTGTGTTTGGTTAATTCACTTGGTCTTGCATCAGCTGAGATGTACTTTTAATGACACTAATTAGATGGTCCATCAGATTGCTATCACTCTTGATGCTTCTTGAGGCTGATGCTGGCTTATATCTCTTCTCTAATGAGGACTGTTTTTCTGTGCTGTTGAATCCCTTAGTTTCCAAGGCAGCCATGTTTCTAACTGTGTCTTAATAGAGGGTGTTGTCAGTCTGATGCCCTGCTGTGTGTCTCAGATACAAGACTGTGATTGATGCCTGCTCCCTGCAGCCTGATGTAGACCTCCTGCCCTTCGGAGACCAGACGGAGATCGGAGAGAGGGTACTGAAACACTGGCTAAATTATTACATTATTATAATCACCTCAGTATTATTGTGTTTTTTTTTTTATCACTGTCTATTCTCATCTTTTTAAGCACAAGCCCCATCTCTTACCTCAGATACAATGACATATTATACCAAGAACTAGTAGTGAACAGTGATTTGTGTAAGATTCCTTGTGTACCTGGCTACTCTTCTTAACAGTGTGTTTTTCTCCCAGGGGATCAACCTGAGTGGAGGCCAGAGACAGAGGATATGTGTGGCTCGGGCTCTCTACCAGAACACCAACATCGTCTTCCTGGTGAGTCAATGAATGATAAAGTGCTTTATCTATTGACTTCAATAGAAGATCCATTTCCTGTTGAGTTCACTGGAAGAGGCTGGAAGCTCTCCCTCAAGGATGCCTTCTCAGAATAGTCAGACAGAGCCAGGGTGTTCTAGAGTGTTCTCTTTGTGTTCTAGGGTGTTCTCTAGGTGTTCTCTGGGTGTTCTCTAGGTGTTCTAGGGTGTTCTCTAGGTGTTTTATGGTGTTATCTAGCTGTTCTAGGGTGTTCTCTGTGTGTTTTAGGGTGTTCTCTGTGTGTTTTAGGGTGTTCTAGGGGGTTCTTTTGGTGTTTTAGGGTGTTATCTTGGTGTTTTAGGGTGTTCTCTATGTGTTCTATGGTGTTCTCTATGTGTTCTATGGTGTTCTCTAGGTGTTCTAGGGTGTTCTCTATGTGTTTTAGGGTGTTCTCTATGTGTTCTAGGGTGTTCTCTAGGTGTTCTAGGGTGTTCTCTATGTGTTCTAGGATGTTCTCTATGTGTTTTAGGATGTTATCTATGTGTTCTAGGGTGTTCTCTAGGTGTTCTAGGGAGAGACAAATAGAGCCAGACAGGGACACCCTTTTTTATTCCCTAAACAGTACACTGCTTTTGGGACAGTGTGTGAGTAAGGATGAACTATATCGGGAATAGGGTGGGATTTCAGAGGCAGCCAGGGAGATCCAGGGAGGGCCAGCCAGCCTCCCTCTGTATGGGAACGGGAGGAGCAGCAGGTGGGATGGATCTCTGTCCGCAGGCCTCTCTTGTAACCATACCATACTGCTGACAAGAGTTGTCATGTCGTTTACAGGCATCCCTCTGCTCTGCCATCTGGCCTGGCTAGCCATATACACACTCACACACGTACACACACACACACGTACACACAATCACACGCACACACACACACGTACACACACACACACGTACACACACACACACATGTACACACACACACACACACATGTACACACACACGTACACACACACACTTTCCCGTCTCTCGCTGCTACAGACAACTCTATGTACATCTACATCCCATCATTTCTTGTGGCAACTGTTAATTAGATGTCTAACCTCCGCCCCTGATACAGCCTCTCAGGCTGTCATGGGATAGGACCGGGCACGTTCCTCCATACGTAGCTCAGCTCACACTGACAAATGTGCCAAATAAGGAAATAGCACTCTAAAGTGCTGTATTAATACACAATGGGACTGCAGAGTGAACACCCAGCTAGAAGCCACATCTATTAGTTAAGTACGTCTTTATGACGTCTTGTCTCCTAATGAGGTGTCTATCATGCTGTGTCTGATGATCTCAGACCTTCTGCCCTCAGGACTGTTTACGTGTCTCAGTGCTGTACAGTATAAAGACTAAGTCATCCTAGGGTAATACATTGGTGTTTATTCAGGTTCCGGGGTCCTCTGGGAACTAGGTTTGATTGGCTGTATGTTCTGAGGTCATCTCAGACCTGTGAATTAAACGTGCTGTAACTTAATATGAATAAAGGATGATCTCCTGTTAAAAAAAACATCATTTAATCCACAGTCTTTCACTCTGATACGCTCTGATCTGATTGGATCGTCCATGTTGCCTCTGACCCCTGATCTCTGACCTTTACCCTCAGGATGACCCGTTCTCAGCGCTGGACATCCACCTGAGTGACCACCTGATGCAGGAGGGCATCCTGAAGTTCCTACAGGATGATAAACGCACCGTGGTCCTGGTCACACACAAACTGCAGTACCTCATCCACGCTGACTGGGTGAGCATCTCAACAGTCTGGTGTGGATTCCTCTCCCAATGTCCTCTCTACCGTTTGTCCTCTCTACCGTTTGCACTGGGTCTGTATTCATAAAGCATCTTAGAGTAGGAATGCTGCTGATACAGGATCAGTTTTTCCTTTTAGATCATAATAAAGAGTACGACACGGGCGGGGCGGGGGGACCTGATCCTAGATCAGCATTCCTACCCTGAGACGGTTTGTTTATAAGGGTCCTGGTTTTACACTCTTCTCTCTGTGTCCCAGATCATAGCCATGAAGGATGGCTCAGTGCTGAGGGAAGGCACTCTGAAGGACATTCAGACTCATGATGTAGAGCTGTATGAACACTGGAAGACCCTGATGAACAGACAGGACCAGGAACTAGAGAAGGTCATATTCACTTCTTTACTCTCCTACTGACAGACTGTCTGTAACAGAGGAGGCTGGTGGGTGGAGTTATAGGAGGACGTGTAGGAGCTCATTGTAAAGGCTGGTATGGAATAAATGGAACGGAGCCAACACATGGAAACAACGTGTTTGACCATTCCATTTATTCCAGCCATTACAATGAGCCTGTCCTCCGATAACTCCTCACACCAGCCTCCTCTGGTCTGTAATGTGTAGTGTAGCTAATTTACCTGCCAACCAACCTAACAACAGTTGTATCTGTACTGCAGGACACTGAGATTGATAACTGTCAGACTGCTCTGGAGAGGAAGACCTTGAGAAGAGCTTTCTACTCCAGAGAGGCCAAGAACCAGGTCGACGATGACGAAGAAGGTGAAATGCATTGTCAAACACTGTAGCTCATACAAGTTCAGTTCTATTACGACATATGACAATAATCACTCATTCTCTGGTCCCTGACAGAGGAGGAAGAGGAGGAGGAAGAGGACGACAACATGTCGACGACCACCAGTCGGCGCTCTAAGATCCCGTGGAGGGTGTGCTGGCAGTACCTGTCCTCTGGTGGCTTCCTCATGGTCTTCCTCATGGTCTTCTCCAAGCTGCTGAAACACTCAGTCATGGTCGCCATCGACTACTGGCTGGCCGAATGGACTGCTAATGGCGATGGCCCAGTCAATGGGACTGCTTATGACGATGTCCCAGTCAATGGGACTGCTAATGGCGATGTCCCAGTCAATGGGACTGCTAATGACGATGCTAATGGATATGCCCCAGACTTTGGAAATGTTACAAGAGACTTTGTCAATGCCTCTGCAGCAGCTGTCTTCTCCAATCGGACAAACTCAGCGGTGAGATATGAACACCTTTCACAACCAGTACTCAGTGTTAGTGGAAGTGAGTAAGGCCTGTTGAAATCCTGATATCTGACAGAATGT